>NC_040241.1:17031472-17340222 GCF_001444195.1 Xiphophorus couchianus | reverse complement strand
ATACAGTAACTCTCTGAGTTTAGTACAACCGTCTTTTGTCTCGCCTTTATGGTAAAATTATGAGATATAAGGAAAGTCTTACAGCAAAACCAATGCTCACAGACACACCGTCCCATTGGTTCCAGTGTATTGAAGTTTTTGGTGGTAATGTGGAAACCTGTGGAAAAGTTTAAGGGATATGAATACATTTGCAAGACATTGTAGGTTGGCTTAGAGATTATGGAGAGTAAGTGATGACATGTTTATCGACCTGAGAAAGACTATTGATTAGATCCTTCCTGGTACTTATAGGCAGTGTGTGTTATTTTAGTCAGTGTTATGATGTATGTTCATTCATGAACATAAAGAAATGTTAAGAAACCCTTTGTTTTTCTGTCTAATTATTCTGAATCATTCTCAGTTTGAAGTGTTTTCTGTGTCCTCAGCAAAGTTCTGTTTGTAATTATTAAATTATTATTCAGTTAAAACTATAAATGCTATTTTCTCCAGCCGTTCTGTAAAGGTTTCTGAGCACCTTGAGGCTTTTCAAAGGCAGTATAATGGTGATGTAGTGTGATGCGCAGGTGTGTATTATTACCGTAAGTGTCTCTTTAAAGTACTTATAGAAGACAGACGAGCGACTCTTTGTTAGCGCGTTTATTGGCCTCTCTGTTTTTAACCGTCTGAAAACAACAAAGCGTCCAAGACTTGTTTCTGTTGGCATCAGGAGGCAGGCAGGGATCATAAGTCTGGACTCCCTCTGCCAGCAGCTTGGTCCGGTGGGTAACACCGATCCACTCAGCAGAGCATTTCTGTCCCGGGAGGAACATCATAGCCGACATCAGTCAAGCTGTCAGCAGTGGAGCTTTTCAGGTTACGGCTTTATTCAGCCTCTGACTTTGTTCTGCTTGTATCTTTCTGAGAGCCAGTTTTATACTGCATGAGAGCACTTTCTAAAACTATTTAATGCGTCATCATTAAGATGATGTACAAGCCTCTCTGGAGTCAGTGAGACGTAAAACATTTACTGCAAAAAAACAACATGGGTGTAGTGTTTGGTGGTCATTTTAAAATACTAGATTTATTTAAAAGGATCTGCCCTGATTCATCTGTTTAACGCTCCTTATTGACTCCTTGGTGTGAGTTATGTCAGCAAACATTGGCAAGAGCTAAAGTTATCCTGCATTGGAAACTCCCAGTGGTATCAAGTCCACAGCTGAGTTGGCGAGTAGGTGTGAAGTGAGGAGTGGAGTAATTCTTATGGTAACCAATGAATAGCTGATTTTTTATCAGTCTCACTGTTGTGTGTCATGGTTTTATATATATATATATATATATATATATATATATATATATATATATATATATATTATTTAAAGGTTTTTAAGTCTGTAGAACATTAACAAAATAATCAGCAAGATGTCAATATCCCTTCCTGACCCACCCCAAAAATAAAATGGCGACTGACAGTTTGTGAAATGTAGCAACCTTTTCACATGACTATGCAGAATGTAATAATCTAATAGAGGCACCGGCATGGTGCTCACATGGGATAAACAAGGTTGCCAGATCTTAACAAAAGTTTTATTATTATCACCTACTCACTTCTAAGAGAGTAGATGATCTTTTCGACAACTATTCATCTCTGAGAACGTTCTGGAAATAGGAGTGGGGAGTCACACTTCCGCATAACGTTCCGCATTCTGGAACGCATAGAATTCCATGCGTTCCAAGAAATTCTTGGAATTGGTCTTGAGCATACCCAGATTTGTAAAGTCTCATAATAAGCGTGGTTAGACTGGCTGACTTTGAGGCCAGTTACCTAAAGCCTTGTTCTTCATTTGACAATCTCTGTGATGGCTCTGAGATGATCTTAAGAGACATTCCTGCCGTGTGGTGTGTTGAGAATGATCTGATCCGCTTGGAAGGACGTTGTGACCCCGCCAATCTAAAATCTAGAATATTGGATTGTTTTGGTCTGATATTGCAGCGTCCTTGGTGTTCTCCAAGAATAATCAATCACATAGCCTATTGATCGCGCCGTGTAGGCAATCAGAAAGCGAAATGACAGAAACATGGATGGGAATCCCCGGTACAGAAGACAAAACAACTGCTGTGGTGAAGTAGAAAGTCCGGGAGACGTCTTTGTATTGTTTGTTCTCTGTTAAATATAGTTCAGAATCTATCTCCCTCTCGTCGGCCATGTTTGCTTACTCTGAACTTGTTTGGTCTCGAGAGGCTTTGCAATATTTCGTGTCTGACGTCTGAATATTCATGAGAGGAATCTGTCCAATCTGTACAACCAAACTTGTGGTAGCTACAATATTTTTAATCGTCATGCATGATGTCTCAAGTTTCAAAAATCAACCGTCAATTTTAAAACTTGTTGTGAACATTGGTGGAATCACAGCTCCAAAGGCCGTGATGAGAATATGCTGAAGTTGATTGGAGGAAAAAAGGTGATGGTGATAGACGCTTCACTCGGTCATTTAATCACTGAAAGTCCTCAGCATGCTCATTTTTGTTACACAAGGAAGCTAGAAGTGATGTAAAAAGCACACCCTCTTAAAGTTTGAGTGTGTTTAATGATTTATTTCTACATGGAGTTTTAGGGTGTGTTTAGCTTTTTAAAAAACTTTTCTATTTTTTCGTTTGGGTCTTATGAGCCAAAATAACTAGCCTACATTCAATACGCCATGTGTTAGAAAAATAACACTTAGCTTAATAAGTTCTAAGAATACAATTAGTCTTCTTTTGACTACTCTTTCATTTTATGTTTGATAAAGTAAGTGATGCATTTCCAGGTCATGTATGACCAGAAGATCGGCTTCAAATTTGTACAGCAGTGAACAGGGTTTGGTTTTTTGATTCTTTAAATACATGCAGCAAAAAAATCTACCAGGGAATAATTAGTTTCTGCACAGGGATTGAGCCACAGGGGAAGAAATGTCAATGAATATTAAAAATTTGCTTTAGTCTTTCTATTTCATGTAAAAGTTAAAAAATAATGCAATTATCAATTGAAAGTTTCACCTCTGTTGTCTTAAATAATCTACTCATTACATGTTTCAGTTATACAAAAGACCTAAATTCATTCACTCACTGTAATCTACTGAAATCTTCCTCTTATTGGCTAAATATAAAACAAACAGTGCATTAGTGGGTCAGATTATCCGTTGTGTTGCAAGGGTTTAGGAGGTCAGAAACTGCTTTGATAGCTGATCTGTATGAACAAATATGTTCACAAATAATCTCAATAATACTGAATAAAAGGTTGAAAGTTACTCAGCATATTCCTTATTTACCAACTGATGGGAATAACATTAACAAGACGCAGGGATGGATCTTTCCTGGTCTCCTTTCCTGTTAAACATTTTCAGAATAAAAGGAACAGTGTTTTTAAAGAATGACGAGGCTTGCCAAGAGTGACATAATGATAATCTGCAGTAATCCTTGTTTGTATGCAGTGGTACTCTAATCTGCAGGTAATCTCCTCTTTCCGTCCAGTTCCAGTGGTATTCTGCATGTGCATATGTCTCTTTGTCTCGCTCATGTTTGGCAGCTTTTCAGTAAACAGTATTATTATGAATTGTTTGTGCTTCCTGTCCACTCCTCAACAGGAAACTGAGGGTGATATTTAAGTAATATAATGGTAATGGCATAATTATGCAACTACACCCTCTTAAAGATCAACAAACTTTAATTTCTAATTAACATTTACCACTGAAACTGGACGACATTTTAAATAACCAAAATAAATAACCAAAATACCCAAAACAACAAATAAAACAGACACTGAAGTCTCTGTAAATACAATTGTCTTACAAAAAAGGGGCTAGTTGAGACCAATGAACCAGACTGAAGACTTTTAGTCATCCAGATTTTGGTAAAGAAAGACAAATAATTTTGCAAATGAAAATGATAAAACTCATTTAATTCATCATGGAATTAATAGGTTTATTTATTATTTTTACCCTAATCTACTGTGTTTTGCTAACATTTTCATACTCCTTGAACCTTCCCATATTTTGTCACTTTATAACCCCAGACCTCCATGTATTTTATTGGGATTTTACTTAATAGGCGTCCAACTAACAGACAGGGTGATCAGGAGAGTTTTAATCAGAGAAAGCACAAAGCTTCACAACTCAGGTTGCAGAATTTGTCGCTAAAGCTGCCAGAAGTCATGTACTCCACAAATCTGACATTTCTGAAATAGTGTTTGGACTATTTAGTGGAAAACTAACAATGCAAATCACCCTGAACATCATCTTTACCATGAAACATTGGTGAGGATGATGATTTTCATCATCAGGGACTGGAGAGCAGTGAACAGCGGAGCTAAAAACAGGACAATCCCCCAAACTGCTCAGCAGCAACAACAGGGATTTGTAATGTGATGGCCATGCTCAAAGAAATTCTGCTTTATTACACTCCAACTGTAAAACAAACATGGAGCAGGTTGTTTTATGTTCACTAAAACCCACGCCTTAAATATCTCTTACCAAATAAAAACCAGATAAAAGCTGCAAAAGACTTCAGTCTCGAGCAAAGGTTCACCTTCCAGCAGGATAACAACCCTTAAATATACAACCAGAGCTACATTGGAGTGGTTCAGATCAAGGCATGTCCACGTTGTAAAATTGGCCCAATCAAAGTAAGGGCCTAAATCCAATTGAGAATCTGTGACTTGAAAATGAATGTTTTTCAAAGAAAACAGGCATCATTTCAGTCTCTGGTTATGGAAAGCTTATAGAGACAACTCTGCCAAAAAACTAACTTTCCTTCCACTTCACAACTCAGACCAACACAAAGTTGTGCAATCATCTTAAATCCAAATAAACCTTCACATACATCCAGTTTTTGGTAGTAATATGACAAAATGTAAAACGTTTAAAGGCTTGAATGCTTTCCCAAAACAATTCATCAGACAGGAAATTCTCAAATACAAAGTATTTTTTCTAAGAGAAGCTGAATTTATTAGCTTCTTCATAAGACATTGTGTCATTGCTGTGTAAGGAAACAATTTGAACAGTACTAACTCTTTCAACATTGAAAGCTTTTCACTTTTGTCTTGATCTTCCAATGTGTTGCTTCTGTGGAGCATGACTTTACAAATCAAACCTTTGATTGTTGAGCTTTGTTCAAACTCCTGTTTCTCCGCTGTTTCGAATCAGAGCAGATGCCATCGTTCATGTGACTCTGGATGGTATCCAGCACAGGCAAGTCAATTAAATTGAGTCCCGATGCCATGCTGAATGATAATCAATACTGCAGTTGGCAGAGCGTTGAAGTTGTAGTTAAAGACATCACCAAGAGGATGTGACATATCGGCTAGTGTCACTGCAGACGGGGAGTTTCTGTGCAGATGCAGCTGAAAGTTTCCTGAACTTATCAGCAAATAAGTTGGTTGCTATCAGAGGCACATATCAGTTCCTGTACTCTACATGTAACAATGCAAATACTCTCTGGGATAGATCTGATGGTAGAGATGAATCTGCTTCACCTGCAGCAGTTTGAATATAACTTCTACAGTGTCATGTTATTGTGGTTTCGGGACAGTTTTATTAATGTTCTGACCAAATAGTCATGTTATCTTCACCTCAGGGTTGGGATTTGACTTGAAGGAATATTTCAAATTCAATCAGCCAAGAACTGAAAGTTTAGCTTAATCGTCGTTGGACTTTAAGATGATTTCTACCAAGAAATCTCACTGAATTGCTTGATTCAATAGACTTTGACCAATGATTGGAAACTCAAATGTTACTTGACGATTTCCTGCATCATACCAAAGCTTTAGATCACTTTAACAGCAACATTCTTCACTATAGAGGTGCTTTACTGAGAGAAAAGTCAATAGTTTGACATTTCAGTAGAAATTCAGTTGGAGGAATCACAACTTGCTTATTGCGTTTCAGCTTTAAGCCTGGGATCGCAAATTATGTCATTTCACTGACAACAGCTTTCTGTGCAGAGCAATTTTTCCGCACCTTTGAAATTTTCTAACGATGCGGACAGTCAGTGTAGAAAAATGTGCTGATCTTTGCAAATACCAACAAGCTCACTGGTGTTGCTATGTTGCTACTATTCACTCTGTTTTTTACTTGCCAACGTGTTGTGAGGTGTTGTATGAGTGCTGTAGGTGCTCTACACTGCCCCCTAGGGTCTAGGAGAATATTGGCTACAGAAGGGAATGCTGAAGAAGCAGCATAAGCCTGATTCAGATCATTTCTTTGTTAAATGTACCTACATCAAACATAAACAAAACTATTTACTAGGGCTGAATGATAAATTGATTTTATGAATTCAGTTTTTAAAGCTTTAAGTTTGAGAATAACTGGATTTCTCCCCCCCATTAGTGCACTTCTTGGCTTTCCAGAGTGATTTTAATACACTCAAAAACTACAGTGTTGTTTGACATGCCTTACAATTTCAATTTATTTCAATTTTGAATTCAGGTCAACTCACAGAAGGAGTTATTAAAATAAAAGCCAATTTTTAAAGATATTTAGTGTCATTTGTCCTTTTTTTGAAGGAAGAAAAGTGAGGGGAAAATATGAATTAAAATCAGAAATCAAATTTGATATAAAATAACTTGAGATTTTATTTTTAAGCTATGTCACTCAACCCTACTATTTACCATTTTAAACTTTTGCCATTTTGTACCTGAATGTTGTTGGAGAAAAAGAGTTACATAAGTTTGTGCCAACCTGAGCAAATCATAATCACTGTTTTCATTTCAATTCCATGTTTTCCATGTCGTGCTGACCCAGTAATGATGAGAATATGCAAAACCAATGATGTTTACAGTGGCTATTTGCTAATATGAGATGCTAAAACTTGATCAAAACTGAATATCAGAAATCAGACAAATCTCTATTTTTAGGGAATGAGCTCATATTTATGTCTGTCGCTCTCAAATTTCTGCTTCTGTTCGTCTGATTCCTGCTTTCATGCTCTTGTTGGAAGCCAGTGCAGCAGATTTCCAGCCCTGGCAGCGCTGCACGGTTGCCAAAGCAGTACCAGTTTACCTAAGGCAGGTTGTTACCTCCCAGAGGGACCAGCACAGCATCTTAGCCGAGAAGCTGCTGCATAGACGTCTCCAGTAAACTCATAGAAAACCTGCGGCCTGTTCAGAAAGCACAAACAAGCTGATGTGTGAATCACTCAGGTGTCCAGAGATCAGACACGGCTGCTGCACAGCTGGTGGGCACGTCAGGGTTCGGTTAGTCTGTGTTTGAAATATTTTGTGTATAATGTGTGTGTTTGAGAAGCAAGTCTGTCACAATAATCAAGTAAACAAATGATAAATTAAAATGAGAGCAATCATTTTCATTCGGATGCTCTCCTTTAATGTTGTTGATAAGCCGACATTTTGAGAAATGCTGCAAACATTTGACTCCCAGTACGAAGTAGTTAGTTTCCACAACCTGCCACTTTAGCCTGTTTTACCTGCATAAGCTGAATGATTATTGTCTGAAATGCAATTGTAGTTGCCGAGACTTCAAAATAATCCATTTTAATTATTGTTGTTTCTGTTATTTTGTTTATTTTAGATCTTCAAAATGTTTTCCAGTTTCAGAAATTAAATGTTTTGGTTTTTTTGCTATACTTGCATTAATTATTCAGATTATTATTATTGTCAAATTAGTTGAAAATGGTCTCAAAATAATATTATTGTTTGAATAATTTCTGGGACACCATGTCATTTTGACACAAAATGATAACTTTCAAATGCTTTGGCAAATACTGCAAATGTTCAGTAATAATATTTACTGAACTGGACTCATCGCATGGAGGACAGTGTTGCTTGTTATCAGTTAGGTCAGTTCATCTTTTATCAATAACTCTGGGTTTTTCCCTGAGTAAGATGTCTTCCTCTCACTGTGTTTTTCTGTAAATCACTGCTTTTGTCAGTTTTATGATTGTACAAGTACAGTTTGTCTTCAGTGCGTTGATTATATCAGCGTTTGCCAGTTTCATGTGAGGCTTTGTTTAGATTACCTGCAGCCTGTTTCCCAAAAAATCAGAAATGACTAACTCAGCATAAGGCCACATTTATATATAAACAACTCGGAGCACTGGTGCAGAAATGAAGCGAAGCTTCTGGCTGTTCCCTTAATGAACATGGAGGCTGTTTTTAATCTTGAACACAGGAGTGACAAATATATTTCTGTAAAAGTATTTCGATTTCAGCAAAAACACAAGTGACAGCAGTAAAACCTGTGCTGTTTACCCGACAAAAGGATAGGGGCAAAATAGAGAAAATATGTAAACAATATGTGGAAAAAAAGCAAAGGAGGAATACTGGGAACGATGACCCAGTTTCAACCGCGAAAAGTCTTGAGAGACAAAAAAGTGAGAAATTCCTGTTCCACCTCCATAAGAACCAATTCACCAGTGACCTGAATGTGTTTTATTGTAATTTTGACAGCACAAAGAACAATCAGTCTCTCACCAACTCCATCTCTTCAAGTCCAGCAGGGCTGCAGCTAAAAGAGCAACACTGAGACTCTGGAGAAAAACCAGCAGTTCTAGACCTCGTTTTATATCCGGCATGGTTGTGATCTTTCATCACGACTTTTCACAAACATTTTCAACTTATTTCTACAAATCCCAGGTCCAGAACATCCAATTACTGAAGTTTACCTCAACTAATCTCTGCTTTTGAGTCAGTATTTTGAATGCTTCCCCTACTAACTGTTCCAAAACTCTTCTCTGTGTGAACACAAGTTCGCATAAGGAGGAAAGAGATCTATTAATGTTGTTGTGAATGTGACCCTAATATGCTACATTATATAAGTAGACCAAGAACTGACAAAAATAGTTTTATCGCTATTTATTTCATATATGTAAATTGTTGGTTAAGCCTCTTGAAACCTGTCATTTTTGAGGGGAATGAGTTTTTATCAGGGGGAATATCAAGGTTTATGTTAAAACTAAATCAGAAATGGAGAAACACCAGGTTGTGTTCTTACACCCCTTCCCTTCAGCCTCTACAAAAATCTACATATTTTTCATTAAACCTGGTTTTTAGCTTCTCAAGCTCGGCACCTTTAGCACCACAGTTAGGCTCATACTAGAACAGAAAAGGTTCTGGTGCTGTTTTAACCTCTTGCTACCAAACTTTCAAGTACAGATGATGCCGGTCTGTAAACAGAACCTTCATTTGTTCATGACTGTGGATCTGTTGCTCGTCTGCCTACCCTATGGAGTCTCATTTTGGTCCAGAATCAGCTTTTTAATGGTCATGATCCATATTTTACTACCATTGTTCAATCTGTCGACAAATCGGTAAATGCAGAGCGTCACTATTTGGTTTGGGGGTTTTTTGCCCATTTTACTGCAGGTCAGGCCTCTATCTTCTGACATGAACATGGCTCGTAGATACGCAGATGTTTTACAAAGGACGCAAAAATTCCTGTGGAATAACCTTGGGTTGCATAAGTCCTACGGCATATTAGGGTCATTGTAAATAGAAAAATAAAAACAATTCTGCCAAAAACTGAGATTAATCTCAGAAATTTTGTAGAAAACACACGGAAATTTGTGAGTTTGAAAAGTCGAAACCTTTTGACTTTTGAAACTCAGAAAATGAGCATGTTTCTTTTTCTAGAAAATCTCAGAGATCTCAATTTCTCAGTTTTTCTTACAAATTTTCAACATTTTCTAGCTCAGAAATTACCTTCCTTTTTGTAGAAATGTCTGAGTTTTTTGGCAGAAATTTGCTCCTCCTTTTTTATTTTTCTCTCTACAATCACCCTAATATGCCATCGTACATCCAGTATGTTCCTTGTATGTTTAGTTCAAAGGGTTGTGGGTTTCATTTGGAGCCGTGCCCAGCGTCCTGTCATCAGACTCTGAGTTAATCTGCTTCATCTTCACACTACGAAAAGTTTTCATTTCATCGTCCATACAGATAAAAACACTTGCAGGAGGTTAGATAAAGACAATACATTTCCTGTTTATATAATTGCAAGCTTTAAATAATTGTCTTAAGTTGAACAGAAAAATTGTAATCTAAAGGTTAGAAAGAACGAAGGAATTAGTGCCGACTAAATGAAGGAAATGCTATTTTCCAGCTTCTGTTTGTGCTGTAAGCTGGTTATGGAGGCCGCTCCGGTAAATCTGCTTGGCCTGCTGCTCTTTCTGTCTGTTTTTCATTTGATTCAAAACAGGACATCATAGTCTTCCTGTGAGGAAGTACATCCAGCTGATTAGACGGGCAGCAAAGATGAAGATTAGCAGCCTGCAGAAACCAAACGTTCACCTCAAACACAAGATGTTGGGCTGGATTAAGTGAATTGCTTTGGCTGTTGATCACTGTGGTTTATGACTGAAGGCGCCGTGTGATGCCAGCCACCACTTATATTAATTACCGAGACACATAAGCATACAATATGACTAATGTCGCTCAGTCAGGTCTAGCCTCTAGCATATACAGCCAAACAATATCATTTCACTTCCCCACTTATCTTCCAAGGTCCTGTTCCCAGACAGGAAGTAGCTGCTCAGGTCCTCAAAGGAGGGCAGACAGGAGCGTGTTGTTCCTATAAGGCCTGCAGATTCCTGATGAAGTGTGTGTGCGGCAGAAAGAGATATGAGAGATAAAAAGCAGCAGGCGATGACTGACACAGAGCATTGCTAATCCCTCGACCCCTGTTGACCTCCTGGCTGCCAGGGGGGATCCGGACGTGCCAGCTAAAGGGGAAGGCTAACAAAGAATCAAAGTAGGGAGAAAATAAGACAGGAAGCTGGATCAATTTCAGTTCAACCATCTTCTTCCTGATTATGCATGACCACCTTGCGATGCAGCGGCCTTCAGTGGTTTATAATTAGCTTCAAATTATCCCAATTTTATTTTATTTTAAAATGGCTTTAATTAAGGTTATTTCAGGCTCGATGACAGTAACTTTCTCTGCAAATATTAAAGCTGCAGGGTAACTTTTATAAAAATAATCTTTTAACATAATTGTTGTAAAAAAAAAAATCCAGCTCCTTTGCCTTATCCCGACTGTGCTATCTTGAAACAACCAATCAGAGCCAGGAGGCGGGTCTTAGCGCTGTCAATCACTCCTCTCTTTTCCCCTTTTGCTCTCTGCTAAGCTATAGCTAGCGTAGCCTGTCATAAATGTGATGACCAGAGATAAATGGTTTTTCTGTATCTGTAAGTTGTTTCCTCGTTATCAGCACATTCAGCAGCGACTACGTAAGGTTGATTGGCAGCAATAAGACCCTCCTCCTGGCTCTGATTGGTTGTTTATGGTTGGGAGTGTTGCATTTCTTTAGAAGGCAACAGTAGCTCAGGAGGGAGGTGGGAGAGATTGATTTTTTCACAGATTATCTGTCTCACAACATGGTGACAGTTTAACAAATATGTAAAAACCGTTTTCTTTATAATGTTACATACAGCGTCTTTTACAACACTTGAAAGCATGGAAAACATGAGTACCAAATCATTTAACTGAACTGTTCTTAGAGACTTTGTGATCCAAGATACGTCTCCTCTACCTCCCTTCCTATGGTGGGACGATATACGTGGCTCCTTGTCACAGCTCCAGTTGTTTTAATGTTTAATTGTTGGTCTGACACCAGATATCAGGAAGTTTTTATCGAGCTGGGATTTTGTTGTAGCCATTTTCTATTTTATGAAGTGAAACACAGATCTCTCTTTTACACGAATGACATGTTTTCTTGCCTTTCCAATTTTGAGAAGTGTCTTCTAAGATGTCGCATCTAAACCCAAGAGAAACCGAGAGTCATGAATTACCAATAAAAAGTTCCTAGAAATACATCTGTGGTTCATTCAGGCTGCAAGAGAGCGAGCGAGAGCAAGCCTTCAGCAAATAACAGGAAGGCCAAATGGAAAAAAAGCAGTTTGTTCTTTTTTTATCGTTGTGAGTCTGCACTTTGTGCAGTCCTGGCTGAGTTAATTGCTAAAGATGGTTTAACCTGTGAACTTCAGGTTTGAAATATTTGTATCGCCTGAAACTCCTACCTTTTTTTTTCAAGATTTAGCAAAAATTGAGAGAAAAATCAAAGAAAATTCGAAAAACGTCCAGAAAATCTGCTTAACTAATGAGCAAAGACAAATTAAAAGAGTAGTGTGGCTTTGGAAGACGAACATAAATCTTCCAGATTTTCATTACTCGCCTGTCAGCTCAGCAGCAAACATGTTTCAACTGTTTCCTTATAAATGAAATTTGGCTTAACTTCACTGTCAGAAGATGACGCTGAGCACTGTGGAGAAATACTTACCCTGCTCAGCATTATTTGTTTGTATTTTTGCTCAATTCTGTTTTATTGCACATCTGTGATTGCTTAATAAGTTGCTGCTTATGGGTGAAGATTTGTTGCTCGACCTGCTTTACGTGCTTTTTTAGCCCCAGTCAGAGGCTAAAATCATTGCACAATTTTTCCCTTTAGCCTGAAAAATTGTTCGACTTGCACAATTCAGAGTTTTAAGATATTTCATCCTTATCATAAGCAGCTTAGTTGCAGAGCTGAAGTCAGATAGCTGTAAATCGGCCACATATTTGGTACGTATTAGGTGCAGAGTGTTGGTGTGTGTTTATCTGCCTGCGTCCGTCCAAACATAACGTGTACCTGCTTCATTGTGCCAAGGCAAACAGCTCTGGGCTGTACTTTTAATGCGCCACGCTCACAAATACCGCCTGAATAATCACAGCTGCTCAAAATAGATTCATGGTTTAGAAGTGAAACCTTGCACATTATGCATTTAAAGCCTTCCTCTTATGAGTTTCCCTTTTGTACATTTAAATAATATCAATAAGCAGTTTTTAAAAGTTAAAAAAAGTTCAGATTTCTAGCAGCCATCCAAGGCAATTAAAGTGAAATCTTATTGTTTAGCGGCACTCGGCTGTTTTCCTACGTCGCCCCTTTGCCTCCAGCTTTCTTCCCCCTTCGCTCGTGTTTGTCCCCGTTTCATGCTCAGCCAAAGGACGGTTTGTGTTTGGTTGCACAATGGGCATTTAGCCATCCTGTAGTTGGTTATTTTTATCCCAGTTTGTTACTGAGGCAGCAGAACAGCCAAAGTGGCTATTCATCATCTTTCTAACAGCTCTTCTTTAAACTCAATCTGTGTTTTTTTACATGTTCTACACAACAGTGCGGTTTCTTTCTGTGTCGACACGCAGATCGTTTCAAATGAATCAGAAACAGGATGTGTAGTCCCTGTAGGTGGCCATATTTGACCTACTTAAAGTTAGACCTCTTTAGTCAGAGCAATAAGGGGTCACAGTTAATACTGTGAAGGCATAGATAGTCACTTATCAGCAGGTCTGGTTGTCAAGAATCAGATTTTGGTTAACGCAGCCTGTATGTTTTTAGTGACAGAGGAAGATATAAGTTGTATTTTAGTCAAGTGACTGCTGAGTAAAATGGATGTTTTCCCTCCTTTCTGTTGTTTCTTAAACAGGCAGAATATAAACTTAATAGTTAGGATTATCCAGATGTGCATTTGTGAACTTATTAAAGGATGAGTGACTCAACCGTCCAACAGATCAAGTGTTATCCCAGATGCAGCAGCGTTTAATTTTAAAGCTCGCTGAGTGAAAAGGTTCAGCACCCTGAAGGAATTCGGAAATCCAGAAGTGAAAATGCAAAGGATTTAATTTGCATGAAGCTGTGATGTGGCTCATATGAAAACTTTTTAAATCAACCAGACATTTAAACTTACTAAAGGGTTGCAGCCTTAAATTAATGCCTCATAAATTAATTTAAAACTGTAAGTTTGCCTTACATTAGGTCTTAAATTTTATGGCAGGACAATTTAATCTTGTATTTTTTTTCTTGTTGGGCTTTTCTGTCAGGCAAAAGTTTGAGTCACACTCAGACATCTTTATTGCGTTCTGTGATTCAATGTTCACATCCCCCTGCTAGCTACTAGCTGGCTACCTTTTTGCATCTGTCATGAGGAAGTGCAAATTTACCACCAGTTGGCTGGATGAAGTTTGTACATTTCTGTGAAGATACAGGTGTTAAATTCAAATCTTATTGTTTTTAAGAAAAGGTCTTAAAAAGGTTAAATTTTGAGTCGGTGAAACGGAAACCCTGATTTAGCCTCAGTGGAATCTGATTTACTAAAATCTGGAAGTGGTGTGAAAAAGCTACAATCGGTGCATCTTTAGTTAGTAATGAGAGCAAAATTCCTTCTTTTGACTCTAGATTTTCTAATCTGTTAAATTAATGGATTATGTGTGTACTAACCTTAATTACTTTAAGTGTTTAGAAGTTTTATTCAAATCCGAAAGAATAAATCAAGTCAGGCCAATTGGAGAATCTGCTTCTCCAGTATCTTTTCTTCTTATAACATCCAGAGATGTTTCCAGAAATCAAAGCAGGTTTTACTGTTGTTCTACAAGGATGCTGACCTAATTACATCATAATGTGTTGCTTGTGTTACTTATTAAGGTGAAAGAGTCTGGTTGCAGCTTTCAGGCTGGATGTCACCATGCACAGACGGTCAGGTTACTCTGATCCACACATGGAGCTTTGGGTTTCTAGTCCCATCCTGTGGCGGTGAATAGTTACATTGAAAAAATTAAAGTCCTAAATGGACTCAGATCTGTTGTAAGATTTTACCAGAATGTGTCTTGAAGCTGCAAACATTTAATCCGTTTAAAGCTGCGGACTTTTTCAGCAGTACCGCAGATTAGTGAGGAAAATCTGCGTGGCTGACTCGCAAAAGAAACGGAGAGTATTCAGAGGCTTAGATCCTCACGTTTAGAGAACATGGAGAGGATGAAGCGGAGTTACAGTCAAACTGTTTGAAGAATTAAATCTGAGAGCGAAGAAAAGAGACGACCCAATAACCAAAGATCACACAGATGTTGTCACTAAGGGGAAATTAGAAATCAATATTAAACTTTCTACTAACTCAGGCAGTGATAAATAAGACATGGCTGCTCTGCTTTTAAAGAAAATAGGGTTTCTTAGTTTATATTTTTATGCTTATTAGCCAAACAACATATTTGTGATGAAAACTGGGCTTTAAAGCTTTATTTGAATCGTCACTTAATTTCCCTTTGGGATTAATAAAGTATTTCTTAAATTTGAAATGCACGCAGCGATGTTTCCTCATTTTCACCACAGAAGGTATATAAATTTGTTTAAAAAGAGAGAATCTGTGCATCATTTAAAAATACATTTCATTCGACTTAAAGGACAGGAAAACCTTGTATGGTAGCAGCCAGTTTTTATCCCAACAAATAGGTTCAACAAATCAGGGAACAAATAGGCAGAAAGGGATTTATTATAGAAATGGCTTCTACAGCATCTGATTCTGCTGTTTTATGGGACGAATTAGTTAAATTAGCTTTTATTTGACCAGAATGGTTTCATCTTAGGGCAACTAACAATCACTTTAGTAATCATTTATTCTGTTGATTCTTCTGATCAGTAATCAGAAAAATTGGTTGAAGAAAAATGGCTCAAACTAAATTTTTAACTTAACCATGTAATCCATTTTTATGCAATGTTAAGAGTACATTAAAAGATACAAATAATCAAATGATAAAAATCCTTTTTAAAATAAAAAAAATTAACATTTTAGTGCCTAAAATGCAGTCGCAGCATTCCTTTAGTTTACACTTGATCATTTGTAGGAAATAATCAAACATCATTACAAGCAGAAACGTGAAAAATTTAGTTTTTCCACATGTTTCTGCTTGTGTAGGACTAAAATGTTGATTATTTTTTGGATGAAATAAATAATTGGTCAGTAAAAGATACTTGTTAGATTTAGTTTTAACATAATTTGAACCAGGTGACATGAAAACTAAGTTACATGAAGAGTTTTGGGTGAAACAGATTCCTAGGCAATGGTGGGTTTTTATCTTAAATGCAAAATTTGTATATTTTTTTAAAGTTTTGGCTTAATTACTGCTCTGAGTGTGTTGTTCTTTCAGCATCTTTCCATGTTTTTGAGTCTGTGTGGTCTAGTAAATGATTAATTAGTTGATTATTTCAATAATCGATTCATTGCTATTAATCTGATTAATCATTTCAGCCCTAGTTGTTTATTACTGAAGAAAAAATTTAAATTGCCCCACTGTTATTGGCTGGATGCAATAAAAATTACCTCAAACTTTTGTTTCTGTTTTATGAAGTCTTTCTCCTCTTCTGTGGTCAGCATCAAAGGTTGAGAGAAAGCTCATTTTATGTGATTTTCTGCAGGTATTTCAGGATAAAGCCGACCTTTTCATCGTTATTCTCTGAATTGATCCACATCCCGGCCTGCCAGTATCTTGCAGCCAGTTTTTATTCCAGGACTCATCTGCAGTTCAGACTCGCAGTCAGTCAGTCTGGAGGATTGTTTTGGAAATCCTCCCTCGTGATTCCCAGCTTTCTTTGTGTCTCCTCTCTGAAGCCTGTCCTCCGGCCTCTCCCCTCCGCAGCGCCTCCCTCTCTCTCTCTCCTCCTTCCCTCGCTCTCTCGAAGCGCTCCACTCAGCTCTGCGCGCTCCTTAACCTTTTACCTTCCTTCCTCTCGGCGTTCCCTTCCCCCTCCGCACCACAGATTAACACCGCCTGTTAAATCACTGTCTGCGAGGCTGCGTCATATTTAATCTTTTAACTGGCCAGAACTTTAAACTTGTGATTTGTACGGAAGGAAGGTGGATTCTTATAGCATGTCTGCTGGATTGTTGGCGTCCTTGTTTCTGCTCAGTCTGTGGTTCGTTTTTAAGCTTTTGGAGGCCACGTGTTGGGCAGATCTTTCTTTGTGTCAGACTTCAGCTAGCTCAGGGCTAGCAACAGGCCTGTCACAATAAATCAATTAATCGCATGATAAACTAAAACAAGCTCAATGATTTCCATTGGCATGATTTATCGGTTTTCTCTTTCTACCAAAAACTGGATGACTGAAGTCTTCAGTCTGGTGCTTTGGTCTCAACTAGACCCTTTTTTGAAGACTTTATAATTAATTTTATTGTTTTTTTCTGTTGTTTCGTTTACTTAAAATGTTTTCTAGTTCCAGTGTTAAATTTAAAGTCTATTGATCTTTGAGAATATCAATGTATGACTTCAAAATGGTGTCAAAACAATATTATCGTTTATCGCGATAACTTCTAGGACAATTTATCATCCAGCAAAATTTGTTTTTGTGAAAGGCCTAGTTAGCACCAAGGCTGAGCAATATGGCTTAAAATTTAAATTTCCAATTTTTTTCCCTTTTTAAACTAAAAATAAGAAATTAAATGGCAGAAAATATTCTCTAAAACGAGGCTTTTATTTTACTCATTGTATGACCGTGTATTAGGGCCAGGCTACAATAATTTTTGTCTAATTACAAGGATATAGACATAATACCAGCAGAATAAAAACAATTTTATCAAATTACGAGAAAAAGTCATTTTAATGAGAAAAAGCTTGCATAATTAATTAAATCATTTTCTTGTTGGAGTTTTCATAAAATTACTACTTCATTCTCCTAATACTACGACTGTATTCTGGTAATATAAAGACTTTATTCTCATATTATTTCAGCTTTATTGTCACATGACTTTATTCTCAGATTACTACAACTGTATTCTTGTAACATTATGACTTTATTTTTGTGAAAAATAAAAAAGTCTTAGCCAGACTCTTATATTTAGTCATAGATTTGACCTGAATTCAAAGTCCAAATAAATGGAAGCTGTAAAAACAAGATGGCCGCCCTGCTTGCAATGACATCACTGGGAATTTTGGAAACACAATGAAAGCATTGGCAAAAAGTCCAGATTTTTTACCAGTTATTTTAATTAAAAAATGATCAAAAACCTTTTAATAAAATATTTTTTTTGATCAAATATTTTATGGGGTTTTTTTTGTCTTGAACCAAAAATTCTACAAAACAGATTTATCACCCAGCCCTGGTTTGTGCATCAGTTTATATTTCTCTCGTGCTCTTATGTGTTAATGCCTACTTTGATGCTTACATTAAGTCTGCATGCAGCGCGCTGCTGACACGAGGTTCATCACTTTCAGTCTCTATCTCACACACCCAGGCCGTCTTGTGCAGGATTAAACACACACACTCTCCAGCTCAGACGTATTTAGCTCATTTTATAATTCCTTGAGCCTCACATTGGAAAAGAAGAAGAAATGTGTGAGTTTTCGCTGCAAAAAAAGGGAAAGAAAAAATCTAGATTGCCGGGTTAATCTGACACTCGAATGTGCACACTCGGCATGCTGCGCCTCCCTGTCGGCTGCTTCTGGATGCCGTGTTTGTGTGGTGAGATAGCCGGGGGTTTAGTCGGGCAGGTGCAGAGACAGCTGGTGTGGGCAACTCTAACCGAGGGGGAGGACCGGAGCGACGGCGAGATTCCTGGAGAACATCATGAGTGTAGGGTAGCAATTCAGCTGAAAAGAGCAGGAAATGAGGGCTGGTATGAATGTGTCTGCTAGGTTTTCTGGGGGGGTTGTGTTGTACCGCTTTGGCAGAAAGCACACTGAGCCAGTGTGTGTCTTAGAAAGATGGAGAAACAGGATTATGACAATGGAAGCACACAAAAGGTGGACACACTGCTGCCGCCATTTTTCTGACTTCATGGAAGGCAATTTATCTGTCTTCACACCTGATAGTCTGGTAGATTTGGTTTGATTGGGAGCCAAAGTTGCAACATTTGTTAGTTTTCAGCTGCTGCGGTTCACTTTCACACCACACTGTGTTGAAAAATCTGTTCCTCTCCTCACCTGTGGGGGCGCTGCACCAACAACAAAAACCTCTGAAGAAGACACTGAGCACAATGTCCTTCTTTATGAAATGCAAACAAAAATGGAGTGGCGTCAGATTTTAGTGGTTGTAGGATTTCTCTCGTTTTTAGCAAAGGACCACAAGACATTTCTCTCTTTATGTTTGTTTGTTTTGGTTGTATTTACCCAGAATGCCCTGCGTTGTAGTTCTCTTCCTGCTTTTGGAGCGGTCTCAAACCGCACCAGAGTTCACTGGAACCGAACCGAGGTATTTAGTCAGACCAGAGTTAGATTTATTTAGTTTGCATCAGAGTCAGATTGTGTGTTCACACCTACCTAAATGAACCAAACTTTCTATGCAAACAAACAGCGAACTAAACAACAGGTCTGGTGTGAACGCAACCTAAAATTACCTGAATTCAAGCACTATTTCAAAAACAGGTGATAAATTTGTAAGTTAAATGGATGAAACAGCACTTTACACTAATATGATGGTTGAAAAACAGAATAAATAGAAAACAATAAATATCTTTGCTGCTGAGCTTATATGTCTATTTATTCAGTAATTTAGCAGTGAAAATGTTTTTGGAATTGAAAATGTGAATTCAAACGTGAATAATTTTGATTAATTACAGATCTCAACATTAGCTAAATTAAAAAGTTTAATCGATTTCCACCTTAAACCTTTCACAATAAATCTATCAATTACATGATACATTAAAATGAGTTGTTTATGCGAGATGTACCTCTTTAACATCATTGAAACGTCGGCATTTTGCGACACCCAGAACAAAGTAGTTGGTTTGCACAACCTGCCACATTTGCCTGTTTTCCCGTCTAAGCTGAATTTATTATTTTTTTTAACAATTCTTCTTACAGAGACTTCAGAATTTGTTTTAATTTTTGTTTTGTTTGTTTATTTTGGATATTTAAAATGTTTTCCAGTTCCAGTTTAAGGTTTTTTTTATATTGGAGAGGTTGAACTCTGCCACTATTACTATTAGTTATTGCAGCAATTTCTAGGACAATTTATTGTCCAGCTAAATTTGTTATTGTTACAGGCCTAATTTTGCTTCTTATTTGGTCACAGTTTGTTTTATTTGTTTGTATATTTGAAGCCTGGCTATAGATAATAAAAATGTATATGATTTTTTTTTTTTTAAATGTAGTGTTTTCTGGTTTTAAAAATGGTGTATTTTGAAAGTCTGGTGCCGTCACTTCCTGTCTGCATCGGAAATATACAAAAGTAATAATTATCTTATGTCAAACTGGTGGTTTTTCCTTTTTTAAACATTCAGGAAGCATGGTGGCAGCATAGATCTCTTTGTCTCCTCTTTCCTTCCTCAGTGGATGTTCGCTGCCCTCTAGTGTTTAAAAGTGGGCATCACTCAGCTCTGACAGAACTCAGCCAGTTTGTTGCTCTAATTGCTCTAATCTCCATATTGTTTTGGTTGCTGCAGGAGGAAGCCATCCCAGAGCTGGAGATCGACGTGGATGAACTGCTGGACATGCCCAGTGACGTTGAGCGAGCAGCCAGGGTTAAGGTGAGGAAAACCTGCAGATTTACACGCCCAAAAACAAACAAAACAAACTTCCCACTCGTGTGACATTTCTCTGTGTTACAGGACTTACTGGTTGACTGTTTTAAACCCACTGAGGTAAAGCAGTTTGAGTCTCTCCTGTGTTTTCTCTCCATTTCCTGTTTAAGTTCACGCCTTGTGAGTCCTGTTCATGTCATCCTGCAGGACTTCATCTCAGAGCTGCTTGACAAGATCAGAGGAATGCAGAAGCTCTCTACGCCTCAGAAGAAATGATGGCGTCCAAACTTTCCCCACGTTTTCCCTTCAGCTCCAGCCCTCCGTCTCGTCTTCCTTCCACCCCCCATGTTTTTAATTTAAGGTCTTCTTCCTCTGTTGAAGGTCATAAAATGTTATAATCGTTTCTGATCATACTTGTCTCGGTCGCTTCGTTTTGTTTGATTTTTGCGTGTACCGTGATGGATCTGGACTTCTTTCATCAGTAGAAATGAATAATTCGCCTTGTGGCTCGTCTCTCCTCTGCCCTCCTGTTTCCTCTCTTACCCTTACTGTACTCTTCTCTTCCTAATCTTCCTCATCTTCCTCCCACCTTCCCATCTGTCTGAGGAGGAGCAGAGTCCCATAATTACTGTAAAAGCGGGGAAGAACATGTAAAATACGAAACAGAGTGAAAACTGAGGATGAAATACTTCAGCCTCCACCAGCGAGATTATGTGAATATTTTAACTTGAGATATTTCCCTTTCCTGGTTCTGTGTGAGGGAGATCGTCACTTCACTTAATCTGTTTTAATAACATTTTTGGGGTTCTGTTTTTGCCGCCTAAGCACAGGCAGTGCTGCAAAAAAACTTTTTTGGTGTCTCTTAAAGGGCATATATCATCATTTTAGCAACTTCATCTGTGTCCAGACTCACAGCTCAGAATAGTTGGATTCATTTCATGACTAAAATTGAAAAATATGTAAAAAATAAAATAAAACGTGACAGAAAGAGGAAATGTAAAGCAGTTGGAAGTTGCTGAAGAGTGTAAAATTTGGGTTCATAAAGTGAGAATTTATATGGTTCTCTTTCCAGCATGGAAAATGAAATATCCAAGAGATTGGAGATCTAACAAACCGGCAGACTTCAGAGGGATTTAAAAGCTCGGTCAGGAAGTCTTCTTGTAATTAACTACAGTGGAGAACTTGGGATAAAAATCTGAACCAGTTCAATTACTGCTTCAGTTCTGACCAACATCTTATGCTACGCTAGTTGTGGCTAGAAGGGAAGTTGAGATCAAATAAAAACATTTTATCAAATGTTATTTGTACACATTTCAGCAACAAGGCATTTCAAAGTGCTTTACATGATAAAAATACAAAGTCATAGAGCCCAGTGAACAATCGAAACATCACATTTTGCCATCTTTACACATCAGATCGTTTATTAGTATCTTGATTGTTGATAGAGATACTCCATCTGTTCTCCTTCATTTGACTTATAAACGATAAAACAAACAAAATTCTGTTAGTTATTGAAAAAGCAGCATTTTCTTACAGAATAAACTTTATGCTCACAAACAACCATCACCTCGGTCTGGCTGTTGACTCCCTGCTTTTTGTCTCATCTCCTCATCTGGTTGTTTTTTAGGGAAACACTTTTGAAAATCTCTCACTCGTGCTATCCATCTCCACATAATCCTTAAAAATTTAGTCCTGTGATTACCATGAGAGATTTTCAGACTTTACATACTGTAGTTATCCATATATGGTAGTGCCTTCCTGTTTCAGTAGGCGTGATGAGTTTCTAAAATGAGTTTTAGAAAAGACTTGGATGTAGTGTGTATGTTTCATAGGGTTTTCTGGCTCTATTATATGATGATATATGCCCTTTTAAATAAACCCAGCACTGTGTCATTTTTGGGGGAAGAAAATCTGAACCTCTGACCACAAAGCGTCTTGTAAATCTATCTTTAGTACAGCGAAGAGGAAACTTTGATGCCTGGAAATAGTGATTGAACCTTTAGAAAGACTCACTGGTCAGCCGTTTGGCTACAAGGCCGGGTTTAGACCTTCTGATAAATGTTTTTGTTTTTATTTGAAGCTAGACCAGAAGTGGGTTTTTTTCTTCTTTTCTTTTTTTATTTTTATAGGCTGCATGTGAATTTTGGTTCCTCAATCCAGCCTGCACATACACATGTACGTCTGTGTTGCTATTAGTGTATGTTGCTACATAATGTACAGCAACATCTGTCATAGTAAGGAGTGTTTTTGGGCCTGTATATTCTGCTGTTATGTAGGACAGAGTTGTCTGGGGTTTTTTGGGTAAAGGACTGGTTCCTTTTTTATTTCTTGTTGTCATACACACCCTGACCGTCGTAAAGAGGGAACCCTGTAAAAAGCTGCCTTTTTTAAAACCACAACACCCTAACGTCACATTGTTCTGAACAGAGCAGTCACTTCTCTCATCTTTAAGCCATTTTTTTTGTATCTCTTCACTTTTCATGGCATCTGCCAATCATCTCAAAGAATAAGCCATCTGTTTCTGATCGCCGACCAATCAGATCAGAGACCGACACCCGCCAGCCAACGGCAGCATCAACATGTTGCAGTTCGTCTGCGCCGACATTTACCGGCATTTTACCGTCTGCCTTTCTCTCTACTACGGCCCATTTTCAGACTGCTGCTCTCTCATTTCACTCCTTCCTACATTTTATCCATTTCTCAACCTTTTCCCTTCATTTACTCCATTTACTTTCCTTAAAAAAATAAAAAAACAAAAACAGATGTTGCCTTAGGTATAATTTATGTTACACAAACCAAAAAAAAAGAAAAACAGGAGTACTTTTTTTGTTGTTGCTGAGCAGATCTACTCTGCCTTGCAAAAATGGGTTAAATGTTTTCACATTTTATGACTTTTACAACCAGAAACTTCACTGTAGTTTGTTGGGATTTTATTTCGTAGATTGACAAAGTGTTGCATAATTATGAACTGTAAGGAAATCTGCTTTGGAGAACTACTTTTAAAGTTTAGATGTCTTCATCTTCTTCCACGTGTTTCCTGTCTCCGCTATATGGACTGATGTTAATTGGACTTCTGGTGGTTTCTTGGTGCACCATCCTAATAAAGGCCTGGTTTCTAGTTTTCCAGTCAACATATTCTACCACCTGAGCTGTGGACCTCTGCAGCTCCTACAAAGCTACCATGGCCCACTTGCCTGCTTTTTTGATGAATTTGTTTCTATTGCATTTTAGGACATGTGCAACGTTCTCATTTTGATCTTTTCACCGCGAAAAAATCTGATTTGTACCTCTTCCATAAGTGGTACTAATGCTGCGGTCCAGTTGTACTCTGAACTGGAAAAGTCCAGCTTCCCCAGTCAGAACTCCCACTGAAATCGGATTTCCCTCTGGGAAACTGGGAGCAACTTCACTACCCTCAGTTAAGACTTGGACAGCGTACTTTCTGTTGCAATATGGCCGCCTCTCGCATCAACTGTAGAAATCTGTGGTGGAAACATGTTTATTTAACAAGACACATTTCTAAGATTGTGTCTAAATCAATGTAGTTTTAAACTGAACAAATCAGAAGTGGAGTTTGCTTTTGGAAAGTAAAGCTTAAAATGATGTTTGGGCGCCGCCATGTTGAAATTCCGGCTTCTTAACTTGACGGCTGTTTCCTTTGTTTTGACGTCAAACCCTGCTGAGAGTTCCCAGGTAACTGGAACGCCACATTAACTGTATCTGATAGTTTTCAAAGCATTTGCAGTCTGAACGGTGATATTGCATTTTATCCAACTTTTAAGTCATTGACGTGAGACTTTCGTCATAACTCTGCACCAGATGAACCCAGACTCTGTGAATCAGGATGTAAACGATGGCCGACGCTAACAGTGACGACACTTAGCTTTCTTTTTATTAGATTCCTTTGTCTTGTTGTGATCTTGTAACGATACTGTCGACTCTTATTGTTCCAATAACTTTCATTAGCGGCACCATCCGTTGCTACTTCCATAAACATTTCGATGCTGTGTCGCTTTGGGATGGTGCCCAAAAGTCTGACTGCGCTTGCATTTAATTAGTGGTATGAACACTCACTTAAAACAAAAGTAAAATCTGATTTTGGAAAAAAAGTCAGATTTGAGCATCAGTGTGATGTGTGAATTTTAAGTGTTTAGGTTTTCATAAGTCTCCTTTTTCAGTTGACAAGAGATCTGAGATGAATGGGATTTTATTTTGGGCTGACTTACAGATGCATTCCACACTTGTCAGATTTTATTTGTAGATATCTAAATCATTTTCTTCCCACTTTGAGTTTATCAAATTAAATCCTATTTAAACTCTGAGGTTTGTGGTTGTAACACGAATAAATGGAAAGTTAAACTCTTTTGTAAAACACTCTGCTTCATGTGGAGAATCTCTGATCTATTGAAATGTATTGATGTATTTCAAATGTATTGAAATGTTTTCTTTTTCTTATTAGAAGTGAGTGTTTAATACTTAGGCCTTTGTAAAGCGACTCTGTTTAGGTAAACAATGCTATTCACACGGACCTGTTTAAGTCTGGTCTGTTTTTATCTCGATCATCGCACCTCTTGATGCCAAGCCTTGACACAACATTTAGTTGAACAAAAAAAATCCATTCAGATGCATTTTTCTGGTGCGATTGCTTTTGCCTTTATCTGTGGCGTCTGCAGACTGAGCTCCCGGCGGCTTCTCTGATTGGTCGGATTGTTTTAGGCAACTTCAATTAGTAGCTGAGTGGATTTTTGTTTCTAAATTCAGGTTTTGGATTATATATTATATATATATCTTCTTAGACTGTTATTGATATGTCTGTTTTTTTTTACTGTTGGGGAAAATTGCAAAAAAAATAACTAAATAAATAAAAAAAAACGTCAAGTGATTATCATTGATGCTAAATACAAGAGCTAAACCATGCAGAAGGAGTGAAGGTGAAGGTGTTTTGCTTTGGGGTTTTTTGACAATGATTAGAAAAACAAATGTAGCAATATCAACGACCGGTTTTGTTTTTTGCCCAATTTTGTTACTCTTTTATGCAACTTTAATAAAAACATTTGAAATGTATTTTTTCCCCTGTTTTTAATTCAATTCCTTATAGCATTAATTTGTCACAGGATTGACCTCAACGCTGCAAAAACACAAAATCTTAACGTTTTGATCGAGTTTCTAGTACAAACTAGTACAAACGTTCTACAGAAGCACCATAGAGAGCATTCTGACCAGCTGCCTCTCTGTGTGGTGTGGAGGCTGCAGCGCCTCCGACTGGAAGAACGTGAGGAGAGTGGTGCGGACAGCAGAGAGGATCATCGGAGCCCCCCTTCCCTCCATCCAGGACATTTCATCCCAGCGCTGCGTGTCCCGAGGCCGAAACATCGTCAGTGACCCCTCACACCCCCACCATGGACTGTTCTCCCTGCTGCCCTCTGGAAAGAGGTTCCGCAGCATCCGGTGCAGGTCCACCAGGTTCCTAAACAGCTTTTTCCCACTTGCCATCAGACTGCTGAACTCTTAACTGGACTGCACTCAAAAACTGGTCTCCACTTTATACCTTGCACATGTACAGAGCTAAATAACTTCTATTTTACTGTCAGTCCTGCACTTTATATTTTATATTTATATTCATATTTTATACTGTATTTTATTTTATTCTGGAGTAACCTCACAACATTGGAACCTCAAAACATTGTCCTGAGCCGTATGCAACGAAATTTCGTTCTGTATACACCCTGTGCATGCAAAATGACAATAAAGTCAGTCTAAGTCTAAGTCTAGTACAAATACACTTGAAATAAGACAAAGCTAAGTTACAAGTAACTTTTCAACAAGATGTTGGAGCTTGGTTAAAGTAATTCCTTCACATTGATTTTATTTTATTTTTTTAAGTACTAGTTCCACTGGTGGATTATTTAACATATTTTAAAATAAATTTTTGATTCAGGATTCCCTATTTTTTCTTTAGCTAATTATAGTTTTGGTGGTGTCCTATTCAAAGTCGACGCTTCACTCCCACTGAGCTGAGCTGTTGTGAATTAAAACGATTCTTTCAAGACAAGTTGGACAAAATTCCTCCTCAGCCATTTACTGCTAACTGTTACAAACACTATAAGGAGTGGAATAACCAGTTATTTAGAGGTTCTTATTTTTGGACACACGGCCATGTTGGTTAGTTGGTAATCTCTCAGTGAAAGGATTTTAAAGGGCAGGAACAGTTTAATGCAACATCGGACACCAATAACATCTTCTGCACCTTTTACTTTATGAAAAAGTTCTGAACCTGCTTAACCGTTGGCTCTTAACGTTACTTTGGCGCCTCCTGGTGGTTGGAAATAACATTACAACATGTCTATCGGTACTTTTCTTTCTGCTTGTAAATATAAAACTTTTTCTACGGTAGCAGGGGAGCAAAAGAAGGTTTGTATACTGTTTATTTTGATGTCATTATTTATAGAATATAATATTTTAAAACTGTATTTCCTCTCATTAACAGAGGTCTTCAATTGCCAACAAACCTTGTGATGCTTTTCACATTTTGGCCCATTGCAGACACAGATTTTAAAAGAAAATATTAACTGAAGTTACAGCAAATGATGCACAATTTTATACAAATTAAAATCTGTGTTACTAAACCTTTCTTAATTAATACTTTGTCAATATTTTTTGCAGCAATTAAATAGTAAAAATATGGTTTGATTTAAACTGCTCAGTTCAGCTCTGCCCCACTAAAGAAACACATCCCCTCAACATGACACTGCCACCACCGTGTTTCACAGTGGGAATGGTTAGTTTTCTGCCGAAAAAAGTTTTTCTACTAAAACTGTTACGCTGTAGTTATAGATGCTAAATTCTGTAATTAAGTTCAATATTCATAAAAAGATAATAATTATATATTATGTCACATTAAAGTCAGAGTAGCAACTAGTTACATTTATTTAGTTTTAATTACTTCACTAACTTTTTGGAAAAAAGAAATACTTCTTTCATTTTTACTACACTAGCATTTTACTACACTGCACTCTTCTCTGATATCTATATTAAAATTATTTGGAAAAGTGTTTCCTCTGCCTGAGTTTGCTTTCTGTCATTATGTTATTTAATTATATTCATTATGTTAGTCTTTAAAGCACCAACATTTGAATATTACTTTATATTTTTGGCTGTAAGTAGATATAATAATTACATATTATGATCAGCTACTTAGTACTTGAGTAACATTTATACAAAATACTACTGTTTTCTATTCTACTCTTGAATGACTTTACTTTTACTTTAATAAAAATATGCCGAATTATTATATTATATTATGTGATTGGCTTGTGTGAGATATTTTTACATTTTGATTGGACGACACCTTTGCGGGATGGGCTTTCCTATTGGACAACTTCACTGGACCTCTCGACGCTGATTGGCTAAGATGACGGGCTCGTTGAGTCCGGCAAAGTGTCGAACAGAAACGGAGCCAGACGAAGAGGAAGTACTTTTCACAATGGAAATAAGCAAGTAAACCGAACTTCACACTTTCTGCAGCTCAACAACCGGACAAGGTGAGCTTTGGGGTTTCCCTGCCTGCCGCCAGATGCGGTGGGCGGTGATCAGATTACAAACAGCATGGGCTGCCTGCCTGCCTGCTCACTCGGAGGGGAAGAACGGCGTTTGTTAATCCGAGTATTGCTCCCCTGTAGATCAGTCCAAAAGATGCTCCGGTGTTTCTCTGCGCTGTTAAACGGCTCCACCCCGCCTACTATACTGACTAGCATTAACCGTCACATCTGTTTATACAAAATGAGGCGTGTTTGGATGACTGTAAATGCGGCGAACAGCGTTTCCCTCGCTGTGTGTTGTTTCCATGTTAGCTAGTGTTGCACTTGACTTCACTGGCCGTTTACCGCTGCTTTTTTTTTTTTAAAAAATACGAGGAAATAGTTTTCACTTCTACCTTTCGTGATTTATTTGTAAGAAATACTTTCAATACAACTCAAATTAAGATGACGTTGGCTGCTTAATTGAGTTTAAATGTTGTCGCTCTCCCCGTTTACCGTTTTTTACTCAATGACATCACGGAAGCTACGAAGAGTGAAGTTGTCCAGATTTTAATGCTTCACTTCCGGTTCTTACCAAAATAAAGTTCTGTTTGGAGCGGTTGCGCAAACTTTCGAGGAAATTTAAAATGAATTATCTATTTATTTATTATTATTTCTGTCACCTGGTTCAAATCGAAATGAATTTTTAAAAGTTTACCCATTTAAAAAACAACATACTATTTCTTTTTAAGAAATAAAAATACTAACTTCCGGTTAAAGCCAATGTTTACGTAGCTTACTTCACACAGAGTGTTAGAAGGTGGTTCAGTATCTCACAATCTGCCCTTCATTCATTTTTGTATATATTTATATACAAACAAAATAAAATACTAATGATATAAAAATAAGCAATAACATTTTGCTGCCACATTCAATTCTGTCTAAATATAAATTGAAACATTACACTTGAGAATCAGTGATTGGAGAACTAGTTTCTAAACTTATTGCATTAATATTTACTGACATTCTGTAACTTTAAATTGTCTTAAAATGTTAAACAATTGCAGATAAACCTAAAACAGCTGAACTCAGTGATGAAGAACATCTTTTTTATATTTGAAACAGGAGTTTCTATACCTTCTGATACCACAGAGTCAATCTGTTGAGCTAAAAAAAAGAAAGAAAATCACACTCATAGATAGACACTTTAAAGCCATGTCATCCGTTTCCTTGTTTGAAAACAATATGACATTTTTGATTATTCTCTCCTCTGAATGTAAAATACTCCCTCCAGCCCTCCATGCCTGCCCAACCTGCTGAGAGGGAGCCGGAGGAGGAGATGGAGGCAGACGGAGAATCGCAGCTCCCCGAAGCCAACGGAGAGGTGGAGGAACCGAAGGACACTGAGAGGACGGTGGTAGGAGAAGAGGAGACGATGGAGGAAAGCGTGGAGGAGAGGGACAGCGACATGGAGGAGAGTGAGGAGGTAGAAGAGGAGGAAGAGGAAAGTTCAGGTAGGAAATCTTGTGGAAGGAAAAATGCTTGAATGAAACCACTGCTGGTGTGAAACATGTCTCTCTCTGAAGAAATGGACGATGAGGACTGCGAGCGGAGAAGAGGAGAGTGTCTAGACGAGATGATGGATTTGGAGAAACAGTTCCAGGAACTCAAAGAGAAGTAATTTACTTTTTTTCTGTTCACGTTGACCATGCTGTGCTGTAAATAATAACTACAGATACAGACTGCTTACTAACTTACTTACTGGGATGCATTCACATGTACTGTCCTAAACAAAGCAACACAGTGCTTGTAGTTCGGAGGTAACAAACTACATGTCTTAAAATTAGAACCAGCACTTTAATGTGTTAGTTTCAATTTCTCAATTACAGGTTTTTCATTTAAAATTGATTTTAACATGTTAAAAATTTAAATGCAGTTAATTGGGGTATTTTTTAATTTACAAAAGTCCCAGCTGAAAACTTTTGTATTGTGTTTCTGGTAGGCCTGCCACAACACATTTTGCTAGACGATACATTGCCCCAGGTGTTACTGCGATAAACAATAATATTGTTGGTCAGAGATCATTTTTAAGTGATATAATGGTGACGGCATAACAATGCAACTACACCCTCTCAAAGAACAATAAACTTTAAATTCTATCAAACATTTGACATTGGAACTGGAAGACATTAAAAATATCCAACAATAAATAAACAAAACAAATTAAATGAATTGTGAAGTTTCTGTAACTACAATTGTCAAAAAGTTGAGACCACAACACCAAACTGAATCTCAGTTTTGGTAGAAAGAGAGAAAAAGGAGAAAAATACTAAATCGTACAAATAGAAATTATTGAGCTCGTTTTAATGCATCCTGTGATTAATTGATTTATTATAGAACATGCAGAAATTATCCCTGATGCATAAGTGACATCCAGAAACAGCAATAATAGACGACAAAGTGTTTCTCTTGGCCCACTGGAGTTAATTGTTGCTTCAAAAAACGATCTGATGAGACTTTGGAGAAGACCGTTGTGCTAAAAGTAGTTAGCATGTCAGCGTAGCTATTCAAGCCAAAAGTAGCATCTCAGTGCTAAACATCCAGCAGCAGCACAGACGTCGCTATCGCTAATATCAGCGTATGCAGCTAAATTTTTAAAGAAGGATTTTTTTTAAAGAAGCTACATAAATGATCTGAGATTCTTGAAAAACTTGAATAGATATAACATCACTCTGCACCAATCTGATGACTTAGTTTAAAAACAATGAATATCTTTACTGTTGAGCTCATATGTTTGTCTATTCAATATTTTAGCACAAAAATTGGTTTTTGAATTGAAAATGTTTCTTTTGTCGATATTTGGGTTTTTGATTAAAATGTGATTACTTGCAATTAACTCAAATTTTAACCTGGTTAAAACGACTCAAGCTCTCATCTGCTCAACCCGCCCCAGTGTTCTTTTCCTAAACAGTCTCATTGAGCAGAGGAACATGGCCGACTTCCTGGTGTTTGCAGGTTGTTTCGCGAGCGGCTGAACCAGGTGAAGGTGAAGCTGGACGAGGTTTTGACCGGGAAGGCTGGAGAATACAGAGAGCCGCTGGCTGCTCTACAGAGCAGCATGCAGATACGAACACAAGTGGCCGGTAAATCAAACCTCCACCATGACGACAAGCAAGGACTCTGATAACTTTATCCTCCCTTAAGCTGGATTATTGGTAAAAACAGACATATTGTGATGTCAAATTTGGTTACTATGTGTCTTAAAGATGCGGTTATTAACTTAGATTTTATAGACAGACATCAAAATAAATAAAATGAAGAGCCCACTGCACTGAACTCCATTTAGTATTCTACCAAATACTGATTTCTAAACTTTTCCTGAGTTAAAACTTCAGTATTGTTGTTTCTAAATTAATATAAACTTGTTTTCTTCGCATTGTTTGAGGTCTGAAAGAACTGCATCTTTTTCCTTATTTTGACCATTTCTCATTTTTTGCAAATAAATACAAAATTTTTGCTTGGAATTTCAGAGACATGTTGTCAGTAGTTCATAGAACTAACTTTACTCAAACATAAACCTATAAAGAGTAAAATCAGAGAAATTGATCATTTTAAATGGACTCTTATTTTTTCCCAGAGCTGTAGATGCTGTTCTTGTTTTTCATTATAGTTTAGTTTTATTCCTTTGTGACTTTTTGTTTGTCTAATTCAGATTTAATTAGTTTTTAGCATGTTTGATACTTGTTTGAACGAAGGTTTTTATAGCTATAATTCTAGTATGTTTTAGTCACGTTACAGGTTTTCCCTATTAATTACTGTTTCTATTTATTTCAGTTAACGAAAACATTTTCAGAATTTTAGTTTTTGTTGTTTCGTTGGTTTTAGTTAACTATAATAACTTGATCAGAGGTTGTTGATGCAAGTTATTATGGAAACAACCCAAATTAAAATGTGGAATAAACATATAAATTCCAACATTTCTAAACCAAAGCGATCCAGATCGCTGCACACATTCTGCCTCTATGACCGGATCGATGTTTGGACGTCGAGTCTCTCATGCGCCTCTCGGGTTTTCTCTGCAGGAGTTTACAGGGAGCTGTGTCTGCAGGTGATCCAACACAAACACGACTGTGAAGTCCAGGGGGCGAGGCAACACCTAGAGGTGATTCTTTCTCATGCATCAAAACCACCACAAACACTAAACCTCAATCCAGCTAAATTAAACGTTAGAGCTGCATGTCTTTTCTGATAAATATCTATCTTGCGTTTAAGCAACCATCATTTGTTTTTATGAGTTTTAAAACAAAGAACGATGCAACATTTTTGCAGTTAAGTGGGTGGATGCATTTTCTTCAATGGGATGCAGATATTGGTGGAAAATACGATAAAAGTCCTTTAAGGTTTATACATCTATACCTAATGTGACAATAACAATTTTTTTTTTATTATTATGAAAAAGCAGCACATAGTTTCCAACCTAATTACAGAGAAATACCCAAGAACATTACAAGTTTTTCTGATTTGATTTTATTTTTTGTGGAGTAATTGCACTAAATACCTACAAAAGAATGACTCAAAATTAAATGACATATTTTTTGATTTTGAGTCATTTTTGTAGATATTTAGTGCAATTACTCCATTAAAAAAATCTGACAAACTGCTAAAACCTGCATTTGTCAGTATATGTTTACTTAAATACATTAGTTGGTCTTTATTACTTTTTGCCAAAGTTATTAAGGTCTAAAGAGCCGCTTGCTGCTCTACAATAAACTAGAGCTGCGGATATTGATTGATCCTTTTTGAATATTAAAAAAAGACGCTCACAGTGAAAGCTTATTTGTCATCAGAACCTCCTAAATGTCTCATTTATGTAACACAAATGTTTTCTAGAACATGTTTTTATAGAAAAAGCAGGTGAAGATTGTATTGGTCTTCCACATCTTAGTCTAGAAGTGTCAAATCTAAAAAGTGTGGTGGGCATTAAGCTCCTTTTAATCCGACACCCCTAAATAAAATCCAGTCGCGTTTCAAGCTCATCTAATAAGTACAGTAGATTGTACCGGTGCAAACGGTTCTTGTCGTACAAATAATCAGAACGATTGATGTTGTTTCCTTGGACCAACCCGAATGGCTTTTGGAGCGTGTTGTTGACGTCGCCACCTGATGGTTTAGTCATTCAGTTGAGCTGAGTGGCGTCTGTCTGTCTGACCCGTCTGGACCTTAAAGTCTCCAGGTGACTAAAGGTTTGACGGTCCTTGTGCTGCAGAGCGAGCGCTCCCTGCTCTTTGACGCCATGAAGGCGGAGCTTCTGGAAAAGATTCGCAGACTGGAGGAGGACAGGCAGAACATAGACATCACCTCAGGTAAACGGTTACTATGGAAACGATTTCATAGACATGAAGTCGTGGTCAGATGGCGGCATGTTTGGGACAAATTTCCATCCTTCTTTCCTTCCTTGTGCCCTTACATCTTTATTCTGTCTTTTCTTTTTCTGTCCTTTCTTAGTTCCTTCATGCATCCTTCCTTCTGTGTGTCTTCCTTTCCTTCTTCATTTCCTTTTATGCATCCTTCTTATGTATCCTTCCTATAGTCTTTGTTTTCCTCCTTTGTCTAATCTTCTATCCTTTCTTTTAGTTGTCATTTTTGTTGATTTTCTACCTTCCTCCTTACTTTCACCATTATGTTCTCCTTTGTTCCATCTATTGTGTCCTTTGTTCCTACCTTCCTTTTTTACTTCCTTCTGTACTAATTATTCCTTCCATTTCTTCTGCCTTTCCTTTCTTTTCCTACATCATTCATTCTTTCTTCCTTCCTCTTATCCTTATTTACATTCCTTCCTTTCACACTTCCTTCTATGTTTCCTTTACACCCTCCTTCCATTTATCCTTTTATTCCTTCCTTGTATTTTTATGCCTTATTTCTGTCCTTCCTCCTTTTATGCTTTCATACCTTCCTTCCTTCCTTCCACATTTCCTTCCTTTCATACTTCCACCCTTCCTTCCCTACTTTGTGCCTTTCCCTCCTTTCACCCTTTTGTTTCTATGTTGTTCTTCCTTCCTTTCTTCAGTCCTTCCTTTCAAACTTCGATCCCTCCTTTCACCTTCCTGTTCTTATATTGTTCTTCCTTCCTTCCTTCTGACTGAAACAGAAAAATGTTGAGAACTTTGTTGGTTTCTTCATCTTTGATATTTTGTGTGATTAATTATGGACGTGTTTTTTTTTCTGCTGCTGCTTTTCTTTGCTGCAGAGTGGAGCGATGAGATGAGAGGAAAGAAGTGCAAAAGGAGGAACCTGCTCGGCCGCTCGGACAGGAAGAAGAAAGTGTCTCTAGTTTCAGGTAAGAAAAGCAAATCTTAATGACCCTCCAGTGAACGAACACGTTCAGGTCGGGTTAAAGCTCCGGTTTCGTGTTTCAGGGCCGTTTATCGTCTACATGTTGAGAGACATCGACATCCTGGAAGACTGGACCGCCATCAAGAAGGTCAGAAATCCACTTTCTCTAGATCTTTATTTTAATCACTTAAAATCCAAATAAACTACAACAAAATGAGTGACAATAAAAGGGTTTGAATATTTATGCAAGATTATTTTTATCGCAAGACAGAAACTTCTTAGACGGATTTTAATAACTAGAATCAATTGGAAAGCATTCATAATTAAATTAAAATGGTTTTTTTTGTAAATTCCCTTGAGACATTTGATGTGAATTGGTGCAAAATGAATAAACTGAATTTAATTTAATTAAAGCTGATCAGAAATAAGACAAAACCTGGAAACGGTTGACATTTTTCCATATTAGTTCATGAAATGTTGACCAGAGATAAGGCCCAGAGATCTTTCAAAAGCAAATTAAGATAAACTAACAGCTAGAACGGGATTTAGAAGCTGAATAATTATAATTTAACAGATAAAAATTATTTATAATAAGAAAGCAGAATATAGAGGTCTATGGATAAATAAGATATTTAAAAAAGAAAATTAAAGTTCCTCTACTCCCAGTTTCTCAAAATTATATATTTTTGTTATAGTCTTCTATATTATATTAATATTATTATTAACACTTTAAAAAAATTTTCTGTGAATCTTTATATCTGCTGCCGTTAATTTTGTCACAATAAATTTTGCTAGACGATAAATTGTCCCAGAAATTATTGCAATAAATGTTAAGATTGTTGTTTTGAGGCCATTTTGAAGTAATATATTGATAATGGCTTAATAACAAACTTTAATTTTGTAAAGAACATTGAACACTGTCACTGGAAGGTAATTTAAATATCCAAAATTAAAACACAACAACCAAAATCAATAAATGAAATGGAAATTTAAAACAACATGAAACTAAGTAAAAAATAAAGTCTCTGGAAACAAAATTGCTCTTCAAAAAATATTAATAATCAGTATAAAAATGATAATTTATCATGCTGTTAATTGATTAATTGCTTGTAGCGACAGACTCAGTTACATCTGAATTTCCCTTGTGTGGGACAATAAAGGCTTTTTCTATTCTAAGATATATTTCCATGCATATATTGTTTGTTAGTGCTGTTAAGGTTTTATTTACAGTTTGTTATTTACCTGCAGTGTATTTGTGGAGCAGGAAAAAAAGAGCTTGGATGTTTGGTGTCAGATATCGTCAGATTCCAGTCATCCGCTGATCAATCGGTGCATCCATCGCAGTCGCTAATATGAAAGCCTTTCTGTGTCTTCCAGGCAAAAGCAGCGCTCTCCCCACTAAAAAAGAAAGTCGAGAGTAAGTTCACTTCAGCTGCAAAAAAACAGCCATTCTGCAAGTATTTATTTATCTGTTTCCTCTGATGTCTTCCAGAGCGGTGATGACGTGAAGAGCCGAGCTGCAGACACCAAACCTAACCGAGGCACTCACATTCCCAGTTTCTGACTGAAACACAGCAGCTCACACTGCTCTGCTGTTTTTGTTTAGGTTTTTGACCCCCAACCCGACTGCTTGTTTGTTATCTGTTGCTATTTAAGATGAGTTCTTAATGAAATGACAACCATGTATTTATAGAATGATTTATAATGCCGATTAAAATTTTAATCTTTTATGACACAGGCCTTTTGCTGTTTGTTTGAGAGAAAAAAATAAAACTTATTAAAATGAGACAAAGAGATTGACAATCAGAGAGAGTTGGAGACCAACAGAAAATGCACACAAGTAAAAAATGAAGAAAACAAACAAGAAACAAAAATATATATATATATAAATAAAGACAAGAAATAATATAACAGGTAAAAGTTAAGAATTTAAAAAAGAATAAATGAATTTAAGATGTAAATAAAAAGAATTTTAAAAAATGTAAACATAAATGAAGAAAAGAAATTACATAACACAAGTGAAAAATTATGAATTTTATATAGGAATAAAAATTTTAATGTTAATAAAGAAAACAAATGACATAACCCAGAGGAAAATTTAAGACTTTAAAAGAGAAAAGAATTATTTAAAATATAAAGTAAAAAATGACAACACAGCTGAAAACTTTTAAAAAACCGAAAAATTCAAAATGTAAAATTAAGAAAAGAAATGTCATAGCACAGGTCTGCCTGGAAGTAGAAGCATTAAAAATGCACTTCTTTGCTAAATAACGTTCTTCCACTCTTCACATCCGATTATGCAACATTATATGATTTGATCTCCAGTTAAGCAAGTTTTCCATGCCCAAATGTACAACAACATGACGGTAACAACTCGTATAAGCAACGCCTTGTGGCGCTAATTACACAAATGCTAGTCCAATTAGCTTCCAATCACCCCATAATAGAGTGACAATGTCTCACACTACATTATGCAGATTTTCTGTCTACACCGTGAGTTTTGCAATCTGTGGCTCTTTGGACCTTCCACAATGTATCTTAAAAACATTTGCTATAGATGATAAAGAACCATCATCTATAGATGTAATAAATTAATTCTTAGCAGTTTTTCTGTCTTCTAGAAATAATTGCATTGATTTCCTGCAAACGAATGACACCAAAATACTAGTAAATCAACCTTTTCTTGCTATTGTTTTTTTTTTTTTTTACATTTACCACAAATATCAAAAGCACAAAGAATATTAAGTATTCATTCTCTATAAGCAAAGGTTTTATGTTTTTCATTTTCTACGCTTTAAAGCATTATATAATAAGAAATTTGATAAGAAATAAGGCCGGTACAATCATTTTGGTAACAGATTCCCGTTCATTCCACATCGGACCTGTAAGCTTCAGTAGACAACATACGTGACTCGATGCAAAATGGCGCCTGCAGGTGAACGTCAATGGTGAACGTGACTAGCTAGAGCGGCTAATGGCGCCGTCCAATCCAGTAATAGAAAACCTACACTCACTCGCTTTACTTGCCTTGTTGTTGTGTTTTTAGGTAGTTATCAATAAAACTGAAGGGTATTTACTTGCCTCTGCCGATGTTTTTCTTTTCAGGGTCACAAGCTTCACCATCTTTCCTCCGTCAGCTCTACGCTGTAAACAGGTGTTGGTTGAACATGAACAGGCAGCATGTTGATTACGTTGAGCACTGCTGCCCCCTAGTGGCCGGAGGCGATAGTTTAGCGGTAAACCATGAATACAGACAATAATAATGTCCTTTCGTCGTACAATTAGAGAAGTACTGCTCTATAGACCACCATGAAAAATCATAACGATAAATGATAAACAAACAATCAACAATATCATAAATGCCCACCCTTTAACAGGAGTTCTTCAATATAGACCAACAAGATTTAACTCACTCCTCTGACTCCTGAAAAGAAACGAAACACGACTGGAGTTGCAAGAAGTTTATTCGACACAAAGAAATCTGGGGTAATAATTCAGTTTTTTCACGGTTCTTTTATTGCAAAAGCGGAAAATTAGCTGGAAAGCAGCATGAGAGGTAATTGTTATAATTTAATAATTTATCAAGCAGATGAATGACTAAGAACAGTAAATAGAAGGACTTCTACAGCTGCATTTCCATTACAAATGTGCACAAAAACGTCAATATTCTGCTGATAATGAAAAAGTGAAATTTCGAAATGGCAGCGTTTCCATTAAATAAGAAATGCTATTCAAATCACACTTGAATAGGTTTGTTTACGTGAAAAGTCATTAACAAACATGCTGCACCATTATTCTCCAGCTACTTTCTGTTGTCATCTTGATCGTGTGATATGAAAAGAATGTTTCCATTGCAGTTTTGTGAAATAAACTTATTTTGATACGGCCAACAAACTACTACATCCTAGCACCAAAACATTTTTTTCCCCGATTGTTTCCATTAAGTGACTCTTTTTTTCTTTTTCTTTTTTGTGTAATCCCAATTTGCTCATGGTCAACTGAATGCAGCTAATGTTAGATCAATATTTGGAAGCTTTGTTCACTTCCTCCCTTGTCATTGTTAAAACTACAGGCTGTACTAAGGATGTTTTCACCCCTGATAATCTGGTAAACTTGGTTCTATTGGGGACGAAAAACGAGGGTTTTTCTAAAATTGGTGTTTCCATTAAGGGAACTTATCTTCAAATGTTGGATTGCACAATTATATGGTCAATGGAAATACAGTGTACAATAAACAGTAGTGCTATGATTGTTAAAAATGACTCCCCCCTTTCAAAGGATCATTTAAACTAACACCGTCCCAACATCAGCTCTCTCTCCTCCTGCTGGAACCTCTTCTGGACTCTTCACAGCTGCTTGCTGAGTTTACGGGCCTGACGCTCCCTGGCCTCAAAGGCTGCTTTGGTGTCCAGTAGCTCATCCAGCTGCCGGCGGATCCGGGCCATGTCAAGCTGTGTGGCCTCGCACTGCTCCCTCAGGGCGGCCGACTCCACCCGCAGCTGCGTGGCGGCCATTGACAGCTGCTCGCTGCGCTCCCTGCACTGCTGCTGCATCCGCTTGGCATCGCCCAAGAGTGACTCCACGCTCACCACCACCGAGTCACACTGGCTGCTGGAAATCTCCTGCAGAGATGAGGGGACACAACTGGTTGACGAGCATCTAGGCAGATGGAAGCTGTGAACAGTAGGTCATTTACAGGTTTTAAGGGTGTATTCACACCAGTCTTCTTTAGTTTTCCTTAATCAAACTCTAGTTTGTTTGTCAAGAAAGTTTGGTTTGTTTGGGGAAATGTGACTGCACAATTGAACTCCGGTAGACTCGGTTTGATTGAGAAACAAAGTTACAACATTTGCTACATTTTCAGCTGCTGTGGTTCAGTTTCGCACTATACTGTGTCAAATGAACCAAAGCCTCCAAGCAATCTGTACCCCGCCTCGCCTGTGGTGGCGCTGCACCAAAAACTACTGAAGGAAATGACACGGAATATGAATAAGACACGGAGCTCAACTTCCTTCTTTACCAAATGTAAACAAAATGGAGTGGTGTCAATTCCTACAGTTTTAGCAGTTGTAGGAATTTTCTGTTGTCTCTGGTTAAAGACCATGACACATTTCTCCCACTAGTACTAGAATCATGCATTTGTTTTGGTTGTATTTACCCAGAATGCCCTATGCTGGTAGCCCTGTTCCTGCTTTTGGAGTGGTTTTGATCCGCTTGGTGTTTTTTAGTCAGTTTGATTGAAAGCTCCCCAAACAAACAAACTAGAGTTGAATTAAAATGGACTAAACAAGAATGATGTGAATGGAGCTTCTGATGCGGACCAAAAAAGTGAACTCTGGTGCGGTTCAAATGCATATGTGAACGCCAAGGGGATGAGAGACCGCTTCCAAAGCAGGAAGTGAGCTACAGCGCAGGGCATTCTGTGTAAATACAACAAAAACAAATGCACTACTCTATCGCTAGCTGGAGAAATGGCTCGTTTTCATTTGCTATAGACAAAAGAAAAATACTACAACCACTAAAATCTGGTCCTACTCCATTACTGTTTGCATTTAAGTTGCGCTCATGTCTTCTTCAGAGGTTTTTGTGTTGTTTCCTTCAATGGTTCTTGGTGCAGCGCCACCACAGGTGAGGAGGACAAATAGGTTTCTCAAAGGGTTTGGTTCATTTGACACAGTGCAGTACGAAAGCAAACCACACCAGCTGAAAATGTAACAGACGTTGCAACTTTGGTTCCCAATGAAACAGAGTCTACTAGACTATCAGGTGTGAAAACACTAAAACTCAACATTTGATCTGTGGTGTGTGAAGTGGATTACAGAGGTTTATCTTGGCTTATCTCACTGCTTTGTTTGCCTTCTTCTCCTCATCATCTCTTTATGTAATTTAACTGCTTATTTCTCTAACCAGCACTTTAAACAACATCTCACCATTGATGCCAGGGTCAGGTTGATCTCCAGTCTTCTGGCCTTCTGAGACTCGGCTTCCTGGTCCGTATCACTGTTCTCCAGTGTCTGATAGTCCCTGGCTTTTCTCACGTCACAGATTTACTTTCTGCACATCTAAAAAAAAAAGAAAAAAAGAAGCATATAACTCCAGAAATCCTTTTTTAAGGTTTGAGTTTTGCTGCTGCAAATCAGATATTTCAGTATTCGTCCAGGCTGTTGCTGGTGGCTTTTCTGAGTGAGCGTCATCCTCAGGCTCAAAGTGAGGTCAGGTAATCCTCAGATAAAACCATTAGGGGAAGGAGAGACTGAGGCACGTGTAAGCCCTCCTCCTACTCTATTTTCATCTGCCTGGTTTATATTCAGGAACTTACTAATCAATATATGCTGTAAAAAGATACATCCCAACAGTTGCCTCAATAAGAACTTAACTGCAGGCAAAAAGGATGAGGATAATCTAAATAAGTATGTTCAAACTGAGAAAATCTTTATGTAAACCCTATAAAATAGTGCATTTTTCTGACTGCTGGACACAGGGCCGGATTTACAAAGATGTGGAGCCAATTTTGGTCCCCAATCCACATCGAAAAATACTTTTAAAGCAAATTACAGTCCGATACATCTGTAGGTATGAACTGATACATGGTCGGTTTAATATGTCCCCATTAGCTTCATGTAGTTACCAAAAAATGTACTATAACTTCATAATTTTTAAATACTTGAGTGTTGTTTTATATTTATAAAAAATCTGAAATATCAATACAGTTTAACTGATTCAGGCCTATTAGTTTAATTCAAAGTACAATGTTTTCAAAATACACATTCATTTGAAAACATTGTTTGAAAATTGGGGCCACTGCCACTTTAAGTCCTTTCTAGGGTCTAGCGCAGGTCAGACACGAAGCAGACAAAACATTCCTGTTTCAGGTCAGTGAGGATTATCCAAATTATTTTCTAAATGCCAGAAAACTGAAACAATCTTTATCATTGTCCTCCTAATTTAGAAGTTTACATATAGTTCCTTAGTTTGCCCTTTAGACTGCTGCATACATCAATCACTTAAAAGAAACGTGACTTCACAATTTAACGCCTTGAAATTGGGCCCGTCACTTTAAGAAGTGTCTACTCTTTCTGACACTTACCTTCAGGACATCATCACAACAATGCTCCTCCATTATGCTGTTAATTGTTCTCAACTACTTGTGTTTTGAGCATTATATAACTATTTTAACCCAATGACTGTTATTCATGGGATTAGTTTGGCCCTTTGAAATGAAGCTTAACATTTCAAAATAAAAGCCTTGAATATTTTTACATCAACTACTTGCGTTTTCAGCATTATATAACTGATTTAACCCAATGACTATTACACATGGGATTAGTTTGGCCCTTTCAAATGAAGCTTAACATTTCAAAATAAAAGCCTTGAATATTTTTACATCAACTACTTGCGTTTTCAGCATTATATAACTGATTTAACCCAATGACTATTACACATGGGATTAGTTTGGCCCTTTCAAATGAAGCTTAACATTTCAAAATAAAAGCCTTGAATATTTTTACATCAACTACTTGCGTTTTCAGCATTATATAACTGATTTAACCCAATGACTATTACACATGGGATTAGTTTGGCCCTTTGAAATGAAGCTTAACATTTCAAAATAAAAGCCTTGAATATTTTTACATCAACTACTTGTGTTTTGCGCATTATATAACTATTTTAACCCAATGACTATTACGCAGGGGATTAGTTTGGCCCTTTGAAATGAATTTTAACAAAAATTCCAAAATAAAAGCCTTCAATATTTTTACATCAACTACTTGCGTTTTCAGCATTATATAACTGATTTAACCCAATGACTGTTATACATGGGATTAGTTTGGACCTTTGAAATGAAGTTTAACAAAAATTCCAAAATAAAAGCCTTGAATATTTTTACATCAACTACTTGCGTTTTCAGCATTATATAACTATTTTAACCCAATGACTATTACGCAGGGGATTAGTTTGGCCCTTTGAAATGAAGCATAAAGAAAATTCCAAAATAAAAGCCTTGAATATTTTTACATCAACTACTTGCATTTTCAGCATTATATAACTGATTTAACCCAATGACTGTTACACATGGGATTAGTTTGGCCCTTTGAAATGAAGTTTAACAAAACTTCCAAAATAAAAGCCTTAACAAAATTTTAAATCGTACCGAATGGTGTGAGTCCGCCTCACTTAACGTTCTTGCGGTTCTCCGCGTGCCACTGATTACGTCGCAGGGTTCTTTAGCGTCGATGCCGATTTGTAACGTGACAACGCCGGGCCCAAACCCGACGGGCGCGCCTTGGCAGGCCCCGGCTAAATTTCTTCCGAAATTTTCTAGTTGTTCTTAGGAAACAGATGGAAACAGCCGCTGCCTGTTTAGTAAACTCATTAGTGCAAGCTTCAACTTTCTGCCTGATGTCTTGAGATGTAGTTTCAATATTTCATCCTAATTGTTCTTTAATCGTGATGTCCTCTGTTTTGTAAAGTGCACCAGTCCCTCCTACTGCTAAACAGCCACACATGATGCTGGCACTTTCTTACTAGCTAAAGCTAGCATCTTCTTAAGGTTGTTTGCTTTTGTTCTGGGGTTGGTATTTACATTTTGTACAACCGCCACAGAGAGGAAAACAAGTAGTAAAGACTGGGATGGTCACAAAGATAAATGTCTGTCTAAAGTAAAACATGAAATTATAGTGCGTATGTGTTGAACATTTAAAATATACTTTGCAAAAACCAAAAGATTTATCTTAAAAGAAACAAGAAGCTGTATTCCAGTACAAATGACTTTAGTATTGGCCAGCAGGGGGAGACATTTAGCAATATTTCTTCTCAAATAAGGGCTTCTTTTACAGATTTAACACAAAAACATCAAGTAATATCAACATTCACATTTGAAGCTTCAGAGGTTATATTGATATTTAATACTTGATTTAGGTGAATAAAAAACATTTCTGACTCACATAAGGACACAAGGTCTGTATCATATCTAGAGTCTTAAGTTATCTCAGTGTTACTGAAACGAAACTTGGTTGATTTTTTTTTTTTTACAAAATTGAAGGTAAAGATTATGAAAAATAAGTTGCAGCAATAAAGGTTTCCCGATTTTTGGCTGAAAAACAAAGTTTTTGATTCAACAACTTAAAAAATACAAACAAATAAACTAAATTGGCTTTAGTTACATTCTTAAATCTTTGAATTACAATGCCAAAAGCACAAACTGTGATTACTGTCACTAAAGTACGCTGCTGATTACAGAAAAACCTGAAATGTACGTAGTATAAAATAAGAAACATCTCCAGTTTTCCCAGCGGTCACCGGGTATTATTGCGGCCGCGGGGGCCGGTTGAAGAACGGCTCCGTCTCTGCGGCGGTCGCCCCCGGCTCGCCGAAGAGGGACCCGGCCGGCGTGGGAACACTCTTCGCCCCCGAACTCTGGCGCTTCTGGACGATCACCAACGCCCCAATAATGATCCAGAAGAAGAAGTTGACCCAGACCGCTGTCTGAGGAGCAGCGCGACACAAAAACAGGAAAATAAACAATCAATACGCATCAAGCATTTTGAATAAATATGAATATCAGAATGTGGTGAGATCCATACCTCTGATTTGTGAAGGTTGGTATAGATCCTCGTTCCTTGAAGTGGACTGACCCAATTCTTGCTCTGAACTTCGTCACAACTTGAAAACAAAAAAAAAACCTCAGACACAAAGCTAAAGGAAATTTGTACCTCATCTTTTATAGAAGAGTATGTAGTTTTATGCTAATCTACATATGATAAACAACTTCTTTGTTTTTGTTGTAGCGCCATTTGATAATGTTTTGTGTTTGTTTTTAATGCATCCCTTGTTTTTTTTTTGTTACTGTTATTCATTCTCCATTCTATTTTGTAGATCATTACCTCCTTTTTGCTTTTAGTTAGTCTGTAATGTTTGTTCTATATGCACTAACTGGTGATTAAAAAAAATAATTATATGTAAAAATGTGATTACTTTACGCTCAACTAAATTGTAAAATCTTCAAATATTACATTTGTAACATGTTTTTACTTTGACAATATCACAAATGTGAAGTTTGTCAAACATTTGTTTGTATCTGTTCTTCAAATTTATTTTGTTTAGTCAAAAAATTACTTTCACCTGACATGTCTTGGTGTGTTAAGTTCTGGTGGTTACCACAGCAACCAGTAACTGACAGCTCCTCCCCCTTTATTTCTGTTGCCGTTAGTAACTGTGGGGCAGAAGCTTCTGGACTAAAGTTAGCAGCCATCTTGATTTATATGAACTAAATTGATTACATATAAAAAATAATATTCCACAAATACAAATTTCATTCTGCTTGTAATAGTTTAAGTAAAATAGTGTTTTTTCAATTTTCCCAAAGTAGATATTTATCAGAAATGTGTCTTCTTTATTTTTTTTTCAAAAGTTCATATAACATTCGTGGCTCTAAGCAAGTTTTATTAACCGAACGGAGAGTTTAAAAAAAAGCTACATTAAAGCTATATAAAAGCTACATGAATAAAATCGTCATTTATCAGACAAAGCTATGTCTTTTTGCGGAGAAGGAAAAGCAAAGTTTGGCTTTTTTGACTGCACCAGTTCAAATAAAATCAAAAGAAAACATCTTCCATATTATCTCTATGATATTTAGAGAGAAAATCAGAAAAATAAAGATCCAGCTTCCCGTGAAAACTCAGAAATAAAAAGCTGAAATGAGCTTAGTTTACTTTGTGGTTTTGTGTTCATATCTGACCCTGTCTGGTTTCTAACCAGAGGAGGAAAAGGTGAGCACCTTTTGACGTCGGTAACGGTTCGGAGGATGGAGGCGCAGAGCGAGTCGCGGCCGATCTTCAGCATGCAGCCGGTGATGAGCAGGAAGAACAGAAAGATGCCGCTCACAAACACCATCACGTTCAGCCACAGGCGCTCCCTGGAGGACGACAGGAAGCAGGAGGAGCGTGACGAACGACGCAGAGAAAGAGAAAGGAGGTTTCAGCTGAGCCTTTGACCACAGCAGAAACAAGATATTTACTCAAACCAGACAGTAAATCTGTCACAATGACAAATTTCCCAGAAGTTATTGCGATAATATTGTTGTTTTGAGACCATTTTCAAGTAATATAATATTAATGGCATAATAATGCAAGTACACATTCTCAAAAGATTAATAAACGTTAAATTCTTATGAACATTTAACACGGAACTGAAACATGTTTTAAATATCCAAAATAAATAAACAAAAACAGAAAACAAGCAATATGAATTATGAAGTCTCTGTAGACATAATTGTCCTTCAAATAAAGGGCAGGTTGAGACTTTTAAAGATCGGCAGTTTTCTGGCCGATCTTTAAAAGTCTGATCTGCCTATTCCGATTTTGGCCAATACCAATTAATTTTTGTCTGAAATGTTGCTAAATATAGCAAGGAAGTCGCCGCCATCTCTGATTCTGTACTTTGTTCTTCATCATTTAAGGAATTATTGACTTAAAACAAGCTCCCATGTCTTGCTGAAAAGTAACTTGTAAGTTAGTTTTGTCTTATTTCAAGTGTGCTAAGACATTTGCAAGACAAAAAATACTTGGTAGGATTTAGTCTATATGAACCCATTGCAAATATTAGATATTCATAAAAGTTCTGCAGCTTGAATTTCTGAAACAGCGTTTTCTTGTTATGTCTATTTGGTTTTGCCCTACATTTTACGACAATAAACACACAATATCGCAAAACGTTCAGCGTTTTCTAGCTTTATATTTTATTTATCCCTGTAGCAATAAGCAGTAAATCAATTAAGTATAAAATAATAAATGAAAACGAGCTCAATAATTTCCATTTGCATGGTTGGGTTTTTTTTCTCATCTCTATTTCTACCGATGACTGAATGAGGAAAGTCTTCAGTCTGGAGCTTTGGTCTCAATTAACTCTTTTGTTAAGAACAATTTTGTTTACAGAGACTTCATAACTAATTGATTTGTTATTTATTTAAAATGTCTCCCAGATTCGATGTTACAAGTTTGTTAGAAATTTAAGTTTATTGCTCTTTGACAATGATTTCTTGTATATTTCTAGAAATTGTTCTCAAAACAAGAGTTATTGTTTATTGCAATAACTTCTGGGACAATTTATTGTCCAGCAAGTTTTGTTATTGTAACAGGTTTGTTGTTTCTTTATTGGCTGAAAGCTCCAGAAATGTTACAATCCAAGAAAGAAAAGTTGAGCCTGGAGTCACCCAAAACAAAGTTTTCCAGATTTATCTAAATGCAGCCTGTTTCATTTGGAATAAACCATCAAAAAAAATAAACCTTTCAGATAGTTTTTATAAAAATGTGTAAATAAACTAGATCAACAACTGCTCCAGTTCCTGAAGTTTAAAGGAATAACAACAGGTTAGTTTGTTTTGCTTCATGTGTCACTCCTCTGGTTTGAGCGGTGATTAAAATAATAAAAATGACAAGACAGGACATGTCCTGCCATGTCTCGTCATGAGGACGGACTCTCATCACCTTCTCATTTCTCCCTCCATGCAGAAAGCGTACACCCAGTACACAGACAGGGAGAAACACACCACCGCCACCATTATGGAAATGGCCGACACAAAGTAGCACAGAGAGGCAGAGGTGGAAGCCTGGACTCCGACGACGCTTCCTGTCGCATTGTAGCTGACGCGTCCATACAGCATGCACAGACCGCCGAAGTTACCCTGACAGAGAGAAAGACAGGTTTGAGATCACAGTTTTTGATGTGTTTAAAATGTCTTCCAATTACAGTGCTGCATTCTTTACTAAATTAAAACGTATAAAATCTCATATCATGGTTTATCTGACAAAATTCTTTTTTATTTTTTTGCATTTAACAAATGCCCAATAAATTTTTTTTTCTGATTTCTACATTTGGCACTTCCAGAGTTCCATACAAGGGAGGGAGGATGGATGGGCGCGACTAGCGACTCGATCACAAGACTCGCTTATTACTGGCGCACATGTTCACATTTCCTCCAACATTTGTAACGAAAACACACTAAAGGTGAAACCCGAACATAACATTTAAAACACTTATCAGCCGTGATGAACTTGTGTTTTCCTGTTACCTACATTAGATTATTTTTTTCGCTGCACATTTAATATGAAATATTCCTTCATAATAGTTATAAATAAAACAGCTGTTACGCTTTAAAAGCTGGGAATCGGAATAAAATTAAAGTTTACTGATGTGACACCACGGATAAAGTACACGACACCGTTAGAGGGACGTGAGAACGTGTCAAAACTTTAAACATTTGTGGGAGGGGGGAAGTTAAATAGTTGCTACAGTAGTAGCTAAAGGCATTGTTTAGTTTAAGCAAGGCTTTCTCTTTTGGTTCCGTGTTTTCTAAACTTTTTAGCACTCCCCGGAACAGAGAAGTGAGTTCCCCCGGAAGAGAGAGCGCGGCGCCCCGGTGGAAGCCCCGGTAGAAGCGGGGTTTCTCCGTGAATCTCACCTGGACGATGGTGAGGGAGGCGGCGGCGACGATCCCACAGACGAAGCAGCAGGTGTACAGGCTCAGCTCCAGCACCAGCAGCACCGACACCGTCATCATCCACCCAGCGGCCCGCTTCTGGACAGGGACCAATGTCAAGGCAGCCACGATGAGCAGGGGACCACTTCCGGGAAGGAGTTTCAAAAATAAAAGCTTGATTCCTACAGGCGACCGTTAGTGAAAATATGAAACACTTTCAGGAATATTTGGTACGACGATAAATTAGTGCTGCTGTAGACAGAATAAAATGCAAAGTAAGTTTCTGCCAAAAAAACTCTGAGAATTTCGCATCATGTGCTTTCTAGAAAAAAACTTAAATGTGCTAAAAAAAATTCTGAAATTTTGAGATAATCTAAATTTTCGAGAAAAAAGTTTGGAAATTTCTGAGTTTGACAATTTGAGAATTTGTTAGAATAAACTCTGTGACAGACTGGCGACCTGTCCAGGGTGAACCCAGGCGCTTGCCCTGAACGTTAGCTGGAGATGGGCACCAGCAGCCCTCACGACCCCACTAGGGACAATGGCGTTAAGAAAATGGATGGATGGATGGATGGATGGATGGATAAACTCTAAAATTTTGAGATAACACAAATCTGCTGGGGGAAAAAATCTGAAATTTTGAGATTAATATCAGAAAATTTCTAGAAAAAATATGGACATTTTTGAGTTTGAAAAGTCAAACATTTGCTAGAAAAAGCATAAATTTCAAGATTAACATGTGAAAAACCTCAGAAATTCTGAGGTTTATCTAAAAATTTCATAAGCTTTTTTTTTTTAGCAAATTTTCGACTCATATTCATTGAGCACAAAAATACATAAATGATTTTTTGTGAGACATTTGCTTTGTCCACATTTGATAAGGTTTACACTTCTAAAGCACACGAGACGTTTCTGGTCTATGTTTTCTAGTGCAAATATCTTAGTACATTTGAAATAAGACAAAACTTACAAGTAGCTTTTAAGCAAAATATATGACCTTGTTCACAGTAAATAATTTCTTACTACAGATTTAAAAAATAGTTCTACTGGCAGATTATTTAATTTATAAAATGAGAAAAATGTCTTGCTTTAAGTGAAATAATACACCTGTGGCACTACTATTTTTAAAAATCGATATTAAGGACTTAAAATAAGCTGCTATAACTAGCTGAAAAGTTACTTCTCTTAGATATTTGCATTAGGAATCAGACCAAAAATACTTGGTAATGTTTTGTATTTTTGGAAGACCTCATAAAACCCATACAAGCAAACACAGTACAGTTTCAATAAAGCCAAGTTTATCAACTCACCTGTTTGTCAGGGCGTGCCGACCTTTTATTTTGAAGGTAAAAGTGATAAATATCCGGTGTCGCTCGCTGGCTTTAACTGTGGAGCCTCCACCGCCACAGTCCTCCAGCCTTCAGGCTCCTCTCTTTCATATGAGGTCAAGTTTCTTCCTTTCAGTCTGCACAGCCCCACATAAAGACATCATGTTTGTCACACTGCGGAGGTAATTCATTTGGACACTTCCTGACAAAAGCGAGCAAATTTATTTTCACCGCATAACCCACTGATTCCAGCTGGGAGGTATAATCTCTAAAAGCTGAGAGGAAGACCAGGGTCACTGGGAACTTCTCTGGCTTTAAGGTTCGGTATAACAAATGCAGAGTCAGGCGATCAGACTTTGTCATAAGTTTGACCGTTTGAGGATTCATAGGCATGACATGGCATTTAGACGTGGCTGCAGATGACTGAGAGTGGAGCCTTTTCTCCTCCGCAAAGCTTAATCAAACCTTGTGACTTCTGTCATCTGACCGGGTCATTTTCTTCTATATATGACACAATTTTAAATCAGCTAGTGGGTCAGAAAGTTTCTCATTCACTGCAAAAACACAAACTCTAAGAGAGGGATTTTTTTGGTCTAGTTTCTAGTGCAAATAAGAAATTATTTCTTAATTATTTTTCTTAAATCAGGCTCCTATATCTTTCTGAAAAGTTAATTGTAAGTTACTTTTGTCTTGTTTCAGGTCATTAAAATTCTTGCCCTTGAAACTAAACAACTAAACTGTGTAGTTTTATTAGACTTCAGTACTTTTATTTCTACATGTTCTTTAATACATTTTTTTTTATCTGCAATTCAAAGAAAACATAGACTCTACTGAAAATAAAACACATTATAAATGATCCATCTCCACCAAATATGGGAGTAATTAAAGGAAAATAATGGAGAGCTAAAAGGCAATGATCCGAAGGTTCAATAGTGAATAAAACAACTAAATGAGAAATATTTGTTTACCCTATAGACTGACAAATATCTAACTAAAAAACTAAAATTTTCAAATTTATTAAGTTTAGATCTTAGCTTTCGAATAAAGGAAATAAATTGTGTAAGAGATAATTAAAGATTCACACTGAAAGAATCAGCTTTTCTGGCACATGCTTTAAGGATAAAGAGAAAAAATGTATTTTGCTTTTAAATGCAATACATTTTTTAAATACATTGTTGTGAAAAAGCTACTTGTTAGTAGATTTCTTCTGTTTTGTTTTTAGGCAGCAACAGGATCCATCAAACATTTGGAAAAACTGACCATTGGAACGTTGGCAAGTTTTCTGTCAGTTTGGGAGAAAATCACTCTTTCATCCCTAATTATTGTCAGCATTGCATCTCTTCTACAAATGAATAAATGTATTGTCTTCAAGCCAAAGGATTAATCCTTAAATTTGGAAAATGTTTGCCTCTGTGTGTGGCGTTCCCTCTGAATGAGAATCAGCTGCTCTATCACAAGGGTGAAGGGCGGCTGATTTAACTTAACAAATTGAGTAAAATTTTGGTATTTGTTGGAGGCAGATGGAACGCCGTTTATAATCCTGTCACACCCGGAAGAGATGTGTAAAAGAAAAATTACTTAACTTTGAAGAACAGCTCTGTACATTCAGCAGGGTCCTGTAGGCTGTGTGGGAGTTCACCCAACCGGTCTATGTGTTGTTGGACTCTGAAAAGGTGTTAGGAAGTCCTGTTGGGGGTAATTCGGGTGAATGGGGTACCAGAAGTGTAGGTAGGGGCTGTTAAGATCCTGCATGACTGGTGCCAGAGCGTGGTTTCCCAGCAGCAAGTTGGACTTGTTTCTGGTGAGAGTTGGATGTCGCCACGGTTCCCTTTTGTCACAGATTCTGTTCATAACCTTTACAGACAGACTTTCCGTGTTGTTGGGAAGTCTTGTTAGGGGGTAATTCAGGTGAATGGGGTACCAGAAGTGTAGACAGGGGCTGTTAGGATCCTATATAACCAGAAGCCAGAGCCACCTCCACTGGCTCCTCTTGATGTGGAGGAGCAAGCTGCTCTACTCTGAGTCCCTCCAGGATGACTGGGCTTCTCACCAGAAGGGAGAGCCCAGACATCCGGTGGAGGAAGCTCAGTTTGGAGACTTGTATCCACGGTCTTGTTCTTTTGGTTGCTAACCATAGCTCATGACCATACATGAGGGTAGGAATGCGGATCGACTGGTTAATTGACAGTCAGTCTTCATCACAACAGCGCTCACATCACTTTAAACGCTACACCAATCTACCTATCAATCTCCTGCTCTGACCAGCTCTGACATTGGTTAGGACACTTCCTGAATGCCTCCATGGTGAGGTGATCCAGGCACGTCCCAATGGTGGAAGAGCCGTAGGAAGACCCAGGACATGATGGAGGCGGAGCCAGAACATTTTCATAAAGGTGGCCATACCAGACGGTTCCTGGTATGGCACCAATCAGGCCAACAACTGATTGGTGCCAGAGCCACTTCGGCGCACAACATTTGTATTTTCTAAATAATTAACTAAAGACAGAATATTTTCTATGCCCCTGCTGTCTAAGCTGCCACCAGCTGTTTTAGAGGGGAACTGCTTGTTGTGGTGGCGCCTTCTGCTGGTGAGTTTCCATGGGAACAACCAATCACTTCGCAGCAGTGAGCAATGATTGGCCAAGGGAGCCCTGGCTCCGCCCCTGCTGCCTCGGCAACCAACACCAGATAATCAGAAGAACATGGATGGATGGAACTTCAAGAAATAGTCAGTAGTTTAAATTAATTTAAGATTTTATATTGAGAAATCTTTATTTTTATCCAATTAATTGGTGCTACAGTTATTGGCACAACCTGGTGTCTTGGGTTCGCCAAGACACCCATTAAATGACAACTAAAAGTCAAAGTGAAACTACAAAAAGGCTTTTTATACTGTAATCATGTTGACATTTTAAACTCTAATAGGATTTTTTCATTTATTTAAAAAAAAATTGATAAAGTATTTTTTTTATTGAATTTAATTGAGTCAGTTCAGACTAAAAATGTCACCGATTGGTATAAATCAAGCAAAAAGTTAGGTACGGTGGAGGATCCTTGATGCTGTGGGAGTGTTTTAATGCTTCCTACATATCTTTACCAATAAATATGGAAAGTGTTTATGTTGCATATAGATAAACACATTTCATAATATGAGGTTGGTATTACTTTAATTAGCTGATAAGACGTAAAATCCATTGAAGTCTGAATGAGGCACAGATCTACAGCAAAGACTGCAGCACATCCTGTACAATATAAAGGAAAAAGATAAAAATAAAAATTACAAATCTGGGAAATACGCACTTGAATTCACGTCACAAATAATTACACCAACAAAAGCTATTTTGTTTTCAAATCAAACTATCACAACATACAAGATTTAAAATATAAAACAAAAGTTCAGATATTTTAACTTATTTAGTTCAGCTTCACATTCAAAGAATATAAAATATTTCAAGAGTACATAAGAGAAACACCAAAAACATCATTATACAGCTATGTCAACTTCAAGGTGTCCGAACAAATTTTCATGTTGACTACATTTTTATTTATCATGCACAAAAGCTGTACAATAGATACACTCTGAGCAAAGACACTTTGAAGGATAATCAATAAATTTCTAGACTCTCATAAATAATCAAAGATTGGTCCAGCATCATAAAGAACTATTTTCTATGAAGGTTAAAAGCTGCTTCAGATGGAGGGAAATTAGAAAAACGGATTCTGATAGAAAATTAACTCGGATGTTAACAGTGTTTTCCCACTGGAAAGTGAAGGGATTCACAGGAATATGACTTGTTTTTGTTAACAGATGTTTATCTTTGAGCTGCAGGAAATCAAAGTTAATCTTTTAAGCTTTTAAAAGAACCAGCCAGGTTATTCCTCGCTAAAGTCACCACATCCTCTCAGTATTTTCACATTTTCTGACCTTGAAGCCAGAAATTTCGTTGTCTTTTGCTGAGATTGTTTGTGACGACACAAAGTCGTGCATAATTGTGAAGCTGAAGAAATCTGATATGTGGTTTTCATTTGTGTTTACAAATAGAAATATCTTTGACACCCCTAGCTAAAATCCAGGGCCACCAAATATGAAGCTATGCAACACAGCAAATCTATGGAAGATAAAACTCTGGTCAAATAAGGAAAATATTAAACTTTTGTCAGTGCTGTGGGAGTTTGAACTCTTACACTTTTTGTGCTGAAATTGTGACTTTCCATTTTTGCTTAAAAACTGAATTTCAGTGGCATTGTCTTTGTTCCATCAATCAGTGAAACTGATGTGAGCGCATATACTTATGTAAAACAAACAATCTGTGACGTTGAGAGTTTGTAACGGGAGAGCCCTTAAGTCAAGGGTGTCCAAAATGTTAAATTAAATATAATCAGTAAGGAAGATTAAAAAAAATAAAATAAAGCAAATAAATTAGTCCAATTGTTTTGTTTGTTGTTTGTAGGAACCAAAACGGGATCGACAATGATGTGCAAATGGTTTTGCACATTTGCAACTCAATTGGGCTCAATTGAAAAAATTTATTCTCAGCTAAAAAAACAGGATTTGGTTACTTTATTTTAAGACTCTTGCTATATTTAGCCACATTTAATAAATTAAATTAAAGTTGATTTAGGTGCAGCAAAGTCGGCTTTTCAGTAAAATCACTGGATAAACATGATTCTATGTGTTAAAAACACCTGATTATAAAAATACATACTTTGTGTTATACTTTACATTTTCCAAAATGTAAATTAACTGTTTTCTTCTGCTGGAATAATTGACTTTTATATGCAAAGTTTAACCACATTTCCAGAATTTAACCACATCCTCTGTGAAGTGGTGCAATTGAAAAAGAACGTTTCGGTTTAATTTTTATGACATAACAAGCTAAAAAAGTCCAACTCGTTGTCAAAATGGTGGTAATGCTTTATAAAAACTTTGAAAACCGCTCGTTTAGACTCAAGTGGGCTGAATACAAATGCATATCCGACTTTGTTTTGTAAAAACAAATGTTGAAAACCATTTCATTTGACTTCACAGCTGGACACTATTTTCTGTTGATGTCACTTAAAATTCCAATGAAGTTTGTAGATGAAGTATTGAACGGGTACTTTAAATTAAATTTTCATTGGAATAACTGTGAATGTTTCTCTAAAATTCCAGCTAATCATCAGTAAAACGCAGCCTCACACATACAGAGGGACTCGTTATGAATCTGTGACAGAATAAACGATACAAGGTTGTTTCAGCGCTTGGTTTCAGGAGAGTTTTATCAAACGTGTAATGTAGAAAAGCTGCGGTTTGCAGCCTGACTGCAGAGGAATGTTTGCAGAAGGAATTCCTGCTTTTAATTCAGCGGTATGGCCAAGATAAGTGCAGTCACAAGACTCTCGTTTGAGCACTGAGTGTGTCCACTGTCTGTCCTGTGTTTATGTCCTAAATAGTGGTTTTTAACCTCAAACTGAGAACCTGACCCATCATTTACACCTTGACAGTTTATTTAAACCTTGATAAGAATGTGATTGAGCATGCATGGGAGTTCATGTAGAGGAGAAACGCAGAGCTCAGCCCACCGGACAGCCAGGCATCCTGAAGGCATCCGGCAGAGGACTGTCCAGCTTGCAGATGATTTTATATATCCCTTTCTTCCAGCAGGGGTCGCTGTCTCTCCCAGTCCAAATGGCCGAGTAAAACTCTCTCAGCGCCACTTCTGACACCTCGATGAACCTCTCAGGAACCTGCACACAGAAACGGACCAGTCAAAGTCTGCAACACGTACTGATAGAGGCAAAGCATTAGTTAAGTAGATTATCATTACTTAAAATCAGCAAATGATAAATAAAAAAGTAAGTACACCCTCTTTCAGGGTGATAAAAAAATATTTATTTAGATTTGAAAAGGTTAAAAAATAAGTAAAACTCAACTTCAAAAACACACAATAGATTCCAATAATAGTCGTTATTTAGTACATAATCATTTTCAGTACTCAGTTTGTTGAAGTTGCAAACATGTTAATCAAGTTGCGGTCCGGACTTTGACTGGACCGCTGCTATACCTCCATTCTCTTCTTTATCAGCCCTTCTGTTGTAGATTTGACTTTGTGTTTGGGGATCATTGTCCTTTTGGTCTCATGTTGTCATAAAGAGAAGTTCAAAATCAACTCACTAACTAGGTTTCCAACCAATTGTTGTGAAGTACAAGAAAAAAAAATAGAAAATGTGAATTAGCTGCGTTTCTATCTACTGGTTTGGAGCAAATCGACCAGTCAATGTGTAATTTTGTCAGACTTTGACGTTTCTTATGACTGTAATAAACAGGAAGTAAAGGCTACAAACTAGCATGGACCACATACAAGAAAAATTGAAAGAGCTTTCCCCTCCAAGCTGGAGGTTTCTATTAAAATTGGCCTGACCAGAGGCACCAAACTTGGAAATCTCTCTGTATATTTGGCTTGGCCTGACTATATATTTCCTCTTCTAAATGTCTTTTTTAAAGTTTTGTTGTGAATTGGCTCAGTTTATAAGAAAACTGACTTCTTTGAAGGAATGTAGGCTTGGTGCTGTACTTTGTTTAGCCATTTGTCTTCTTCAAGCTCTATAAATTTTCTCTCATTTCCTGTAATCTGCTGCAGACAGTGTAGCTTTTCAGGTTTTTATGATAGTTTTATAGACAAAAATAACATGTTTCACAGTTTTTTAAAAGCAGGCACTATTTTTAATTTTACATTTTGAAAGTTATTGGTTTTAAGTTTTAAATACCAACCTGATTCACTTAAAGCTTTTTCCTGACATTTTGCTGTAAATTTAGTGGACCACTACTGCCGACTAGTGGTGAAAAAAAAAGTACATTTTGTGACAAGATAAAAACAGTTTTAACAGTTTGTGTCCTGCATTTCAAAATACCTACTACTGTGTAATATTGACATTTTTGGTCAGAAGTTAGAGGTTTATTTATTACAGACAATTTATTTGAGATGTTTTTTTCCTGAGTAGAATGAAAATACAACCCCATTTACAATTACATTTAAAAACAAATATTTCATTTTATTGGGGAATTTTTCTAATTCAAACCAGTAAAAATTATACATGCTGGCTCAAGCGTATATTGAAGCAAGCAATATTTAGATAAATGCCACTTAAATTGTAGAAAAACAAGCTTCTGACAGGATATTTACCCACTCTTTTGAACATTTAAAGTTTCATTTAAATTGTGTGATTTGCAATAAGGTTGAAGTCTAGGACATTTTTATTGCTTTATCAAGTCAATTATAAGCAACAAAATCTGTTTGTTTTTTTACCCAAAAAGTTGAAAAATAATTACAATTAAGTAAAACAACGCATTAATTGCATAACCAAGAAGATTGCAGCAACTGGTTTCTGAATGGTAAGTCAACAACAAAACACTTGTCTTTTCCAGCAGTGCAAACAGCAGTAAAACCAGCTAAGCAAAGTGCTGGAACTTTCTTTGGGTTGCTAGGTAACGGGCTGGGCTTCACATTGGTTGCTAGGTAACGGTTCCTCCTGAATGGAACTTAGAGATTTTTGAAACGGCTAATTTTCCAGACCCCTAAAAACATTAACTTGTTGGCAAAAATAGCTGGATGCTTTTTTTTAATCAATTGGTCTGTTTTTTAGAAGCAGTTGAGACCCAAATGGAAGAACAAAAACAGGCGAAATGTGAATTTTGAATATAATTTGACAATAAAAGCTCGTCTTAGGTCAGTTTGGGTGAAACTCTGACAAAATCAGCTTTTTCTAACAAGACACAGATCCAAAACACACATCCCAACTGGTTAATCTGGAACGACTCCCTCTCCACCATATGGAAAATATATGTGCTTCCCTTAAAACTGGGAATGAGCCAATTTAAACCCATTTAAATGGAGTTAATTTAAAGAGTAAATCCAATAGGCTAACAAATTTATGCCAGAAACCTAATGATTTATGTCATTTCTGTGCTCCAAACATCAGTACAACAGTATGTATGTTTATGTTTTACCGAATTTGGCATAAATTTGGCAGAACAACCAGATTCCACAACGGCTTCATCCCTCATGCCATAAGAATACTAAACTCACATTAGTTCAATCTTTTAATGTATACATTTATATTGATTATTACTTATTTATTTATTTATTATTATTATTGGAGCCTTGCAACAAAATTTATTTCAATTTGTAAATTTTTTAATGTACAGTTGAATGACAATAAAATCTGTCCATGTCTATAAATTGAACCTTGTGCTCCTACTTTTTGTATTTAAAACGGCTGTTTCTTATACACTCATTCCCTCCTGGTGAAAGATGGTTAAAATAAGTCAAATTAGCATGACATGCATCCCTACATGCATGTAAATGTCTGTACTGATGAAGCATCCCGTCCTGACCTGGTAGACATTGCTCTTGTTGTAGTGCATGTTCAGTATGCGGTACAGCTCCGTATCTCGACCCACTCGCAGCTGATTCTCTCGGCCCATACGAGCGGCGCCATCCCTGCGTTAAAAACATCCTCAGTTTAATTTGCCCGTTTTACAAACATTTATTTACTTGAACAAATTAGAACACAAACAATCTGAATGAGCTCACAGTAATCAAAGTTTTAAGCAACACAAATAATTTTTTTCTGTTTACATTTATTGCTATGTGAAACTGCTTATATTATTAATAATATGAGAGTGAAAAGAACTATAAATACCGTATTGATCAGTATTTATAGTTACTTCTAAACACACTTAAACAGGATTATATTCTAATGCAGTAGAAACTTTTTTCACATGGGCCAAAATGTTGAGTCAAAAGTAAAATATAAAATATAAGAAAATATAAAAACAGAAAACTAAAATTAATCAAATAAAGTAGTCCAATTTATTTATTTTTTTAAGGAAACTGATGTTATTCATCATAGATGTAAAACATAAAAATGTTTCATCTGGTTTTCAAATTCTTTTGGGTTCGATTAAACAGATTTATTCTTAGTTATATAAAAACAGGATTTGGGTCATTTTCTTTCAAAACACTTGCTATATTTAGCCAAATTTAACAAATCATATAAAAGCTGATTTAGGTGCAGCAAAATAAAAACAGATAAACGCGGTTCTACTTATTATAAATGACTAGTTGAAAGAGACGAATACTTTCTGCTGTATTTAAAATTTTCCATTTCAAGAAAATTATGTCGGTAATAATTTTACTCTCATTACTAAAAATGCACCGTGCTGGACGGGCCTAATTTAAATCAAACTGCAGTCACTGAGCCGTACTTTGCTCACCCCTAATTAAATCTATATGTTGTTCCATTCCTGTCCTTTTTGCAGAAAATATAGATAATTACATTTGTAAGAAAGATTAAAATAAATACTAGCAGACTCTAGTGTAAATGGAGTAAATTCGGGGCTGAGTGTAACTCACCGGGTGAGAGCGTCGCGGACCGCCTGGCGTGCAAATCGCTCCATCTGGATGTAGAAAAACTCCCTGAAGTTGCTGAACCATTTAATCATCTGCGAGGTCACACAGCGGTTAAACTAGGCAGCAGGAGAAAGATGCTTATTAGCTTAATTTATAATATAGTATTTTTATTTCATGGCTTGGACAGACTGCAAAACAATGTCCAGCTTCAATTTATTTGAAGATAATTAATAAACCAGAGAGCTGCTATTTTTAGTCTGTACAGTTTGAGTTTGGACAAGCTGTGTCTGCTTGATGCTTCAGGTTTAGCTGACATCACCTGTGCTGGCTGACCCTGAAGCCTAAAACTAACTAAGGTCATAGCTTTGATCCCTCTGCAGAACATTTAAATAAGTGTAAAACTAATTCTGCCTCATTGAAGCAGCTCACACGTAATAGAGAAACCAAACGTCTAAGTTCAGTAAATTCATTCAGTGGGGAAAAAATTGTAAAAATAGTTGGAAATCATTCTTTATTTTAGGGATTGAATAAAGGTTGGAGGCTGTGCTCCTGCATGTTTATGTCATACTTTTTAAAAAGTCATACTTTTTACACTTCGTTAAATATAGTTGGCGTGGTGCGTTTTGCTTGTGTCCAGACTTTTGTTAAACATTGTGAAAACATGCAGGAATTGCTCTGACATTTAATTTGCAGCACCGTCTTAAAACCTGACAGACAAAACACTATCAGCGTTTCCATTTCAAATGTGTGCAAATTTTGTCGATTTTCCACTAAAGTGGAAAAAACGCAATTTATAAAATGCAAACGCAATTAAAATCACATTTGAATAACTTGGTCTAAATGTAAACTAGTTGATGTATCCAGATGGAAAGCACCATAAATTCTCCTATTAAGACTCAAACATTGAACTTTAATACTGCATTCACTCTCCTCTGGGTTGATTGACCTTCCTGCCAGTAACTGAATATTCTGTTTTATACAGTGGATCAAACATGAATTAAGACTCTGACTCTGAACTTTAAGTCTATTCACATTGTAATCTAAAGAGCATTTAAAATGAATATATAAAGAAGGCCATCCGTTGATTGAGACTGAAAGACTCTTACATGATAAAGCCAGTAAATTCAGGTGGTTTTATTCAGTGGTGAGCACATTTAAGCTAATATGCTAATTGTGACGCTAATACACTTCAATTCAACTCTGAGCAAGAGGAATGTTTTAGACATTTTATTGCTGGCAAAAATGTCAGGGTTGTTCACAGCACACACAATTTCTGATAGGTTTCGTCGACCTGTCGACCTCGCTAACAACAGTTAGCAACTGGGTAAAATAACGCCAAGCATTTTCTGAATAGCCAAGGGTCCAAATCCTCTATACGAAGCAAAGCATAGAACCAGGGGCTGGTTTTTACCAGGACACAGATGTATAGATCAATTTTGTGTCTTGTACAGGTGCGATAGTAGAGCTGAGGAACAGGACGATAGACGGATTGGAGTCTTGTCTGAAGTAAAGTAAGCACTGCTCTGGTCTGGCATGGTGAAGAAATTGCGTTGAGCAGCCACTCCCCTGTTTTGGGAACGGAGAGAGTTGGTTCAAGTATATTTTAAAATCCCTACAGTGGCTCCCTGGAGCTCAGATAATAGACATTAAAATACTGTTGTTAGTTTATAAGTCACTGAACGGCTTAGAACCACAATACATTAAAGACCTGCTGTTGTTGTATCAACCTCACAGACTTCTCAGGTCTTCTGGTTCTGGTTAAAAAACCAGAACCAAATATGGAGAAGCAGCATTCAGCTTCTGTGTATCACAAATCTGGAACAAACTTCCAGAAAACTGTAAAAACACTGAGTTTTTTTCAATTTTGACTAGAAATCCACCTGTTTACAGTTTCCTTCGAAACATAATTAATGAAATATTGACCAAAATATTTGATGCGTTTTGACAATCTTGATGATGGCGCTCGTCAAAATGTAATGTCTGTTACTGGTTTTCACAAATGTTGACTGTATGTTGTGTTTATGACTTTTTATTCTTGGCTTTTTACAATGTAAATCACTCTGAACTGCCTTGTTGTGAAAATCAATCAAGTTTGTGCTATACAAACAAACTTGATTGATTGGTTGGTTGGTTGGTTGGTTGGTTGGTCTTCCTGTACTGTACCGTGTGACCCTGTCTTGGATTACTAGGGACTATGGATGGATGGATCATTGAGGCACACTTACCTTGACATCAGGGAAGTAGGTCTTGAGTGTGTTGGAGCTGGGGTACCGTGTGTAGAAGAACATGAGCTTGGCTTTCTTCAGATGGCAGGGAGACAATCCCTCCTGGGTGTAAACATGACACTGGTTAAGGACAAACATGAACAAACACAATCCTCTCTGTTATTCCTTCCGTCAAATGACAAAAAGGATATCCCGCCGGCGGTCAGGTAGAGCTCTCCTCCGTCCATTCCTCCGCCTCCTCTGATGCTCCCGTCTCCCCTCACCCCCCTCTCCCTCTCTCTGACTCCGTGGCGAGTCAGCGACGGGTCCAGGTGTCCGAGGAAAGGGAGCGGAGGGAAGGAGGCGTGAGAGGAGAACTCCAGGAAGGGGTCGGAGTTCAGGTAGTCCTTCCGAGACGGAGCGAGATGAGGGAGCTGTGGGTGGTGGAGCGAGCGGGAGAAGAGCTGCTGCATGGAGTAGTGGAGTAATGGAAGAGGAAGAGGCGGAGGAGGTGGAGGTGGTGCGGGGAAGGAGGACGAGGAGGAAGAAGAGGATGATGAAGAGGGGTGGAAGGAGGTGGAGGAGGAAGTCTCTTTGGGGTGTGAAGCTGGAGGCATGAGTGGAGGGTGAGGAAGAGGAGTGGGTCGGGTCAAAGAGGGGTGATGAAGGGGGAGGTTTGGGTGAGAGGAGTTGATGTTGGTGGAGAGCGGCGGTCCGAGGAGAGGGAAGGTCTTCCGCGTGTCAGGTGACCTGTGAACGGCCAATGGCATTGCCAAATCTGGTCCAGAAGGAACCAACTTCTTGAGCTGCTGCTCTCTGTCTCCGTCCTCCTTCTCTTTCATCGGTTCCTCCACTCTTCCTCTCGTCAGCAGTCCCATCCAGCCATCCCTCTCCTTCCCTCCATCATGCGCCTGATCAGACGGGTGGAAAGAGATGGCAGCAGGAGGGGAGGAATGGTCCATCATCTCCGTGTAAAGACGAAGGACTCGGTCAATGACTCGCGCCACGGCGCTGCCCAGCTCCAACTTCAGAGCCTGAGCAAACTTCTGTCCTCCCTCCTCATGCTCGTCTTCAGCTCCTCCGTCCCAGTCTCCCCTCGTCAGACCTCCGCACTCCAGCCACAGTCTCGATCCCTCCATGACGCCCTCCATGTCTCCTTCTCTTCCTCTCTCTATTTGCCTTTCTCTGTCTTTTTGCAACTCGTCTTTCCGTTTGTGGAAGTTGTCAAAATGGGAAACAGAAAGCAGGGAGAAAGATTCCTTCTCAAACTCGGCGCCATCTATGTCCTCTTCATCAAACATCTCTCCTGTGACATCCTCCTCATCCTCCACCATCACTTCATCTCCATCGCCATCACACCTCTGACGCTTTCTTTTCTTCTCCTTCTTCTCTGCCTTTTCCCCAAACGCCCTCCAGACTTTCTCCTGCAGGGCCTGCAATCTCTCCCTGGCCTCCTCAAGCTGCTCCTTCAGCTCCTCCCTCTCCCGTCTCCTCCCCTCTCTCCTCTTCCCTCCATCCTCCAGTTGCTTATCTTTCTGCCTGCACTCCAGCTTCATCCTTTTCACTTTCATGACGTCTTGACTCCACTCAGCCATGAGGACGGTGTCGTTGCACTTCCTTTTCACCTCCATCAACTCGTCCTCACCCTCCATCATCCCCTCTTCTTGCTCCATTTGAGTGGCAGTCACTTCGTTCTGGTTTGCAGTCAGGATCCTCCGTGGGCCTCCGCCCGGCTGGAGGAGATGGTGGATGAGGGGGAAACCTGGGGGTCTGAAGCCGGGAGCGGTGTGGACTCCAGGGAGGTCTGCGGAGGAGAGACCGGGAGTAAAAGTCCGTATCTGGGGGGAGGAGTCATCGAAAAGGTCTGTAGGTGAATCCATCACTGCAAAGAAAAACACAGAAAATTTGTGTTGATAAGTTTGGCTCTGCATTTTAAACAGTTTTTGTTGTTCTAAAAATGTAAAAGTGACAAACTGGTATTCATATCCACTATTGCAAACTTCAGTGTATATTATAAGTAATTTAGCTTAACTAAATCACATATAATCAACTATTTTTTGCAGATAAACTGTATAAAATTCCTTTTTTGAATAAAAGCAACTTGAGGGTCTGAAAAGTTGCTAAATATAATAATAAAGTGAATAAGTTGGCAACAGTGCTTCTCATCCTGATCACGCTCCAGCTTAGCCACGCCCCTTTGTGTCTCTTGGCTCCACCCACTTTCTGGAACTTTATAAATTTGGTAGGGGGCGTGGCTTATGCTTTAACAAGGGGTCTACTTACATTTTAACTGTGTTAACCAGCCCTTAAAGGGCCGGTTGTGCCAGAATGTATTGATAAAACCTGTTCACCAACTGTTAAATATATGAATCAATTCCTAAAATTAAGTGATATTATTGAACATCTTTTCAGTCCCTCTGGGTTTTGGTGATTCTTTTTGTGATTTTTTGTTTGTGGTAATAATTTGGAAATATTTGTGCTTCTTCATGACGGTAAATGCGACTTTTTATTACTCGCTGTATAGGTCATGGACTATAATCTGACATTGATTTAGTCTGAGGCAGCTTTTTAGAACAAGTAAGAAAGTTTTTGACAATTTCTGAGAAAAATCTGTAATAAACTCCCAATTATGTATTAAAGCAAAAAAGTACAGGCATTTGTTAATTTTGTGTGAATTCCCACCATAATTCTCAAGAAACTGGAGGGACTGATTGATTTGATTAATAACAAAATATTTAAACACACTTGGTGTTTAATCTACAATGTAGAGGTCCACATAAAAAACTATGGTGGTCGAGATTTGGCCCACGGGCCTTTAGTTTGACACATGTGCCCTATGTCAACCTTTTGTTGATAATTCAGTGATTCGTCTTTTGCCCATCCTTGACAAAACAGCTCAAGCTCAGTCAGATTGGATGGAGAAACAGGTGGTCTATTGGATTTTGGGACTTTGACTGGGACATTTTGACACATTGATCTAAATTATTAAATCTTGCTGTGTGTCGTCGTTCTGGTAAAAGGTTAACCTCCGCCCCAGTCCCATGTCTGTTCTGTTTCAAACAGGTTCTCTTCCATCTTCCCATCAACTCTTGCTGAACAAATGCATGCTAACACCATGATGCTGCCACCACCGTGTCCCACCCTTGGAATGGTGCTTTAAATGTGGATCAAAATGTATCGTTTTGGAGTCATCTGACCAGAGCTCCTGAAAACGGGATGTTTTTACTAATTAAGTGATTTCAAACTTTTGAATAGTTTCCTGTCCTGTTAGTCTAAAATGCACTAACTTGCACAAAACCACGTTTGTGGTTAAAATATGACATCATGTGGAAAAGTTAATAGAATATAAATATCTCTGTAAGGCGCTTTATTTGCTTGGTTTGGTCCAAAGTTATTCCAAAAAGATGAACAGAAATTTTTTTATTGTACTACTAGAATCTCTCAATAAAAAGGACAAAAATTTTTTAATCATTGACACTTTTTTTTTTACAAGGATTATTCTTACAAAAACAAAATGAGAGCAGTCTTTTACATTCCCAATGTCACATTCAAATTAATTTCCTTTCCTTTCAGTGAAACAAAATATCTCTAATCAAAATATTTTTAATGTGAGATTTGGTGAATTAATCTATTATTTCAATGTAATGTAGTCAGGACATGAATGCTCAACTAACCTGGACAACAAAACAGGCCACTGATCGGTCAAAGGCTGCAGCCTCTTCCACTTGGATCTCTATAATGATGATCTGCAAAAATTAAACAGGAAGGAGAACTTTAACTTAACGTTACCTTAAAGATGGATGGATGGATGGATGGATGGATGGATGGATGGATGGATGGATGGATGGATGGATGGAGTCAGAGAAATCACCAACAGAATCACTTAAAGTCAAACATGCCACAAACCCCAACCTCATAATCCAAGATGGCCGCCACGTGCATAAACATAACAAAAATTGCAAATCATGAATATTATTTGTACTTCTACCAGGTCTATGTGATTAAATTAGTCACATAGTGTCAGTGAAAGCTGACGTCCTTCTGAGTTTAATTTTAATCATGTTTATCAGCTTCAAGCGTAAATATTTTACAGCTTAAGAGGGTAATGTTTTGTAGTTTTTGTCTGCTAAAGATTCCTTGAATATGATAGGTCTGAGCTATACAAAACATTTTCATTGCAATTGAGCACAAAACGCTGAGTTGGCCTCCAACTCAACTTTTACACTCACACATGAAAATGGCTGCAAACAGATGCACAATCATACATTACACATCTTTGAAAAGCATTAGTAGCGCTTCCTACACAACCAACAAGAGTGCAGCAAACTGTTTCTGGATGGTAAGTCAACAACAAAACACTTGTCTTTTCCAGCAGCCATTGTACAGATTATACAGCAGTAAAACCAGTTGACCAAATGTGCTGGAACTCCACTTTGGTTGGTAGGTGACAGACTGGGCTTCACTGGGGTTGCTAGGCAACAGCACAGTGCCTGTCGTGACTTAACAATATGGAGGTTTTTTGAAATGGCTTATTTTCTGAATACCAAAAACCAGCTTGCTGGGGTTTTTTAAGCAAGTGGGCTGTTATTAGGAGCAGCAGAAATCCACATGGAAGTATAAAAACGTGCAAAATGTGAATTTTGGAAAATAGGTCTTCTTTAAACATTTGACATGTTGCACTCAAATCTCAGTTTTAAACTTTGGAATAAATATGAAACATATTAATTGGGGTTTGTGGCACTGGAGGCCTTTATTGACAGTCATAAGGAAGAGAGAAAAGTTTCAGAGTCAAGAATCGAACCCAGAATGGCTGCGCTGGGAACTATCGCATCTGTAAATATGGACGCCTGCTCTACCTCTACAACACAAAATATTTATTGTTAAGCAACATATTTCTATAACGGCTGAACAGGAGGAACCAACATCAGATGTAGGGCAGAGAGAAAGAGGTTGACAGCCTGTGGGGTCAGGCTATGTGCTGGTAGGGAACTGGGTAACATCTGGCTCATGATCTCTGCCTCACATCATCCTCCGGGTTTCGTTCAATACTTCCTGTTATGCTTGAATCCATACTCCACAACCTAACAAAAACTGGAAATAACAACAACATATGTGTGTTTTTATATGTTCCAAATGCTAAACATCGGCTTATTCTCACCTGCCTGTGTACAACGGGGCATTTTAAACACAAAGGGCCGGTCCTCATCTCTGTTTTTTACTAACCTAACCTCCCTCCCACTTTCCCCCCCCTTTTCCTTCCTCTGCCATCCTCTCTTTTCCTCCCTCTCAGTGTGTTATCTGTTTGGGCAGGTTGTTAAGCTCTGTTTGATCAGAGTGTTTATCGTCACACACACTTTCACCATCAAAAAAATAGGAAAGAGGCTTGAGAGAGGGCTAACAATGGTCAACTGTCCTTGTAGAGTGAAATGGAGTGAGAGTAGTGTGAACAGCAACACCCTTAATCCACTTCAGACAGATAGATGGACAGATGGACAGATAGACAGATAGACAGATAGATAGATAGATAGATAGATAGACGGACGGACAGACAGACAGACAGACAGACAGACAGACAGACAGACAGACAGACAGACAGACAGACAGACAGACAGACAGACAGACAGACAGACAGACAGACAGACAGACAGACAGACAGACAGACAGACAGACAGATAGATAGATAGATCGCCCTGGTGCAACATGAACAGAATAATCCTCCTATAAATAGCTAAATATCAATTATTCAAATGCCCTCTCCTCTCTGCTATAATACAGCCCAGATGGCAGGCCGACCAATGCGCTTATATCAGGGACAGATTAGCCTTTCAAAGCCAGCGGAAAGCTGCACAAAATATGAGCCCTGAGCTACAAATATGAGCGCTATTAACCACCAGATTAGGTTTAAGAATATGGCACTGCTGGAGCGGAAAAAACTGGCAGCACAGTGATTAACGGGCCTAAACCGGGGTTGTTAATAGACCTAACGCATGTTGGGAAGTCTTCCCTATCTGCAAATTTAAAAGTAATTATCAAATCGACTGGAGCCGTCAGTGTTGTAATGCAAAAACTGGCTTGAATAAAACAATCTTAGGGAATATCTAAGAGGTTTTATAGACAAAAAAGTAAATTTTGATTGTTACATTAAACTACAAATGGAAATATGTTTATTTCAATGAATATTATTGTAAGTTTAAATATAAAACAAAACAGAATTTCTGGTAAAAGTTCACTTATTTTAAATAGTACAAATAAACTTTAATTACAAATAAAACTAAACTTTGTTTTTTAAAATGTTCATATAAAAATAATTTTAAAAAAAAATTCAGATAGTAAATATAAGCACTGCGACAGACTGGCGTCCTGTCCAGGGTGACCCTGCCTCTCGCCCCTAACGTTAGCTGGAGATAGGAACCAGCACCTCCCGACCCCACTGGGGACACGGGCGTTAGAAAATGGATGGATGGATGAATATAAGCACCCTATTGAGAGAAATGCATGTTTTTAATTTTTAAAATTGTAAAAAATAAAAATAAAAAAAATCATAAAAATAATAAAATGGGGTGGGGGTATTAAAAACATTCACAGTGAAAATTATATAGTTATATATATATATATATATATATTAAGTTACTAATTGTATATAATTCACATATACAGTATGCTCTGACTAAATATACGTTCTTTTTTATAACTCAAAGTAAAAAAAAACTTCAACTATTTCATGACATTTACACAGTAAATAAAAAATTCAAAAATAATTTCAACTTTTGTTATATTTTCATATTTAAAAATTATTTCTGCTTACAAATAGTAAAATATTTCAACACACACACAGTATTTACTTTCTCATTGGCTCAAAATATTTAAACTTTAAACATTAATACAGAGTGTAAGAGTTCTATCTATCTATCTATCTATCTATCTATCTATCTATCTATCTATCTATCTATCTATCTATCTATCTATCTATCCATCCAACCAACCATCCATCCGTCCGTCCATCCATCCATCCATCCATCCAACCATCCATCGTTTGAAGCTTTTTGAAGCCTCGGGGCGCGTGGCAACATCTGCCGGCTCTGTCACGCGACAGGAATCCGCTTTGGCCGTTCTCGCGCGCCGAGCAGTCAGTTTGTTTCTGTGCGCGCGCGCTCGCTCGCGCCTGCGTCCTGTGACTAATTGGCAGCTGTGAGGACTAATGTCGCATTAAAAAAAAACAACACGCAGATAAACACGCAGAAAGCGAACGGCGGCAGCTGGTTCGGGCTGTTGTTAGAGCGGCTTCGTTTAAAAGATGAAGTTTAAAATTCAGAGGAAATAACTCACGCAGAGGGGCTCCAGCTGCGTCCGCTCCCCGAAGCTTTTTCCACTCCACTGTCCGCCTCTGACTGTCTCCAGAACGGACTCTGACCTGGACCGGGACCCGTAAGAGAGCGCTGCGTCACAGTTTTATTCTCACCCGCCGAGCAGCTCTTATGGATTTATTCTAGTTGCGTAGAGGTTTTGTTTTTGTTGTTCCTCCCTCGTCAGTCCATCTATGTTCGGCTGGCTGGCATCAGCCCTGACGCGCTGCTCCCGGTGTGGAGTGGAGTGGAGTGGAGCGCAGTGGGCGGGCAGGCGGGCTACAGAGCTGTCCACTTGACGGTCCGATCCCTCCCATGTTGGCATGACCCCCACTATGAGCTCATACACATCACACGGAAACTACAAACACCAACATTTCTGCTTCTCCTTAACTTACAGCTCACTCTGTCCATTAATAACAGCAGCTGCTGCCACACTCATCATGGCAGGAGACTCTCAGGGCACTAATGTGCAAAGGTGTTCCAGACATTATGGAAAAAATGAATACATTCCCACAAAAAAACTGAAAGTTTCTAGAAAAAGGTTTCAAAGGTCAGGCATTCTCAAATTTTCAATTTTTTTTTCTAAAAAATGTCTGAGATTAATCTAAAGATTTCAGAAATTTTGTGAAAACTGAAATTTATGAGTTTGAAAAGTAGAACATTTGCTAGAAGAAAAAAATCTGAAATTTTGAGATTAATCTCAAAAAGTTTCTAATAAAAAGTTTCAAAAATCGAAACTTTTTGAATTGCCACATTTTTCCCAGAAAATGTCTGACAGTAATCTAAAAAACTCAAGAGATGTTGAGATTAATCTCAGAAATTTTCTAGAAAAACATGAAAATTTATGATTTTAAAAAGTAGAATAAAAAAAAATAATCTGAAATTTTGAGATTAATCTCAGGAAGTTGAAAAGTTTTTGAGAGAAAAAAACAAGAAGTTTATTTCTGAGGTTGAAAAGTCAAAAATGAGCAAAAAACCTTAAACATTTCTAGATCAAAAGTTCCTTTTGGAGCTCAGATATTTTCATGCTTTTCCTAGAACATTTCTGAGATCAATCTCAAAATTTTTGTATTTTTTCTCGCTAATATTCAACTTTTGGGGCTCAGAAATGTTCTTGTTTTCCTAGAAAATTCCTGAGGTTAATTTAAAAATTTCTGAGTTTTTCAGTCAAAATGTTCAACTTTTGAAGCTCAGAAATTTCTCCTTTTTTTCTAGAAAATTTCTGAGAAAAAAAGGAGTTTTTGAAAAAAATTTAAGTTTTTTTTTTGTGTGCCTTTTTTCCTATCTACACTGCCCCTATATGCTACCGTATAGATACTGACCTCAGAAAGTGACCAAGTCATACATTAACAGCTTTATCTCTCCGCAGGAATCTCTTCGGAGCTCCGGCCCTGAAACTGGACACAAAGAGCTTCTGTCCAGCTTCGCAGCCTGTTGCTGCACGGAGCTAACCTTTGAAAAGTGGAGCTGTCCTCCCCGCCATTTGCAGCCCTGAGCAGAAGATTAAAAACAAAACACAGCGGCTACTTAAAGCCCCTACAGTACCTAGCTAGCATGATAAAAATGTATGCATACATTTAAAAAGTCATGTTGAAAAATACAAACTAAATCCCTTTACACATGGAAAAATTATTTCTATATTACTTTTACTGTTGGTACATCAGTTAATGTGCTTGTTTGTCTGGGAAAATGAGCCGTTTCAAAAAATCTCCTGAATGTAGCCTGACAAATAAGAAGGCCCAACCCGTTACCTAGCAACCCCAAATGTGCTGGAACTCAACTTGGGTTGCTAGGTAACCCAGGTTGAGTTTGGCCAGCTTGTTTTGCTGATGGAAAAGACAAGTATTTTGTTATGGAGGGTTGACTTACCATTCAGAAACCACTTCCTACTTTACGAAGTTTTACAGTTGTATTTTCAGCCGTTCTAATGTAGACGTTGAGTTAGGGGGCGTGGCCAGCAGCTCATTTAGATTTAAAGTGACAGAAGCACTAAAATAACTCATTCTGATAAAATCTCAAATGAATGATTTTTGATCAAAAAATGCAATAAATATGTTTTTAAAGCCTGTATTGCTACTCTAACCCGTTCAAGAAAACATAATAGGTCAAATTTAAGTACTAACTTGTTATTTATTAATGTGAAGGATTAAAACCTCTTACATTTTTGTAAGAAAAAAAAAACCCTAAAAGTTTGGTGCTTTCATAGGATTACCAGAGGAAGACAGAAGCCAGGTGCAGGTGTGAACTCTATAAAAGCAGGAGTTGTTTCAGTTTGCTGGTTGGCGGCCAACAGGTGTATGTGAACACCTTGCCAAGGCTGAAGGACATCAGCCATGACCTCAGTGAAACAATTGTGGCCACTCATCAATCTGAGAAGAGTTACAAACAATCCAAACTAAAATCCATCATTCTGCAGTGGGAATCACAGACCTCAGTACAAGAAGGTGCAAGTAGAAAACGACTGCATTACAAGGTTATTTACAAAACAAATAAAATGCATCATTACAATGAGAAATAGATAATCTATAAGAAGAAAACATTCACTAGACAATTTTTCTAAAAATCTGCAGTCAGAGGTGGGAAAAACACCCAAAACCTGCATTCAAACTAAGAGTAGCAACATATTTTACTCAAGTAAAAGTAAAAGGTATTTGGTAAAAAGTCTACTCAAACACCGAGTAACTGATCAAATTAATTTAAAATCTAAAAAATACATAATCAGATGGACCAAAATTTTTGTATTTTAAGAGTGGAAATTATAATAATTCATATAGGTAACAAAAAATAACTAGATCAGGGAAAATAAAATGTTTCCAAATCATTTTCTTTTCGTTAAAACACTTATGAAACTTTAACAAAAACTGCAGGTGTGTGTCTGTGTTTGGTGAACTGTTGGTTAAAATGTTTTTGTTTTGCTATATTTGGCATCCTCAGCCCACTTCACTGCTAAGTTCTGCTCAAATGGAAATTGTTGCTTGTACATCTTTATTAGCCAGACGTACTTTACTGTTACACTGGAAGTCTGATAAATGTCCCTCAGTATCCCTCTGGGTTAAAACATGATGTTTGTTTTTTTTTTAAGCTTGAGAAAATCAAATGCACCATTCGAGGGTCTACACCAGTGGTCCCCAAACTACGGCCCGCGGGCCAGATGCGGCCCGCCTCCACATTTGGTCCGGCCCCCTGAACAATACCAGAGTATTTTCATATATGTGCATTTTTATTTGATAAGTTGGACTTTTGCAATAAAATAAATGTTCCTTAGTAATGAACTTTATTTATTATTAACTACTAGTTAGTAACTATTTTATACATGCATATAATTGACCCTAACCCTTTTTTTTTATGTGGAGAACCCAGTGTTATTTGGTTATTTATTTCATAAATAGTGTTATTTCCTGACTTTTGTTCTCTAAAGAATCCAGAAAAGGTTATTTGATTGTGCTTTCTGAAAAACAATACATTTTTATGTTTAGCACTCTTACAATCATCGCACTTTTTCTGTTACAAACTGACCCCGGCCCCCCATCAGAGAAGGGACAAGTTATGTGGCCCTCACAGGAGAAAGTTTGGGGACCCCTGGTCTACACAAACGTTTGACCAAAAATGGCAAAAATGTTTTCTTTCCTATTTTTCAAACTTGGAGGTTTTGCCCAACTCAAGGTGCCTGTCGCTGAAATTTTATGTTTTGGTTATAAATATGGGTATTTATGTCTAACAAATTACATTTTTATTTTTTTTTTTATTTTGGATCGGGTTGACTTTGAGCTGAGACGGGAGGGGGAGGTTGTTTTTTTTAAAGTTTTACTGTTTAATTTTTCTTTCCTTTGTGTTGAAAAAAAGGGCTGAAACTGCTGGACTGTAATTTAGTAATTTTTCTTTTTGATCAACATTTTGTCAGTATTGTATTGCGTGTATTGATTAGTATGTGTGCATAGTGACATGTATACTGTATGTTTTTTTCCCCTTCCTTTGGCTCTAATATATATTAGAGCCAAAAACAAACAATATTTGTTTGTTTTTCATTCAGTGGGTAGAAAATCCACTGGATTAAATTTTACTCAAGTAAGAGTAGAGATACTTCATAATTAAATTATTCAAGTAAATGTAAAAAGTAGAGCATAGTAAAAATACTCCTGAAAGTACATTCTTTCAAAAAAGTCATTGTAATTGAGTAAATGTAATTAGTTACTACCCAACTCTGAAAGCAGTAAACTCAAAACCAAACTCTTCTGGTTTCAGACTGAACCAAGGCCACTTTACGCTCCTTGTTTCAGTCGCTCTCTTTCGTTTGTTTTTCTCACCAGTTTCAGCATCACCTGAGTAATGTTACCCTTTTCAAATCCACCCCCTCTCTCTCTCTCTACTTCTGATTAAAAATGGTTATGCACCGAGTGAAAGGTCGCAAGTTGTTATGGAAACAAGGCAGCCAACAAAAGCTGGACACATGGGTACAGAAAGTGGGGAGAGGGGAAAAAACAGAGAGCGAGATGTGCCTGAATAAATATGCAAAGAGGAGACGGGCATGGAAAAAAACAGAGAGAGAGAGAGAGTAAGAGGTTTGAATAAATAAAAACATATGCAGAGGGAGGAGGATGGATGTGAAATGATGGCTCCATCTGCGATAATGAATAACAAAAGATAATGCCGGGTTTTATCATTCTGGGAAGCCGGTCGGGGAACAAAGGTGCGTATCCGTGTGGACAGTGGGAGAATGCGACGGATAATAACTGCGGCGCAGCTTGGAGGATGCAAAAAAAAAACAAAAACTCAAATTGTTCACAGAAAGGCTGACCAAAAAATAAAGGCCTAAAATTATGTATCTGTGTGTGTTTGAGTGCCTGAGCATCATCATCTCTCTGAGGACTCGTATTATGTTAACCACTCAGACTAACATCAAACACACACACACACACACACACACACACACACTTCAGTGGAGGCATGGAGGTGCCAGCCATATAAATAGGATATCCCACAGAGAGAGATATAAAGAGAAAAGGGCTGACAGGCAGAGGGAGTGAAAGAGACAGGCGGAGAAACAAGATTTTATATTCATGGAGTGAGAAAATAGAGAGCAAAGTGGACACAAAGGGAGGGGTGAATGGATCAATAAACGGCATAAAGTGTATGTTTATTGATTTACTAATATGGGAGGGGAAGAGAGAGCGAGACAAACAGCAGGAAGAGACGACAGTGATGATGATGATTACTGTTAGAGCGGTGCAGCTTCTCAAGCTTTTTTTGGGCCAGCGCCCCCCTGTCCATTATCCAGGTTCCTCACCGCCCCATCAAAGAAACTGTTGGCTACTTTGCACTGAATGTTATTTTATTCTTAATATTACTATCACTATTGTTGTTGTTGTTTTGATTTTTATGGTTGTTTCTGTGTTTATCATCAAAAATAATCTCCCAGAGAACAAAAACGCCATGGGAATAAAAATCATTTTTACAAGCGTCTACGAAAATGCAATGAATGGACATTAAGTTAAAATCGGCCTATCAGCAGCCAGAGTGGAATAAATACTCTTGTTCTCTGCCATTTTCTGGTTAGTTGTTAAATATTGCACAAAGTGACCAGATAAAAGATCGACAACAATGCCGGTTTAAACTTTGAACTATTTGCATAAAGACTGAGCTCTGCAACATTAAAACATGGATATAACTGCAACTATATTAATCATAACTCTTCTTCTCTTCAGTGTTTATGTCAGTTTCTGATGGTGCAGCTCTGTGCTGCCTTCAGGAGAATAGGACATCAGAGTATCATCCATAAAATTTCACTCACATGGCATTTAGTGTGCAAACCAGAGCTTTCAGTGGAAAAACAAAAGTTCCAGATCCTTTTAACGGGACAGAAACACAGATTACATCTTTATATAGACCTGTCTATTGATTTATAGATTAATAGTTTTACTGGACAGAAATTACAAAAATCGGTTCGGATCATTTTGACACTGCAGTTGTGGCGGAACAGATTTTTTTATTTTATGGGCCTTATTTTTCCATATAAAGTTGAAGAGAATTTTATCCGGATCAGAACAGAACAATTTATTAATATCTAATGATGCGAAAAGATATGATGACTTTCCTTCTGCTTTGCTTAATAGTTCTCCACCAGAAATAGTTAAATCCCCGGCTAACCAGCTGTTGAATTTCTTTTTAATAGATTCACAAACCGGAGTAAAATTAATACCCATGTTATTGTGGTCAGTGGAGATTTTAACAGGTAAGTTTCTGTGTTTTTTACAGGGATGTTACACATTTCAGTAACATCAGTCGTATATAAGGGAAGGATTTCACATTTTTTGAGATTGAGTTTCAATCCTGAAATGCTTGAGAATTTAGCTATAACAGAATTTAGCTAGAGGAATTTAATTAGAATTTCTTAAAAATATTGTTGTATCATCAGCAAGTTGTGAAATTTTAAGTTCTTGATCAAATATTTTAATTCCCTCAAATGAGCTCTATCTGATTAAATAATTTAGAATTTGGCCAACAAGCAGAAAAATGTAAGGGGAGGCCAGACATCCCTGACGAAACCCTTTATTGATATCAAATCGGCTAGATGTGCCATATAGAAGTTTTATAGAACTGTTATTATCTCTATAAAGTGTCTTAAAGGCTTTAATGAAAAACGTACCAAAGTTAAAAAAGGACAATGTGTCAAAAATAAAGTTGTGACCAACTGCATCAAAGGCCTTTTGATAATCTAAAAACAGAATAATTGGATGACCAGGAATAAGATCTTTATAATCAACTTAGCACTAATCGAATATTATCAGAAATGTTGCGTCCAGGCAGAAAGCCATTTTGAGATTCATGTATAATATCATTTAAACCATTTTTCAGTCTTTTAGCTAAAATGGAGGTCAAAATTTTATAGTCATTATTTAACAGAGTGATGCCACAATGATCTATTATTAAATGGTATTTATTTGGTTTAGGGATCAGAGTGATAAGACCCTGTTTCATCGACGGGGTAGTTCTTCATTGTTAATGGATTCATTATAAACTGCGAGAGGAAATTCTGAAGTTTCAGCCGAGAATTTGTGATAAAATCCTGATGTCAAACCATCTTTGCCTGGTAACTTGTTAGATTTAAAGTTTCAGCATCTATGCACCACAAATTTGGAACAAACTTCCAGAAAACTGTAAAACAGCTGAAACACTGACTTATTTTAAATCTCAACTAAAATCCCACCTGTTTAGAATTGTATTCGAAACGTAATCAATTACAACTTTAATGATGGAACTTGACTTAATGCTGTGTTTTGATTGTTGATTCTATGTTGCATTGTGTTTCTGTGTTTGTAATGATGTAAAGCACTTTGAAATGCCTTGCTGCTGAAATGTGCTATACAAATAAAATTTGATTGATTGATTGATTGATTGATACTGTTTGACTAGTTTTTGAATGAATGATGTAAGTTCTATGTTATTTAATAATGAGTTGTTAAGTTTCCAGTGGTTGGGGCGTGCTGTGGTGGCGCAGCGGGTTAGCACGCCCCACGTTTGGAGGCCTTAGTCCTCGACGCGGGTTCGACTCCTGGTCCCAACGACCTTTGCCGCATGTCTTCCCCCCTCTCATTCCCTGTTTCCTGTCAGCCTACTGTAGAAAAAAATACGAGCCACTAGCGCCATAAAAACCATTTGGAGAAAAAAAAAGGAATTTTTTTTTTTTTTTAAATAGTTTCCAGTGGTTATACACTCTTCTACTCTCCTTATTAGAAAGATTTGCTTTTAAACAAATGGTTTTGGGGTTTTTTTCAGGTAAAACTGCAGGGCAAATTTTAACCACCATTACTGGACTCTCCATGTCCTCTGAAATAAGCCATAAGTCAATTCTAGATTGAGTTGAAAAGCTTTTGTTACTCCAGGTGTATTGTATGTCAGTAGGATGACGATGTCTCCAAATGTCTAATAGATTTAGCCGGTTAGAGAAGTCCAAAAGATAGTTCTGTCCATTTCTAAATCTAGAGGTACTGTATGTCTATCCAGTGGAGTGGAAAAGACCATATTAAAATCTCCCCCTAAAATAACCTTTGCTGATGGAAACTTAGTACCAAGGAAAAACATGGTGTCCTCCAGCTCTTTTAAGAAAATAATATTTAAAGAATCAGAATTATAACCATAAATATTGCCCAGCAAAAAGATGCAAGAATGAAATTCAACCACTATGAAAATCCAATGACCCTCATTGTCAGATGTAACATCTAAAACTTTGGCTGTAACAATTGCCATTACGGCCAAGCAAATTAGGTTTAGTTTTAGAGTGTTTTCACACCTGATAGTCCAGAAGACTCGGTTGGATTGGGGACCAACGTTGCAACATTTGTTACATTTTTAGCTGCTATGGTTCACTTTCACTCTGCACCGTGTCAAACGAACTAAACACCTTCAGGAACCTGTTCCCCTCCTCGCCTGTGGAGGCGCTGCACCAAGTACCACTGAAGGAAACGACATGAAAACGCCTGAAGAAGACAAGTGTTCAACTTCATTCTTTGCGAAATGTCAACAAAAATGGATTAGCGTCGGATTTTACTTTGGTAAAATAACATGAGCCATGTTCCCCACTAGCAATATGATAGCACGTTTGTTTAGGTTGTATTTACCCAGAATGCCCTGCGCTGTAGTCCACTTCCTGCTTCTGGTGCTGTCTCCAGTCCGCTTGGCGTTTGTACGCATTCAAACGGCAGCAGAGTTCACCTCGACCTTAGTGACACCGGGGTTTGTAGGCGACCAGGTTTAGCTTTTTTTTAGTCCGCAAACGAAACGGATTTTCTAGACGAATGAACTAGAGTTTGATTAAACGGGGTTGGTGTGAATGAACCCGCGTAGTTTAATCAGATTTACATTTGCAAAGTGTTGTCTGGAGTTTACACGCTAATTTGAGAGAAATGGCTTCTTCTTCAGTAAAGTTGTCTCACTGTTCTTTACACCTCCAGCCAGCATCTTGTTTATTAGTTAGTATTTTCAGTTTATATATATATATATATATATATATATATATATATATATATTTATTTATCAAATACTTCAGATAGTAGTAGTCTTAAATCAACATCAAACCCCACAGCAACAACCAAACAGACCCTGGGAGGGTGAAAACAAATGTCAAGCCTGTCTGTAAGAGAGAGTCAGGCCGCCACAGAGCCCTGGGCTGACAGAAAATAGACAACGAGTGTGTTTTATGTGAGTGTGTGAGAGCGAGAGATGAGGTGGGGGGAGACGAAAGTGTGCTGGAATAGCTGGGGGCAAGGTGACAGAGAGAGAAACGACTGGCCGGGGAGGGATAACAAGCTCACAGAGGAGGGGTGTGTGTGCGTGTGTGTAGTGGAATAAAAACAAGGAGGATGGGTTGAGAGGGGAGAAGAAGAAGTTGATGGAACGAAAACAAAAACAGAGAGAAAGCAGGTGTGCTGTTTGCCTCAACCCAGTGGCCATTTAGGTCATAACGGTCCAAGCGAGAGTGCGTGTGTGTGCGTGCGCGGGTGTGTGTGTGTGTGTGTGAAGCGAGTTTCCCGGAGCACGTTGGAGAGCGGGCTCGGTTCAGAGGTTGGAGAAGCAGTTTTTGTAGCCGTGAGGACTCACACACCCTCATCCGCACCCACATATGGTCGTTTTTCTCCTGCACACCCACAGCCGCCCCTTCTGTGTCACACTTAATGTGTCACGTGTGGCTCTAAATTATGCACTAATACACACATCTGTGTCTTTTGATCTCACACACACACACACATGTGGAGGAAAGCCATTATGCTCTCAGGCTGGAGTGTTTGGATGGTATAATTGCAGTGACCAGTGAGGAGAAAGAGACAGAGGGAGGAGGGATGGAAAGAGGGATGATAGAAAAGAGAGGAGAGTGCTGACACTCTCAGCATGCTAATGTTGCGTGGCTGTTAGCCCCCCTCCCTCCCTCCTCACCTCCGTCTCTTTGTTTCTGTCTCTTTCTGCATTTCACAGGTGGAGCACCAGAACGAGGGAAGAGGAGATGGATTGAAAGGTAGAGAGAAAGAGGGATGTATAACAGGATGCAGCAGAGTTATCGCTCTTTCGCTGCCATCCCTCCATCCACTTCAAGCACCCCACAGTGGTCAAAACAAAGCCAAAGAGAGAGACGGAGAGAGGAAGAGGGAGGGTCTGCTTTTTTCCACCCCGTTAACAATAGAAGGATCATCTCTGCTTATCCTCTAATCTCATCCCTTTGTTTTTCCTCTCCTCCAGCGTTTGTTGTCTCTCTTTCTCCATGACCCCTTGTTTTCTCATCTGATTGGGGAAATGGTCACCCCTCCATCTGTTTCCAGCCCTCCTTTCATCCCCCGTCTCTCCAGAGAAGGGATTCTGCTGTTTGCTTTCTCTTTTCTGCATCCCATCCTCTCTCTCTCCCCTCTTTGATGCCAAACCAGCCACTTTCCATCCACGCTGAAACTACAGAAAAAATTACTTTTATGCAAAAAAATGCGTTTGATTATCTCTCTTAGGTGTTTGCCGTGCATTAGTGTTCACTAATGAGTTGAAGTTACAGCTACAGGTCGTTAGCAGGGTTTTTAAAGGAACAAAGATTTAAGACTTTTTAAGACCACTATGAAAGAAATTTAAGACTTGTATCTCCATAGAAATGCATGAACTTTGTTCATCTATCTGGTGATAAATTTGCACTTACCCTTGAATAGCTTCTGAAGGTTTCAGCAAATCATATTTAAGACTTTTTAAGACTATTATGAATTAAATTTAAGACTTTTATCTTCACAGAAATGTACAAACTTCATCCATCAAACTCATTTTTGTTATGGGCCAAATCAAGATAATTCTGGCCGGTTGTGCCAGAATGTATTGATAAAATCTGTTCACAAACTGTTAAAATAAAATAATTAAATAATATTTAACATCTTTTCAGTCCCTCCAGGATTTTACAATTGTTTTGTGATTTTTTGCAATAAAAATGAAAGTGTCTGTGGTGCTAATTTGGAAATATTTTGATATTTGCGCTTATTTATGACAGTATTTATATATGACTTTTTATTACTCGCTGTGTAGATCCTGGATTATAATCTGACATCAATTAAGGCTGAAGCAGCTGTTTAGTACAAGAAAGAAAGTTTTTAACAATTTTTGACTGCAATAAAATCCCAATTGTTAGTGCAAAAAAGTGTGTGAATTTGTTGATTTTGCGTGAATTTCTACCATAATTCTCAAGAAACTGGAGGGACTGATTGTTATATTTTAGCAAATATGATTGAGTTGATTAATAACACATTTTATCACATTTATTGTTTTGTCCAGAAGAGGGCTGCATAAAAAGCTATGTTGGGCCGGATTTGGCCCACGGGCCTCCAGTTTGACACATGGTGGTAAATTTGCACTTACCTAATAGATGCAAAATGCTAGCTAGCAAGTTAGCAAGGTTATGTTAGCAGTTAGCTAGTGGTAGCGAGTCAGAGAATGTAACAAAAATTTCTGAGTCCAACTCAAACTTTTGCCTGACAGAAAAGTCCCGCAAAAAAATAAATAAACAAAACACAATATATGAGATTAAATTGCCCTGTCAAAGCAAAATGTAAGACCTGTGATTAGCATATCGTCACCTTCCCAAGATAATTGTTTACTAACAATTTGCCAAAAGTGATTTATTTTTTACCTAAATCATCTTGTAGTGGTGATTGTTTGTCAAACCAAACATCCTGTAAAAATTCAATCAACAATCCTGGGTAACGTTTTGTACGCAGACAAAAGAAGTCCAATGTCCAAAGCTTAAATGTTGCTCTTTATGGTTTATTTTCTCTAGTTGGTAAGCAAATAACAAAATAAAACTTTTCTTTGTTTCCTGCTGCCCTCCAAACCCAGTGCATGCTGGTCCTATACCAGTGCCTACACTTATAGAAAATGGACCCATCGTTCTTTCTGTCTTAACAAATAACAAAACAAGAAATGAATAAAATCAACAATTATTAACCTACAAATAAACTGTTAGTAATACAAAAAATATAAAGCAAACTAATAATAAACTAACAAAATTCAAATGGATAAAAATAAAGAATAAATAGCTCCAACACATCTTTTAGAAAAAAAATTACTTGGGCCACTATTCTAATAAGGTGACGATATTAAAGGCTGACTAACTTTTTAAAACAAATTTAAGACATTTTAAAGTATTTAAACAAACATAGAGAGTTCAAACAATCATGATTATGTGAAGTAAATTAACTCCGCAGCAAGCTGCATGTTTATTATTAAAAGCAGCAGCTGTTTTCTTCTTTAATCTGCTTCTCTCTCCAGTCCAGAGCGCGTTTTAACCTTAAAATGAGCAGCAGCGACTCTCACAGGAATTTAACAGGTACTACAACAAATCTACGTGCCGTAAACACTGTAAGGATTAAACGCTTTAGATGTAAAATGTAATCCCACGATCAAAAGCAAAATGTTTCACCAAAAATTGAAATAAGAATATTTGTAAAATATATGGGATTCTCTTTTCAAATCAGCTTTTGTTTAATGTATTCAATTTGACTAAATATTGAAACCTTTTTGACTCAAATCCTGTAATAGCAGAAAATAAATTTGCTCAGTCGAGCCCAAAATCATTTAAAAACCAGGTGTTTTTCTTAAATAATTTTTAAAACGTGCAAAATTATTTTTAAGTTTTGCATCTACTAAGAAAAAAAAATCTAACCAATTTATTTGCTTGATTTCAGTTTCTTTTAATTTTCTTTAGTCTTGACTCAATGATTTTGGCCCAAAAATGTCTGGACACTCCTAGCTTAAATCATCGAAAGCACAAAATTTAATGTTTAATATTTATAATTCACAAAATTCTGCTGTTTTTGTATTTTTGTTGTGGAGCTACACCAAACATTTGCTTAGCAACAATAAAACCTGAAATTTTTCATAAGCTGCCAACATTTTATCAAAACCCGTGTTTAGGAAACTTGTTTTTCCAGAATACAAAACGGAAACGAAAGGATTTTTGATCACATTTCTTTACTTTCAGACAGCTATGACGCGTAATCGTGACAACAAGGTGTCGTTTTTTACAGCTTGGAGCAGCAGATTAGCATCTCAAAGCTCAGATAACAGCTGAACGACGACAGGTTGTTGAAGTTTTGTTGCCTTCATTCTGATTTGTTTAGTTTTTTTGATTGGGTCACTGAATGTTTGGTTAAATATTCCCTCAAGTTTTGTTGTTTTGTTTTTTTGGACGCTGTGAAGCTGGAATGATTTTCACTCTTCCTTTTTTTTACTTTCTCCTGTCGCAACACCACTGCCATTAAGGTGCGTAACCATGACAACCGGGTGTTGTTTGTTTGTAATATGTGGAGCAGCTGATTACCATCTCAACAGCTCAAATAATACCTGAACTTTGACGTCAAAATCCCAGAGGAGTTGAAAAGGAGGCTTCATGGATGCAGAGCAGGAGAAAACCAAAGCATCTTCTCATATCCCCTACTCCAACATCTTCTCATATCCCATACTCCAACATCTTCTCATATCCCCTGCTCCAACATCTTCTCATATCCCCTGCTCCAACATCTTCTCATATCCCCTGCTCCAACATCTTCTCATATCCCCTACTCCAACATCTTCTCATATCCCATACTCCAACATCTTCTCATATCCCATACTCCAACATCTTCTCATATCCCCTGCTCCAACATCTTCTCATATCCCCTACTCCAACATCTTCTCATATCCCATACTCCAACATCTTCTCATATCCCATACTCCAACATCTTCTCATATCCCCTGCTCCAACATCTTCTCATATCCCCTACTCCAACATCCTTCTAACCATACAACGAGCAGCAAAAGCAAATGAGGTGGATCAGCACCATGTCGTTGAAGATTCTTGGACAAAATGAGTTACGACAACATTTAATTTTCCTTTTGGGAAAAATAGAGTAAAATATTTTTGAATCAAATTGAAATGTTTTTCTGAATTAAATTAAAATCAGATTTATTAACAAAACATTGTGCAAAATGCAAAGCCGCTGATGTACAGCGATGTTAACATTACAAACATCAATAATATGAAAAGAACAAACAGAGGAAATATCCATCCATAAACTTAAAGGCTTTGTTTTTGTTTTGTAGATTAGACGTCTGTTAGGTCCCAGAGCATCATTACTGGAGCATTAGCTACCAGAAACGGTTTGTTACTGGGAATGGAAACTGGTTTAGGATTCTTATTTTAGCAGTCAAACCTGTTAACACTTCATGAGCGCCTTGAATCTGAGCTTACTTTGCCTTTAAGCCGTCTTTGTGTGTGAAGTGTGTGTCTACGGGTCCTGTGTGTGTGTCTGAGCAGCTGTGTGACCCGGTGAAACGTGCTGATCCACCAGCATCTTGGCGTGCTTCAGGTACTGGGCCGTCCTCCTCATCACAGACTCCCTGCGGACCGGATCTGGGTCTCCTGCAGAACATGAAGACATAAAAAATCTCATCAAACTTCACTTCCTGTGCTCTGACTGCAGCTTTTTAAATTTATTTTTAGGTCACATTTCAAAAGGGAAAAGTAAAATGTTCCTGGCAGCAGTGGGATTCGAACCCACGCCCCCGAAGAGACTGGAGCCTTAATCCAGCGCCTTAGACCGCTCGGCCACACTACCGTGTGAGCTGCTGGCTCAGAAACTACACTGAAGCAAGGAGGAGCTGATGAGTCACTCTTGAGTTGTGGCGCTGCAGCTGGCGCCTTTTTTGTTTATTCAGTTTGATTTGTATCTTACTACAAGCCAAAAAGACACAGCACACTTATTTATATAAGCAAGAGGAGCAACAAAACATATTTTATTTTAAGTAAGAAGCATTTTTACCTCCAGCTTGATGTAAACCAACACCTGCAGAGAAGCTGTTATAAATTTAGCGCCACAGACAACTCAGCTACGCTGTAAGGGAAAGGACAAGGTCCAGCAGCCCAGGCACGGATCAATACAATATTCACTAAAAAGGCTGATTAAGCACTTACTGTACACATACAAGGTAAGCATTTCACTTAATATATTCCCTCATAGGTTACATGGTTCTTTGCAGCACGAAATTCCTGAGTTAGAGCCTCAATCTTGAATGGAGCTTGCACGTTCTCCCCATGCAACAAGCTGTGCACAAGAGTTAAAAACAGAAAGAAATTAAACCAAAAATATATATTTGTCTCAATAAACTGGAATACCATAAACAAGCTAATTTATTTCACTAATTCAAATAATAAGGTCAGCTCTGCCTGAAGTCATTTTGTCATTTTATTCAAATAAGCTACAGCTGGCCCACTCACTGTTTACACTAGCACGAGAAAATGGCTACAAACAGATGCACAACTATACACTTTGAAAAGCAGACGTGGAGCTTCCTGCACAACCAACAAGAATGCAGCAAGTGGTTTCTGGAAGGTAAGTCAACAACTAAGCATTTGTCTTTTCCAGCAGCCTTTGTACAGCGAATACGGCAGTAAAACTTGCTGACCAAACTTGCCGGAGCTCGGCTAGGGTTGCTGGGTAACGAGGCTGGGCCACCCTGGGGTTGCTAGGTAACAGAGAAGTGCCTGGTGATTTGTAATGTTACATTTCGGAAAAATGGCAGAGTGGTTTTTCTAGGCAATTTTAGAAGCAGTAGAAACTCAAACAAAAGAACAAAAATGTGTAAAAAGTGAATTTTGCATATTAGGTCCCCTTCAAAAAGCTCAAAACTCTGTTTCTTTTGCACAGTTTGGTGCAGTTGGTGTAAAATTTGTACTATAATCTGCATATTTTACAGCTTTGATGAAACTAATCATGATGAAAATTAACTGGTTTGACTGGTCTCTCATGTTACCCTGCACTCCAGTGATGAGTATGTCCACCGCTGTCCTGTAGCCACGAATGGCAGAACCGAACTCTCCCTCTTTCTCCCGCTCCATGGCAGCTGTCAGCTCATTGGCCGCCTGGTTCAAGTAACCGGCGTCTCCTCCAATCAGACTGGCCGGCGGCAGCGAGAACAGTTCAGAGTGATCACTCGAGGAATCTGATCTCTCTGAAACAGAACGAGAAAAAACAATAGATTTTTAATTTAAGGTTTAAAAGAAAATAGTTTCATAAACAGTCCTGTCAAAGTTTTGAGTTATCTCTAATTTATTTTTAGAGTTTGTGTTCAAGTAGGTAGATTTCTTGTAATATTCTGAAGGGTGTTGATGAAAGGTTTTCCTAGAAACAATCTCTGCATTTCCATTATAAATGTGAACAAAACTTTGTCAATATTCTGCTAATGCCAAAACAACAAACACAATTTTGCAATCGCAGTGTTTCCACTAAATTAGAAGCACAAATAAAGTCACACATGAATAAGTTTGTTCACACAATAAGTATTTAAAAAACATGATGCGCCTTCATCTTCCAACTACTTCCTGTCGTCTTCTTTCATTGTGGTTTGCACCAGTTGTTGATCATGTGACTTTTGATGCAAAAAAAGTGTTTCCAATGCAGTTTTGCTAAATAACAGAATTTCAGCCTAAAACCACCTTATCCTAAAACTTTTCGTTCAGAATCATTTTTTTTTTTCAAAATTGGGATGTTAAGAGACTAAGAGAATTTATTTTCAAAATATCAAATTGGTCAATGGAAACACAGACAGTCTTCTTCTCAGACTTTGTTAATCTACCAGAGAAATCCAGGTTAATGGGAGAAATCTCAGGCAGCGCAGTGAAGGACGATGAGAATCAAGCAGAATTGCATAGGAAGGCAATGTCCAGGATAAGTAAAGGCTGCCAGCAGCAATAGTTTATATTCTGTGGTTGAACCCACCTTGTTTATAGCAGGGATCGAAGACAGCCAGGTCATTTTCAGACAGAGGAGGAGGAGCTTCCTCCTTGGGAGACGGGATTTGCTCTTCAACCACAGAGTCAAACAATGAATCAAATTCCTCCTGCATCTCCTCCGACTGCTGGAGTCTCGTTAGAGACAGCTCAGGAGACGACACTACAGATGGAAACATGAACCGAAATGATGACAAAGACATAAATAAACCAGAAACAGCGTGCAGATTGTTAGATTTAAACCTCGGTCATCCAGTTCTGCGTCGTCAAGATCCTCCTGTTCTTCTTCTGTCGGAGTTCCTCCGACCTCGTTGTAGGCCTCAGCCGCCACCTCCGGCTCCCCGACCTCCAAGCTGATGTTGGTGCCCAGGTCTTGAGGTAAGGTGGGCGCCTCCCTGCCCTCCTCCTCTTCGGCGGGTTCACAGTCTGAGGCCCTCCTCTTCGGGAGGGGGATGAGAGGAGGAGGCAGAGGCCCGGCCGAGGACGCCGGGGATGGATCCAGAGGTCTGCTGACTTCCCCACCCTAACATCCATTAATTTATGTTTTATTTTATTCTTTTGCAGTTCAAATTAACATGTCACATAATGACATGAACAACGTTTTGAATGAAAAAGGTCTTATATAGTCTACCCTTTCTCTTAAAAGTGAATTTGTTTTACCATAAGTAACTAAACATCAACCAACCATCCATATATGTAGCTAATAAAGACAAAGAACAAAACTTTACCAAATCAATATACAGTACTTCATTACACCTTGATAGTATATTTTACTATTTTCTTAAAAATTTATCTACTCTCTTTGTTTTCTTTAGACAGAATGTTCCATAAATAGAAATAATGCTCCACTTTTTAGAAGAAGAAGAATTACTTTATTCATCCCAGCAGGGAAATTATTTCGCAGTTACAGCAAGAATTTTTTATACACAGATTAACACACACACGACAGGAGCTGCGTCTGCAGGCAGCCAGCTGAGCCGGCGCCATTTTTGAACTCTTTTCAAAACTCTAATTTTTAGCTCTGACTTTGTTTTTAAATAGCTCTAATCTGCTCAAACTACACATGCTATCTCTTTTAATAAATCTTTTTTGAAAACATGCTGGAAATGTACTGCTATGTATATTATTTTCAGAATATAGTAATCCACCACGTTGTGAAATGTCATTAATTTTAATTTGAAGAACAATGAATTTGTCGCATTTTAAGATTATAATTCTAACAGCTCTAATTTGCAAAATAAACAGAACAATGTATACAAATCAAAACAAAAACTATAACTATAGCAGTTTGTCCTCACCCTGAAGAAGTCCTTTAGTTGTGGGCTGTTGTATAGTGCAGGTATACTGGTAGTGAACAGAAGCATGCTCTCTGCTGCCTTCCTTCTCTCCTCAATCACAGCTTCATCAAACCTTCCTAAGATGAACACAACAAGATGATAAAGCTGATTATGATGCTGGAAGTTTAATAAAATGGCTCTGTTTGTTACTGGTGCTCCAAAAATCCAGCCACAATTACACCAAAAGCTTCAAAACGTGTGTAGATAAGGTGCAACTTGCTAAGGATCATTGCAGCAGACATGACTGAGGGAAGTATTTAAATAACTGAACTTTTATGGAAATAGGAGAACCTGTGTTGCAGAAAAAAAAATCTTGTGCAGCTAATTCTTGTGTCAAAACATTGTTTTAGTTGTCTGTTGTATGAGCCTCCAACCCTGGAAAAAGAGCTATTAAATAAAAAATTATAAACCCAGAGATACGTGATGAAGTACACAAGTATTTACTAAAAAAAACACTCAAACGTTCAACCATGTGAACCAGCAGCTCCAACATTAAGTCTAATAGTGTAAACCTATCTGAGGTGTAGCATCATTCAGACCCAGATGAGTAAACTACGTCCGAAGGAAACTTTTACACATCATACCAAACACTTGAGCACGTGGAAACACCGGAAACTCCTCCTGCCTCCTGAACAGGTTCCTGTGAGTGTAGGACAGCTCTCCGTGGAGCTTCTTCAGCTCGGAGAACCTCTTCCACACCACCACCTCCTTCACATCATCCGGGTGACGCTTGGACACAAACTGCAAGGGTGAGAAGTTAAAATAGATTGGTTCCACCTAATCCGAGTTTTGAGCATGTTATTGTGTCTGCAGAGATCATCTGAGCTCAATAAATCCTTTTTGAACGGGCATTAAAGTGGTCATAAGGCTGCTGGAGCACATGAACAGAATCACATGTCCCGTTTCACTCCAGCACCAGCAAAGCATCCCAACCTCAAATAAAATCCCCCCCGGGTGGATTTGTGTTTATATCTCGACATGTTCTCTGACTTTACAACATTTGCATGCTTGTTTTTGTTTTGTGTAGGAAAAACAAAAAAATATTTTATCTGTACGCAAAAGTACAGGTTCAGCTCACTGAATTTTAATATTTGCTCGTAAAATTAACCTTTTGAAAATAACAACCTTACGGCGGAAATTGGACATACTTTTCATTAAGCTGATATTCCAGTATTAAAAATGTTTTTATTATTGATAGATTTATTATATTAATCATAAATGTAATTGTAAATGGAAAATCATCATAATTAGCAAAAAATAAGCCCGTATTTAATCTATTTAATGTGTTTCTCTTAGTGAATGGAGAGAGTGGAATTCATAAACTTTTCAATAATATACAAATTTATTGAAATGCACCTGAAATATTTTCGGAACATGAACATCTGTTCAGTAACAGAAGTAATTTTTGTGTAAATGAAACAGTACGGTAATGGAGCTGTAACTTACCCTGGCTGTCACTTTGTACTCCGTGTACCCCTTCTCGTGGTTCCGTGGGTCGGTAACAGAGAAGAACCGGTAGTATTCGTCTTTGGGTTTCCGTGACATTTCCAGAGATAAATTAAAACCAGAAACACGAAATAGAACCGTCGGGAAACAGCCGCGGTGAGTTGCTGTGTTGTGATTCTTCAGTCACTTATCCCTGTGAACATTTCCTGGTTTGTGACGTACTTCAGTGCGTGCTTGCGTATAGAACAGTGGACGCCGCTTCGCTTTTGTTGCCGTAGCAACGATTTGTCATCGAGTCGGCCATATTGTGGCTGGCAAGTTTACCGACGGGTGTGTAAGAAAACAAGTCGTTAAATTTTAAGTACAGCAAATTTTTTTATTAAGTGCCTTATATTTTTTCATTATGTGCTTTATATTTTTTTATTATGTGCTTTATATTTTTTCATTATGTGCTTTATATTTTTTTATTATGTGCTTTATATTTTTTCATTATGTGCTTTATATTTTTTTATTATGTGCTTTATATTTTTTCATTATGTGCTTTATATTTTTTCATTATGTGCTTTATATTTTTTCATTATGTGCTTTATATAGAGTTCTTAAGATTGTGTTACAAATAATGGTGACCTTTTAGTTTGCGTAGCTTAAAAAAACACTGTGCTTGAAATGAAATAATTTACAGAGAATGTACAAACCCACTGTGTTTAATTCAACTAGTAAAATGCGTTTATGTCAGCTGATTGGTTTTGTCTAAAAGTACAAAAAGGATGTGGACGTAAAAATAGTCGTCCTTTTTCGATGTTAGTTGCCTTATTGGTATGACGCAGCTAAATTAAACCTTCTTTTTCATATACAAGATTTTATTTATACACTCTCCATGACGAATGAGCTTTGTTTTGACTTCATTTCTTGTCTGCCTTGGAAAATGAAGGTGATTATGCTCATGTCTTAGTCAGGCCTTCTACAAAAATAAATATTGAAACTTTATGAGGTTATTTGTGGTAAAAATCAAGTTTTAGAAAAGGGTTTTGAGGCCTTCCTTTTGGGTATGTTGTTGCAGATAGTGCTACAACACAGAAAAAATGCTAAAAGAGGTGATAAAGGAGGCAAAAAATCTACAAATGAAAGGCACTTAGAGAGCAGATGTGAGTTAAGAGGTATTTATTTATTGCAGTTAACCAGAAGCAGCTTTCTTAAAAAAGAAAAAGAAATAATATCTGCAGTAATTATCAAGTTTGTGACTATACATAGTTGTGATGATTTTTTTGTGATGAAATAAATCCAAATTAAAATTAAATTAAGTATTTGAGTATATGTGCTTATAGATATTTAAAACTAACAAAACTGTAATCCTTCATATGGCTCCACCTCAAACCTCTTCAGATAGTAATGAGAGCTCAAATCCTCTAGGGGGTGCTATACAAAAAGCTATTGTGAAAGCGGAAAGAAAATAGGAGTTGGAAATAAACTTCTTTCTTTTGTTTTTACATTTTCCTCAGTTGACTTCAATAAGTCTTGCTACATATCAAATATATAAAGATGCAATATATACAGGAGGAACCTGAAACTAGAAAACCAGACAGACATCTGTATGATATTTTACGAGATCAACAACAGAAAACTTCAATGCAGCCGTGTATCACCTATTACCAGCATTTTCCCTAAAATGGGAGGCTTATAAGCAGATTTAACCTTGTAAAATATGTCAAATATCCTCATTATTAAAGCTTTTTTATGAGCGTTTATTTGCAGCTGACTGCAAGTCAAAGGTCAGTGTTCATAATTGCTGCTGCTGCTCTCATTGCCTGTTAAATTGAAGGGAAAATGTGTAACAGACGCAAATGAGGTAAATGTTTAATCTAAAGTTGTCCAGCCTTCTGCCTGGTTTAGCATCACTGAATCTCCAGGGACAGAAGTGAAAAAGCGACGAAGCCGATTCTTCCAGATCCAACGTCACAAGTTTTCAGAAAATAGCAGAGGATGGTTTCGATCCATCGACCTCTGGGTTATGGGCCCAGCACGCTTCCGCTGCGCCACTCTGCTGCACGTTGGGTTGATGGGGGAGGGAAAAGTGCTTCATCACCTTTGTGTGCTGCTTCACATTCAGTTCACAGTGAGGGGTTTCTTACGTAACATGGAGCCATTGTTTGCTGGGCAGTTTCACAAAGAGGAGCTCAAAGGAGTCAGGAGGATTTAAGGAGGCTCAACACATGAATACCGAGTAAACCATTTATAGTTAGCAGTCTTACACTGTGTCTTACAAAAGGATTCATGCCCCTTGAACGTTTTTTACACTTTGTGACATTACAACAACAAACTTCAAAGTAGTTTAATGGGATTTCAACAAAACATAGTGCATCCTTGTAACCTGCAGTAATATATAGCATGTTCTGCTCATTCATCTTTGTAAAATAGCTTGAGGTCAGTAATATTAAATTAGGTTTTGATTCTACATTGACTTTTGGTCTTTTTGAGTTGGCCAATGAGATAAAATGCCAATAAAATAAAAGAGGTAAGATATTTACCTCTTAAATATTCATATTTTTAAAGGGAATCTACATATGTGGTGACCTAATGTTTTATTTTGAAAACAAATGCATACATACAAGATTGCTAGAAGGAAAAAACAGATATATCAGCTGTGATGTACCGCTGTAACCAATAAGAAAATTCAGCTGCAGTAGCCACTGTTCAACCCAAAGAGGGCAGCACCGAGTCAGCTTTAGGCTAAATATTGTAGAATTAAATATATTTACATGAAAATGTCTTAATTTACACAGAAACATTAAGAACCAATTTAGAAAGTTCATCTGAAAAAAAACCCCAGTCTATTTGGGGTTTAGTTGCTCTTTAAACGGTTGTGTTACTAGGGTTCTTATTACAAACAGTGACAATAAAATGCTTCAACCTCTGATTATTGGTGTATTTAATTCAAACAAACCAACATGTATGTTTCAAGTAAGGAAGACCTTGATTACACAACTCTATGGGTTAATAAACACCTACAAGATGGAGATCATATCAGCGATGCATCAAGAATTGCACAATACAAATCAAAGTCCAGGACTAAATTATTGAGTACTTCACACCCTGCTCTTATTTAAAATCAGAGATATACAGCAATATGGATTGATTAGATCTTAAATGGGTCAAAACTCCTAGAACAGCGAAGCAAGTTTAGAAAATAAACACCTGAGCCTTTGTTCTGTGTTGAGACTAAAGTCCTTCATTGTTTCAGAGCCTGAAATCCGCCTGTTGGGTGTCTGCATGTTGGGACCCTGAAACAATGAGATGAAAAACATGCATCCTTAGACAGACTGGTCTGAACTGGTCTGGGTTTGTTTTGCTGCGCTGTGTTTTTTCTTTTTTTCCATCGAGCTCATGCCGTCTCGCAAAATAAACTCTCCCACAGGGGATCAGACCTGGATTTGTTGTGAGGCTGAATCTCTGCCTGTTTGTGCTTTTTAACCAACTTAAACACTTTCATCGAAAGCTGGAATGAAGTACTACTTACTGTCTCATTTTCATTCCTTCCTTTTAATCCTTTTGACATTAGGTTTGGACATTTTCATTTCTTTTAGCAGTGGGATATTTTGTCTTTGTTGAAGCCCCGACCCTGAACCAGATGTGTTGTTTAACATACAAAGACAGCTGAACTGGAGAGAACAGGAATTACTAGCCTGCATGCATTTTTGAGCTCAGAGCTAACAACCTTTAACTCCTTTCTAGCCACAAACAGAAAGAACTGCATCATCTAACAGAGAAAAACTCTAAATGCATAAACCATACTCCCTTTCTTGGGCTAAGGGCTCAGATAACATTAGTGGAAACACACACACATAAATATAGATCAGTATTGTGTTAATGTCACTTTAATATTTGCTTCCTCTTCATCTCATAAACATGTTTACATCTCCTTCCTTCAGCTCCCACTGTACGCCCTTTCCCTTATTTCTCTGACTCCTCCCCTCCGTCATACTTCCCCTGACACTGCAAATTTTCTCTTCCCCTCATTTTTTTCTACCATGTTTCCTGCTGTTCAATATACCCCCGCCTGGAAAGAGGACTAACGTCAGTGGAAACGTTAGAATAGCCTGTTAGCTACTTTACATCTTGTCCCATGTGCTGCAGATCAACAGCACACTGTGTTCACATGAGGCAGCTCTGTTACAACCTGACTCTGCAAACACGTGAGCGTCACACAGAGATAAAAAGAAAACCAGATGGAGCAGCTGGGTGAACACAGAGATGTTCACGATGAGTATCTGACTGTCTGGAGAATCTAGTGCTATAACACTGTTAGGATCTGGGGTTTAGGGTTTTGTCTTTTTTGTGTGTTATTTAGTTTTTTCTATTAGCTCTGCCTTGTTTCCACTTCAGTTCTTCCTTAGTGATTCTAGTTCATTATGTTTATTTCTTGCTTCTAGTAATTCTTTGTCACTCTAGTTTTACTATGCTTCTTTAGTTTAGTTGTTCTTTAGTGTTAGATTTATTTCCAGTTCCCCTTTGGACTTTCTCTCTCCCTCTCCTCAGTCGGCCTCCTGCTCCCCCCACTCACACCTGGAGCCCATTAGCTCATCAGCCCAGGTCTTTTGTTCTGCATTCAACCTCCCCATATTGAAGCACCTCATTCTCAGTCACTCCTCGCCGGATTCTCTCGTCTATTCCTTGCCATCCTTCCCTTGGATTTATGGGTTTAGTTTTTTGAATTCAGTGTTTCATTATTAGTTTAGTGAGCCCTTTTTATATATTTTTTGTCATTAAATCTTTCACTCAACTCAATGTTTTCGTTGCCTGCTTCATTTGGGTCCATTTTCTAACACATCAAGAAAAATACCCCCTGAACTCTTCCACATTTGGTCAGTGAATTTTATTGGCATAATAGTGAAGAGGAAGAAAAAAACATGTTTTTTCTTCTATACTTTTAAATCTGAAAAGTGTGGCTTGTACCTATGTACTATATACTGTATAATCTCTGACTGATTTATTCTAACTCATGAATATGCTTTGATTTTAGCATCTCCACTGCAGTTCTGGTTGTATGTGTGGGAGTGTATCTATTAGTGAGTTAGTATTGTATTTACAATTTTTAGTATATTAGCTGAAAGTGTGAAAATGTACCAGGACATATATAAATTAGAAGGTTGCACGGTTGTTTATACATATATGCATTTTTATTGTATCTTGATTTATTAATTTGTACATACTTTAACATATAGGTTTTATTAGATTGATTTGGAGGTTGCAAGGTTAAACACACGAATATATAGGCAGAAATAGTCTTCTGTATTGTTACTGTATTTTGATTTATAAACTATATGCACTTTAATGCGTAGAAATGCCCAGCCAGGGGCTGGAGTTGCAAATTAGCTGTAGCTGTGCTCTTTATGCAACCCATAAGTTACAGACTTGTTCTGTTCTATGTTTGTGTGCATTGTCTCTGTCAAATAAACTAACAAATGAAGAATATTCAGGGTCATTGTCTTGCCGGAAGGCGAACCTCCACCTCAGTCTCAAGTCTTTTGCAAACTCCAACAAGTTTTCCTCCAGGAATTTCCTATATTTAGTTCAGGCACTCTTCCCACTAACTCTCACCAGCTTCCCTGTGCCTGCCAAAAGAAGGCATCCCTTAAGAGTAATGCTATCATCATGTCTCTCTGTCGGGATGAACGGTCTGGTTGCTCAATATAAATTGGACTTCTTACAACATTTTTGAACAGCGGCTTTTTTCTTCTCTTGTTTGCATAAAGGTCAGATTTGTAGAGCAAACAACTAATGTTTGTCCTGGTCTGCTTCTGATTAGATGGTTGGTAGATGTTTTTTTGGTCTTCATGATGCTTTATGTTCATTTATTTTCTCTAACAAACCTCTGAAGCTTTAACAGATGAGTCAGGCTTTTACCATTATGCTGATGTCTGAGCGGTACACCACTGGTGACACTATATCCCCTTCTCGCGTGTCAACTCTCACTCCAGCCAGATAATGTCTGGTTCGGTTCTAGCCAAGTTGGGAGTGTCTCCATTGGCAGGGTGTTCATCACCATGTAGACGTGAACGGGTTAGTTTCTCTGAAATCTCTAGGTATGTTCGGTGCGGGTTGCCCAGTCTGACTGACGCTGCACGGCCAATGAATGCAGTGTTCTGCCAATCACTTGTACGCAATACCCGGCTTGTACCATCTCTGAGGCGGTTCCAAAACAATGGGAAGGAACTGAGTAGGATCTGTAGACAAATCTGAGGAAGAACCGAGCAAAAACAACGCCTGTAGACAGGGGCTTATTTTATCAAATTCAGGGCATTTCCTCTGCCAATTGGATTCACTGGGCAGGCGATGTGGCGTCATGCTAGTCTGACGACAATCTTAGCAGCAGTGGAGCAGTAGTATGTCTCGTGCTTGTTGCAAGCAGTGACGTTTTTCTGTTCCCCAATCAGTGGACTGTAATATGAGACGGGAATAGCTCCACCCTAACCGTATTGTACCATTGTCCATTGACCTACAACTAAAGGAAGTTCAGGAATGGTGTGGTACGGGTTGTATGGGCCGATTTTACACTGGAAATGGACAAAGTGTTGTGTAGAACCGAATCAATCAGTAGAAATGAGACATAAGTTACACTAGATTTTATATCAGGGCATCAGGGTAAAGATGGTTGAATTAATTTCACCCTTTTCAAATGTTTGTTTTTAAAAACTGTTAATCCTGCCCTAACCCTATCTCTGATCCGGTATCATTTTTGTTCCACTATTCTTTTAATCTACTATTCTTTTAATCTACTACTTTCTGTTGGTCTATTAGAGGTCATCCCAATAAACCAACCAAAGATGGACAAATTAGAAGAGTGTGGAAACTTTTGGAAAGCAATGGAGGTGGCTGTGACATTTGCTCTGGGTCGAGACATTTGCCCTGGGTCAAGACATACATTTCTGCAGCTCAATTGGATTGTGAGACACTGTCTGAGGTCTGGCCCAATAACTTAGGTTAAAAGTTGCTGTGTCACAGTGTCCGAAATAGATAGGTGCAGGTTTTAGGCCAAGACGTAAATAGACAGACTGACCCTGTGGTGAATGAGAAGCTGGAGTACAACTTTATATTTTTACACCTCATGAATATATGGGTCAGCTCTGATTTATGTGACCTATAATATTACAGAGGAAGAGTGACGAGAATCTGGGGTAAATCAAACACATAAACAGAGCAAGCACTTACATGCAGAGGTGCAGTCACGTGAGAGCAGAGTAGGTAAGCTGGTTCCTGCTGGTTTTTCTGTGGCTTCACAAAGTTGTTGACTTGTTTTTAAATTGTAGAGACTGACTCAGAAATAACAGCCTGAGTGGTTAAGTACAGATCAAATACATGGTGTGAAGCAACAACGAGCTTGTGTTACAAAGAAACTGCCAAAAGAATGTTTGTTTCTCATCTATAAACCCTAAAAAAGTTTAGCTCAACATTTTTGTTGCAGATAATGAAGCTCTCCAAATATTCAGGCAACGACCTTGTACTGTAAACAAAGCAAATAGCACCGGAGACCCCAATGGACTGTGAGCATGAAACTGTTGGGAGGTTTTTTCTGAGAACTATGTTGTACAGTGAAGGTCAGCAGCAGCTGGGAAATGTGTCAGAGCAACAGCAGCCACAGGAGGAGGATGTTGTTTTTCAGATCAGATCATTTAAATTAACTATAACGTAATACAGGCGACATTATGACTTCCGTCATCAGCAAAAATCAGATCACATTAAAACAGGAGGGTTCACATGAAAACAAAACAGCAAGGTGAAACGCAGGACCTTTGAGATCAAAGAGCTGTTTTTATGCCTTTACCGAGAAAAGTCTTTGTGTAAATCCCGTCCATTGTTAGGAGGCAGGAAAATAAACTAAAAACAGAGAACATGGCAGGTTTACATAAGCCCACAGCGTCTGTTAAAAGAAAGAATCCCCCGTTACATTTCCTAGTCTTCATTTGCAAATACAATCAGTGCCTTGCAAGTACTGAACTTGATTTGTACCCAAAGAAATCACTGGATTTTACTGGGATTGTATGAAATACAAAAATTTAAACATAGTTTTCTAGATCTTTTACAAATACAACCTGACAACTGAAGTGTGTTTGCTTGAATACTCTTTATTCTTTCTTAAAGCACATTTAACAGGACTTATAGGTGAAAGTATTTTCACATCAAGGCATTTACATTTTACCTGTTTGTCTCTGCAAAGTAGTTTAAGCTCAACGAGTCAAGGATTCCCCATTACATTCAGGTTTAGACTTTAACTAGGCCATCTAAATATGTAATCCTGCTTTAAAGTTGGGGTTGGAACCTTACTTTATTCACTGATCTTCTAGAGAAGGTTAATAGATTACACAAAACTGGATTCTTCTTTGAAGATTTGTTGCTTTGGATTTTATTCAGGGGTATCAAACCAGGGGAGGCAGACTACAAAAGCAACATTTTCAGTTGGTTAAAAGTTGGAAAGCACATATCCTTTTTCTTCTCCTTATGTTACTTGGTGTTGGTTTATTATTGAAGTTTTGTAGTTTTAGTGTGTGAATACTTTTAAGGGTAAGTCTTTTTCACAAATCTCCACTTTTTTGCCATTTCCATGTTAGATTGTACATAACAAACACTTTAACAAAAAAGAGAAAGCATTCTTTTCACCTCGACTGTGCCTCACAGAAGAAGGGAGCATTTTAGCACAGATGATGATTTAATTAGACCTGTGAGAAACCAGGTCAATCATTTAAAGATCAAAGGTTTGATGTCTAAATCAATCATCATGGCTAATTATACTAATGATGTAATCAATGATGTGCCTAATTTTACTGTTTTCTCTATTTCAGAGTGGAGGAACATTTCGATTAAACATATCTTCAAAAAGTACATTTTGTACTTTCTTTATTATTATTATTTTCAAAAGTGGAAACATCAGCGAGGATTTAAACTAACTCCTATCACATTACATTTGACTGCAACGACGTGGAGGCAAAAACCTATATTTGTATTTAATTAGTTTTGTAAAAAAAATATGCCATATTTGTCCTCGTGGCCGAAGAGAGAGAGAGAAAGAGAGAGAGAGTGAAGCAAACTGATTGGTTGATTTCTCTCTCGGTGGGCGGGGCTAAAACTGGGCTACAAATACACTCCAACCGGCATTTCAACGGAGATCAGAGGAGACATCATTCAAACTGGGGCAATAGAACTCGACGGACATTTAACTGCTTTTAACAGGTAACCCTAAATTTATTTAGTGGGATTTTTCTCTTCCCTGAGAACCGTGCAGTTGGCTTACATTTCAGATATAATATCACGGGGTCTCGAGAGGGAATGGAAGGTTTTAACACGTGGACTGGCGCCTGACGTAGGTGGATTTCATCTTTAAAGAAGACAAAAGCTGGACTATTACCATTATTTTAGTGTTGTTTTTTTTGGTCTAATTTCTCATTTCTACTTTGAGTTATCAATATAAAACATGAAGTGGTTTTCGCTTTTTTTTCCTGTTAATCTGTATTTGTAGTTTAGAAGCGATTAAAGTGAATAAACCTGTTAAATGCCGGTTGGAGCCACTTCCGGCTCAACAAATTAAGACACACGAGGTTTTAGGTTGACTATTTTAGACTACAACGCTCATGAGGAGTTGCGTGAATTAATATTGTTTTCATTCTCTGGGTAAAGGAGGTATCATATCGTCGCGTTTTAGAATTTTATTTATATTTTTAAATAGATAAAATATTTCTCGCTCTTTTATTGTGAAATTTCACCGTTTTAGCTTAGTCTGCAACTCTGGGAGTCGATTTCATCAGACAACTGTTGAACGCGGAAATAAGATTATAATCTTTAGCAATCGAATGGCAGTCCAAAACTACAACAATTAAAAAAAATAAATCTCAATTGTTTTAGATCAGAATTTTAAATCATATTAATATAATTGCAACTTCGATCTGTATATGAAAACCTTCATTTAATTTTATGCGAAATATATGTAGAACTATTTAAATGTATTTATTGTTACTTTTTAGTGATATTTTAAAATGTAAAAACTTTCTATGCATATTAAAATAACCTTTTTGCAGTCCTTTATACAATTTAGTAGCCTTTATAAACATTTACTTTACTCCCCTGTCCTACAGGTCACGTTTTAATGTGAAACCTAAATAATCTGGAACTGATTCAAATTAAATATTCAGTTGCACCTTTTCAAATGCTGTAGAGGAGACCATAAATCAACTTGACAGGCCATTTTCCCTCATTATTTGATCATAAATCAGATCCAACCATGAATAAGGACACAGAGATGGACCTGGAGGAGGTGAAGCTGAACACGGTGGACCAGGAGAAGCAGCCTATTGCCGGAGACGGTCCCTCTCTTGCTGGAGAGAAGAACGGCAGCGTGAAGCTGAAGATTCCTGATGAGGATGTAACGTTCACCGGCCTCTCCAAGGAGGAGCTGATGAAGGTGGCTGGCACCCCGGGGTAAGAGCCGACAAAATACAACTTGGCCATTATCTATCTGTAGGTTATTACTTAAACATTTCCCAAACCTTACATGTATGTTTTAACATGTAGGTGGGTGCGAACTCGCTGGGTGCTGCTGGTTCTGTTCTGGCTGGGCTGGGTCGGCATGCTGGCCGGCGCCATAGTGATCATCGTCCAGGCTCCTCGCTGCAAACCCATCCCTGAGATGCACTGGTGGAATGAAGGGCCTCTGTACCAGATCCCCAGCCTTGAGGATTTCTCCGATGGACTGAAAGGTAGAATGTTTTTGGAGATTAGAAAAAATCTTTAACTTTGATTATTGTGTTAATGTTCTGCACAAAAATAAGACTTTCCCTTAAATCAGGGGTGCTAATTTTATGTGACCCCCAACTGCACAGGTGGTTCATGCAAATGGAGACTTTTTATTTGTAATTGACCAATATAACTTTCTAACAATGGAAAATGTTACATTCACTCAAAGTTTCTTTACTCCCAAGCCCCTTGTTTATCCAGAGAGATTTTACTTAAAAGCTGACTTTTCTGAACCCAAATCAGCTTTTATTTCATTTATTTTACTTGACTAAGTGCAGCAAGCATTTTGAATGAAAGTCACACAAATCTTAATATAGCTGAATAATTTGCTCAAGTGAACAAATGTATTATTCAGTTGTAAGAGAACAAATTGTTCCGTTGAACAAAAAGAACAATTTGTTACCTCGGCTGTAACAAATTGTTCTTTTTAAAAGAATTTAAAGACTAGATCCCTTTTTAAATCTTTTTTTAAAATTTGAATCTACACTAAATAAGATTCATTTTGTACCAAAAATAAAAATTTGACTACTTTATTTGCTTTTTAGTTCTGTTTTTCTTTCTTTTTTGAACTCTCTTGTCTTAAATGTTCCAGCTGATTCACATGAGTGTAGTCTTGTGACGAAGTTTTGCTTAGTTGGATAAGAAACTGCTGACTCGGCTGGGACTGTGAGACTAAAGGCCAAAGGGACGTAGAACACGACTGAGTCACTTCTTTCATGTCTCATTCAGATTTAAAGTCGTACTGAGTTACCCTTAACTACTAACTGAACTATTTGTTTTTTAATGCACTCATTAAAATGCTTCAAGCTGCTCCAATTTTTTTGGAGACAGGTCAAAAGGACAGAATGTCCTGCACTTGCTGCAAATTAGTGGGGGACACACTGTGGTTTCCAGCAGGCTTTGGGAGGAATTCCAGAAACCACATGTGACTTTATTGTTCTCGCATAGAGACCCTGCTTGTGCTCAGACTTCACATGGCTGGCACAGGGTGTGGATGTGGTTCTTCACACACTCCTGTCTTGGGTCAATACTTGTCGGTTTCACACTTTCTTTTTTTGTTTCTCCTAAAGTGTGTCCTTCAGATCTCCACAAATCAGGGTTTGTGCAGGTGCTTGAACCTCACTGTAATTGAAATAAAGATTGTCTTGTTTGTTTTCAAATTCAAAAATACTCTACTGATCCCAGTAAAGGGAAATTATGGTAAACAAAGTTATTGAAATTGGGGGATGTTTCATTAAATTAGTGTTGTTGTAGTAGTCAGGAGTGTGAAAGACATTTCCGAAATTTTATATTTTATTTTTATGTTCTCCTACAATGTGGGCATTGTAGGGAGAGCAATAAATTACGATATCGTATATCGTAATAGACATGACATGATTTATTGACGTGATAAATGTCAATAAATAAAATGCTTGGTAGAAAATATAAGGCATTATCAGGGACATAAGCAGAGGAGAAAATTTACCCTCAGTCTCTCACAGCAAGCTAAACAAGATTGGTGGCATTGACTGACTAACTCTTTGGTTACCTAGCAACGACCTGCTGAGTAACTTGTGGTTACCTAGCAACGACCTGCTGAGTAACTGATGCAGCAGTTTGTTCCTCACTGCTTAAAATTAAAAAATGGCACAGAGTGAAAAATGAGGTAAAACAGGAAAGGTCACGCCACCAGTTTGGCAATATTTCAGATATTTAAAACAAAAAATATTTATCCATCAACTGATATGAAATGATTGTATTGTGATGCATTTTTCAGCCATCCTGTCCAGATCTAATTTACAGTAATATTATGAAATGGTGAATTGAAACTGCCTTTAGTTTGTTTATGTTTTTTTTTTTTTTATCCTCAAAACTGGTGTAAGATTTTGAAAACTTGCCTTCAAACTGCCTGAATTTTACTGTGGGAAAAGTGGACAAACTTTGTCAAATGTTTGCTTTTTATTTTTATTTTTTACACGCCCGTTCTAGGTTTTCCGTACTGTGTGTGAAATTCATACTGAGGATTTATTTTATGACCCTGTATTCTGTCCTCTGCCAGGTCTTGAGGGGAAGTTGGACCAGCTGAACCAGTTAAAGGTCAAAGGTCTGGTTCTTGGTCCATTTCACGCCGTCCAGAAGGACCAGGCAAACTCCCTGGATCTTGAAAACATCCTCAGAAACCATGGAACGGAGAAAGAGTTGGAGGCTGTGCTGCTGAAGGCTAAAAAGAAAGGTAGCTTATTTTATTAAATTAAAAGCTCAAAATTAAAACTGTTCAGTGACTTTTATTTAGTTTGATGCTTTCCCGTTTCCTTTTTAAGGTATTTCTGTGGTTGTTGACCTGACTCCGAACTATGAGGGAGCTAATCCATGGTTTTCTGCCATCGACGATGAGGTGATGGAGAAAGTCAGGGTGAGCCAGTGTTTACATTTGTCTGAATTTCACGCGCTTTCTTCAGTGGTTCTGTACCAACCTGATGTGTTCCTGCTCTCTTCCAGAAGGCAGCAGAGCGCTGGATAAACCTGGGTGTTGATGGCATCAAGGTGTCAGACCTAAGGTCTGCCTCCAGCTTCAACGAGTGGCAATCACTGAGGACTGTCGTCCAGGGCAACCACACTGTCGGCAAAGCGAGGTGACTGAATCTGTTTTCTGACCTCTGAGAAACTAGTGGAATACATTTAGGGGAGAAAATGAGATTAATTTGTCAGTCTAATTGGTTATTTTTCCATGAGTTTGATCTCAGAGCTTTCAAATATCAGCTGATTTGTGGCACAGACATTCCAGTGTGAGGTAATAAGTGGAGAAAGGTCAGCAAGAAAACGAGTAAATGGGTATCTCTTTTTTTTCTGTCATGGTAGAGTGACCCCTGGTGGTGAAGTTGTATCCTGATCTTTTAAAATCGCATAACCTTTTGTGTTAACTAGTCTCTAGACCTAATTTTAAACCTGAAATACATCCTGAATTTTCAGTAGGTCTTTAAATTTGATTCCTTGTTCTTTTGACTTTTTTCAAATTTAGTTTTTGAGTTAAGGAATGCATTGATTCAAAACCTGTTAATTATTCTCTTAATCTTTTGATTTATTTTGATAATTAATTGGGTAATCATATTGAAAAAATTAAGTTTTTTAGTTATGAAGTCTCTGTAATTAAATTTGTTCTTCAAAAAAGGGGACAGACTAAAACACCAGTCTTGTCTTTCAGTTTTTGGTAGAGAAAAACAATAAATCTTTCAAATGAGCTCATAGAATTAATTTATTGCTTAGGCCTGATTTTATTTGTGTTGCAGCTACAGTGAAAAGCTCTGCCTTGTTTTTTTCTGTTTAGTTTCTGACCTAGCATTCTTCCTCTCAGGGCGCTGATTGGTGCGGTAGAAGAGGCTTCAGCAAATGAGGTGGTCCGCCTGATCAACACCACTGGTGTGGATATTATTCTGCCCAACCTCCTCAGCTCCAGTGACAATGGTGGGTTTATCCTGTCTGAGCCAAGAACTGTGTCTCTGTTTTTGTTTGGAGTTTTGATGTATTTTGTGTTTTTGTTTTTTCCCTGTGGATTTTCAGGCGTGGCGCGCATCAAAGCTGTGGACGTCCTCCACTCTCAGCAGAGCAGTGTGGGCTGGGGTCTCGGAGCCAGTAAACTGGAGCCTCTGTCCAAAGCGGCAACATCCTCAGACCTGCAGCGTCTCTACCACCTGCTGCTCTTCACTTTGCCTGGAATACCGGTGTTTACCTACGGAGATGAACTTGGCCTTCAATTAAATGTAAGCCCCAACCTGACAAGGTGTCGAAATGTTCAAACAACTTTCCTCTAATTGACTCTGATCAGACTTAATATCCGCATTTTATGTCTGAAAACTTTTCTTGCCATTTATGAAATGCATCAAATCTTGGGTTAACATGTAATTTAAAAGAAAAAGCTGAATTCCTAAAAATGGCGTTCAGGAAATCTGTATAAAAGCTGAATAAATTTTCATACTCAAAAAAAAAGCCTTTAACTTCCACATTTCAGGGTACCAACTGGCCCAAGATGGTTTGGGAAACTAACGCAAGTGTAAGTGTTCAGTCAGTTGTGACTTTTTTTTTTTTTTTTAAGGGACATTAATTTGCTGTCCTCAAGTAGCTACTTGTTTTAAACATCCTTACATCTCTGGTATGCAGGCTAACCAGACGGAAAGCAGGACGTGGTTCAAATCCCTCAGTGACCTCCGAGGCAAGGAGCGTTCGCTGCTTCACGGCGACTATTATCCGCTCAACTCCTCTGCCACATCCCTCGCCTTCCTTCGTGTGTGGGACCAGAGCGAAAGATACATAACCGCAGTTAACTGGGGAGAGAAACCAGCAGAAATAAAAATTACACTTCCTCCTTCAGGTGAGCTGGTGGTCAAATAATATGCAGAAAATCAGTCATGTAAATTGTAGGGGAGAGGATTGGAGCCACTGGGGGGAAAAAAAATGTGATTTTAGTCTTAAAATGCTGAGTTTATTAAGTTTGTACTTGATATTCTGACCATCAACATTTAAAAAAAAAATTCCACTTTAAAATGTTGACTTTTTTTTCTCCCTCAAAATTTCTTTTTCATTTAAAATTTTGACTCCCCCCCCCCCCCCCCCCCCCCCCCCCAAAATTCCAACTTAGTACTTTGAGATCAAAAGTCAAAATTGAGATTAAAGATAAAATCCTACTTTTTCTTACTGTTTAATACTAGTTGTATTAAACTTTTTTTTTTCTTTTTTTGCTCCTGCAGAAGGTGTAACTTTGCCAGACACAGCCGAAGTGAAGATGTCGACAGATGAAAATCTGGCAGTGCAGTCGTCCGTCAGCCTGGAGAAGTTCACTATAGGACCTGAAAAAGCAGTGATCCTGCAGTTCCCCTTTACAGGCTAAAGATGGCGCCAAACCTACAGCATAGTTGTCTGCAGATCAGATTTATTTTGTAGAAGCTCAAGTCAGCAATGCTAAATCTTAGGAGTTGGATGAAACATTTTAAAAATTCAGGATTTGTATTTTGTTACCATAACAAGTCATTAGTTTGGTCAGGATGTGTTTGGAGGAAAGCAGTGGCCAGTTTCAGCTTTTTAAAAATGTCTTTTGTTCAAAAACAAAATGCTTTTTAACGTTGACTTTTTGTTCAGATGTCTAAGACATTCCACCTGTGTTTTTTGAACATTCCTTTATTATGTTTTTGTTTCTAAACCAGTGTTTTAGTAAATGTTCCAGCTCTTTCTTTTCACTCCTGGAAAACATTTTTGGATTCAGACACAGGTAACTGAAGCTTGTGGAAGCAAAATTAAAGAAATGAGTAAACTGGTCTGTGCTGACTCTTGTGTACACTTTTTTTTTTTTTTTTTTGCAACACCACTTATGAAAGTTGTCTTTTTATCTAAGCCAAAGATAATATCAGAAAATGTTTTTCAGCATATACAGGTGTGTGAAACTGTGTCACAGATGTTGAGGGGTAGTGTGTCTTCATTCTCACCAACCTAAGATTTAGAGGTTATCTTGATGTGTATTTTACTACACTGATGCATGCATAGCTCACTTTCTATGGCGTTAAAGTGTTTGAAGCATCTGGCAGTGGCTCTCAAATGATTTATGTAAAACTACTTCAAATTTGGGTAAGTTTGACTAATTCTGCTTTGCTATGACCATAAAACGGAGATGAAAATTTAAACGGCTGGAGGTTTCAGTAAGCGTTATGGCGGACATCAACTCTGAATAAACCACAGAAATTCAGAAATTACAGGAACTGAACTCGGACAAAACTACATCTGTAAAAACTCCAGTCACGTTTAATCTTTGTTTAGAAATGTAGGATCTTCTGTTTGGACATAAATCTTGATTCACATGATCAGCTGAAGCAAATCATTTAGTTTGGTAAAAAAATCTCTACAATTAGCATGTTTGGTTTGAAGTATTGAACTTTTGAGAACGATAAAACGAACAAGGACTGCATTGCTGTCATGGTGCTGCACCTTTGGGGGAAAAAAAAGCCTTCGTGGTTTTCCACATGTAGGCCAGTATAGACTATATATACAGTATATATAAAGAAAGAAATCTGACTAATGTGTCTTTATGACACATCTTAATAATCCCTAAATATTTTTTTTATTTATATACTTGTCACTTTGTGTAATGGCATTGAATTAATATTTAAACCATATCAATTCAAAAAGGTATTAAAAGGAAAATGTTCCCGTTTTTACCATAAATACTTATCTATTATATTAAAATTGTGTTAACAAGTCTTACTATATGTGTTTATCATATATGTATCTAATACATTTGCTTTGAACAAAGGGTACAATGCCAATGGCGTTCTTTTTTTACTTTTTTTAGTTTTCTCTTTACATTAATAGCTTTGTACTATGTAAATAATAAAAGGATGGCATGACTGTGTTTTCATAAAAAGTATTTTAACATTGATTATATAAATTGATTTAACATATAGTGTATATTAACCGAAGAAAAAGACAAAATTCTGACTAGATGTTAAAATTCTAGTATATCATTAGCCTTACATTTAGTTTTATCAATGTAACTATAAACAAACCCCATTTTTGTTTATATATTTATAGAGTCCAGTTTATTTCATTTATGAACAGAAATGACAAGACAACCCAAAGATTTCTCAAATTATTTGTACGACTATGTTTCTATCCAACAGATTAGCCGAGAACAAAAGGTTCACGGCTACTGATACCATCACTGTACAGCATTTTGACAAAAAGCGTTGCTGCTTTCCCCTTTCATCGGCCATCATTGTTGTTTGTACATTTAAAAATTTATTTATTTTTTTTTAAGAAACACAATAAAACTGTTTTGGTGACTCCATGGAAATGATAGCATTACAGTCAGAGCATTTAAAATAATAATAATAAAAAATCATTAATTAGCAGCTAATTTGACTGCAGTGATGGCAACGGTCTTTGGAATGAAATGAATAAAAATCCTGAGTCACTCATTAAATTTAGTTCTGAATTAGAAAATCTTTAGTTATTCAAGTGAAGGGTGACAAAAGTTATTTCTATAATCTAAATCCCAGAATGATATTTATTTTTATTTTTCTCTTCAAATTCAGGTAAACTTCTGAAGGAAACACCTTATGCTTATTCATGTGACGATTTAGGGAAAAAATATGTCAAGATATTAAGAAGAGAACTGTTGACCTGATCTAGTCTGGTTCATCATTGGGTACAATGACGTTGGTCTATGTTCATCGGCTCAAACAATTACAATAATGTATAAGGACTTTTAAGGAAATAAAGACTTTATGGCAGAATTAAGTTACAGGAGAAAGAACTGGTGCATTTTCAAAAAATAGATGGCATAACCTTATGTAGAAATATTGAAGCAACATCAAGGCATCAAACCAAAAGTTAAAGCTTGAGGACAAATTGGTTTTCCAAATGGACAATGACTGTAAGTGTACAGCTAAATTACATTCAAAACAGCTTAAGGACAACAAAGGCAGTGTCTTGGAAAGGCCCAATCTGGAACTACATAGAAAATATGATGGCACAGCTGAAAAAGTGTGCAAACCAGGCTTACGACACTGATTCAGCGACAGCACTGCTGTCAGGAAGAATGGGCCGAATTTCCAGCAAACAGCTGTAAGAAGCCAATGAAGAAAACCCAAAAATGTCATAGTTTAAAAGCTTGTCTTACCAAATACTAAGGAAATGCATGTAAACATCTGGATCAGAATGGGAAAAAAAGAACTCTCTTTCATTATTTTAGTATTTAGTAAATAGAAATAAATTTGGTCATCATTACTGACCTAAAACAGGAAATTTAATGTCTTTCAGGGAGGGAAAATGTTATTCGTCCTTTAACACAGAGTACGTAAATATCAAGTTTCAACTGTAAATCTGCCTCAGACTTAAAGACAAATATCTGAGAAAAAGTCTAGTTCACTTACTTTAGATAAACAACCAAATACTTTATTTTCAGTAAATTAGCCGTACGACTGACATGTTTGTGTAAAGCGCTGATTTTGTTTTTTCGGTCACACTGATAGTTAACGTAACCACCACAGTACAGCATCTTTGAGCACAGCGTTTGTGGTTTTCTCTGTATATCAGCAAGTAACAACGTTCGTGCTTTTTCTGAAAGAAACTCAGCAAAACTGTGCATTGATGACTCCTGCGATAAATAGTTTTACATTAAACATATCTTAAAGAGTAAAGCCCTGATTAGTGGTTAATTTATGACTGTAATACAGTATCACAAAACCACAACATCAACCGTAGTGCATATTAACAATCATCTTTGCAGAAACCATTCAACTTGATGTTAAAGAGTTCAAATGAGTTAGTTTATTCACCATAAATAAATTTCTTAACAAAAACAAATAACGTTTGCTTAATATGTTTGATTTTACAAAAACAAATACATTAAAACTGCAAGTAAATATTACTGACAAGTGCTTGTTAAATCAGTAGTAAAACCACTTAAATTTAGGTTTAATCTGTCCAATGTCCAATTAGCAAGAATAGTTTAGATTTAAATCTTGAAAGTACATCTTTCAAGATATAAAGGTGCTTGAAAGTTTAACAGTACAGGAAGCAAATGGTTATAAGTAACTGAAACTCCTAATGAAATGTTATTAATAAAGCTATATAAACTGATATATAAGGTTAGTCAATATGAGCTTACCCTTGCATTTGTGTAAATATTCTACTTATTATATTCATTTAAATATTTCTTTGAAATATTTCAATGAATGTTTAAATATTCATTTAATATTTTGAAAAGTACACAAAGTTTTGTCCAAGCTATTTTCTAAGATTTTGGATATTAATGTGGCGTTGAGGAAAACACAAATAATTTCAATTTTAAAAACTTTGATTTTTAAAAAACCTTTTCATTCTTTATGAGTAAGATATAAATAACGACATTGGATACGGTTTACATTTCGAGGCTTGTGAAAATGGAAGATTTTTCAAATATTACTTTTAAACCTTAGCTAATTTTACTGGAAACAGACAAAAAAAATATTGCACTTAATGAAATAAGGCATTTCAACACAGGGAAAATGTCAGTTGATGTATTCCTCTTCTTAAAAAATTCTCCTCATTACAACCCAACAACAACAAAAAAACACTGTACTAATCCTACACGTTTGATAAAAATGTCAAACTGTTCATCTAACAGGTGAGACATAACTCAGCACAGTTTCGGGGTCTGATACAATACGGTGCCGCTGTTTTACTGTGGTATCACAGGGGAGGTTTGAAGTCGGCGATACCGGGAATCAGAGCCTGTCTCGGCACCTCTGAGTTCACCCCACGCCGCTGCGAAACCAAACCACCGCCGTGCACACTCATGACTGACTCTCAGTCTGAGTCTGACAGCCTGATACACTACCACCTTTTACATCACAGAAACATGAAGATGCATAACCTTTCTTCGGCTTTCATGGAACACACAACACGTAGAAATAATATAACAAGGGAAGGCAATGTCCACTAGGAGTCCCTTCACCCTGACAATAACCAAAAAGTCATTATACGCACTGGTACTTAAGATAAAAACACAACATGTGTACATAAAATTCAGCCTAACTTCAGGTGAAGTTTATAGCTATTCATGATCTATTATAATGTATTATTTGATTTCAAAATTTAACAAATGTCTTTACATTTTTATTATTTTAGGGCGTTTTTAGTGGTAAATAATAATCATAGCAAGTACTCAATTATGTTCTTTACCATTATATATGTTGTCATTAGTTAATGTCACTATGTACAATCTTAACTTTTGTGTTTATTTAATCATTTTAGCTTTTACACAGGGTTTTGTCATTAACCCATCCTACATAGTTGAGTTTCTACAGTTCCTCATTCTGTATAATTGATTGATTTCAATCACTTTTAATTACAAATTGTTTTATCAGTATTTATTCATCTTACCTGGCTCTTTATTTGGTCATTTTTGATATTTTGGGAATGCTTCTAAGGCTTGACGTCTGCCTTTCTGTTTTCAACTTTTGTGGAACGCTTTGTTTTACGAAACGTATGATTGACTTATCATCGGACGTTCACTTAGCTCACATATTGTAAAAGTATCTCCTCGTGAAGTCATTTTGGAAACCTTAATCATTTTTCTTCTCTTTATTTAACATGATCAGCACATCATAATCAAAACAATGCATACGTCACCAAAAAAGCTCATAGACGTTTTGTGTTGCTGTAGTAAATCCTGCAAAATAAAAATCCTAAGATTCCGTCACGTTAGAGTTTGTATACAAAGTTTTTTCCCTTTTCCATGGTCTCTGTTTTTTTTTCTTGTTGGTGTTAGAAGTTGACACAAAATGTAAGACAACATCAACTTAGCAACAGCAACCTCATTTCAGAACAGTTTTATGTGTTTCAGTTCAGCTCATATTTAGAACTAAATCAACAAAAGATGTCAGGGTACTCTTCGTAGACACAAAACCGGCTCATTCCGGTTCCATCCACTTTTAATCCCACTGAATTAATAGACTGTTTTAGGCTTTCAAAATTTCTTGTTCTGTATATACAGTACCTTAAACTATACACAGTATTCATAAATGTATAAAAAACTGTTAACATTCATTACTTCTTCTACAATGAATAAGCAGATGATGATGGAAGGATTAATAAATTAGACAATGTACTCTAAAAAAAATTGTTGTTAATTGTAAAACTGTCTTTATGTCACAGTTTCTTTATTTAAAAACTTAAGTAACACAACAAATTCACTCTGAAACTGTTGGTCAAAGCCGGGGGAAAATCAACAAAGACAAAAAAAGAGATAGAAGACCAAGAGTTGACAATACTGCAAAGTTTTATTTCATGCAAGATACATGTTGTAACAAGACAGTTGAGTAGTAGCATTAGCATAGCTTACATTTATTTTCAAAGGGGTGTTAGTTAAACTTTAAAAGCCTTATATTTCACTATCCTCCTATATTTTTTTTTACATTTTCATTGTACACTTTTTATTCTGTTCCTTTCACACAACCTTAGTTTGGGAGTATTTGGAAACAACATGTGAGATCAAAATTAAATGGTATATGGACAAATCTTATGGAACTTAATTTGAATATTTGCTTTATTGCCAGAAAATACATCTGTTTATGATGACGATACTATTAATTTAAATTATAAATGAAAGCCTTGTATGACTTAGCTTAAGAGTTATCTTAAGCTAATAAGGTAACTCTGTGTGGCCTTATTATGCAGATCCGTCATTAGTGCGTTCATTTTTGAGTTAGATTGCTTTTGAGTTTATAATGACTTTCTTTACCTTGAGTCATTATTCAGTTGTAAAAGAAAATCTACATTTATTTTGATTTTGGTGCTCAGCAGTGCACAGAGTCAATGTTTGTCCTTAGCAAGTTAGCATACCAACAAGTTTTTTTATGTATCGTCATTTATCAATTTTACAAACTATCAGGGATGACTTCCTGATATAAACTAGATCACCTATAGGAAAATTGTATGAGGCATTTGTATGACCAACAACCATCAACACTAGTGATGGGAAGATTAGCCGGTTGGCATCGATCTACCGACATGCGCATGCGTGATAGGAATGCATCGGTAAGGCAGCTTTAAATTTCTACGAGTCAAAAGGAAATTTCTAATTACATCGGATTTTACCCCATTATATTGGTTAAATTTGACATTAATGTAATAATGTGAAATAATAAATAATAAAACAAAGTATTGACGAAGTATTAGTGTTCCGCCAATCTCCACCAGTGGGGGTAGGAGCGCGAACGTGACCGCAACAACTGGCAACATGGCGGAAGAAGCGGAACAGATACATCCACCGGCACACTGCAAATCTAAAGTTTGGCAACACTATCGATTTTTCCAAGAGAAACGAGCAGCTTGATAAAGCAGAAGCGACTTTCCAAAATGTGGCACGCTGCTGTGAAATACACTGGACTAATAGAGACTCATGGAGACATGGAATCAACATGGAGGCGCCTATCAGTTCACCGTCTTCAGAGGCAGATTCACGTCGTTCTTCTTCCTTCAGCTCCTTCAGCATGGTGAGGCTAGCATTTCATCCTGTGTCAGCGGACATGTTATTGTTTACATCCGGAAATCTCGCGCATGCTCACAATGCTGTTGGGCAAAAAGACTTTTTTTTATGCAGTTCATAGCCGCGCTGCCGCGGGAGAACAATTCCGCTAACTAAATGAAGCCTGGAAATCCAGGTATTATTAATTCAGTGCAGTACGCCACAGCAAATAAAAAATAACGCAGAAAAACCATTGAATAATAACTCAAAAGCACTAGTATTCTTTTTCCCGCTCTCTGTGTGGCTATGCAACGCGCTGACTCGTTGCCATAGCAACTAACACAAAAAAAACCCCATTCAAATATTTCCCACACAAAGATTATATGACATTTTTGTAACGAACCCTTATGTAAAAGAGAATTTGTTAATAATAAATTATTAAAATTTGAATTGCTTCATTCATTTTTATTAATAGAAACAATATATTTTCAGCTAGGTTAATTTAAATGAGATGCATCGTGATGAGGACGCAAATCTTATTTAATTGAATCGCTGGTTGATGAGAAGGAATCCTAAATGTATTGGATCATAGCTCGAGATTCCAGATGTGTATGGTACCAAGTAGAGATCAGAGATTCCCATCCCTAATCACCAGTGATTGCATACTGGAAGCAAAGAATGTTGCTATAGTAACTAGTTCATGGATAGCACCATGTTGCTTTTGTTGGCTTTGATTTTGCTGATGATGTGACTTACTAAAAGGTAGTCTCAAGGTGTGAATTGAAGGCATCACTCGGCAAATTGTCTTAACTGAATGCTTGAAAGGGAATTTGTTTGTATTCTTGTAGTGACTTTCTGTGGCCATAAGTTAGATGAGAATACAGCAAATTGCGTAGGAAGGCAATGGCCTGACTACCTTTTGGCTAAAAGCTCTTCACAAAATATTTCGTGAAGATACTTACTTGACAATCTTGAAAACTCATAAACATCTAGAATTATTCTAATTTAACCTAGGAAAGTTTTGTTTGGTGTTGTTCCCAAGCTCATGTCCTCATTTTTTCAATAAATGTCCTGACATTTTCTTTTAAAATTTGAACAACCAACTGGTCTGGTTCTGTCCAAAGGTAAATAAATGTGGAAATTAGTTTCTCTGAAAATAACCAGTCAGAATATGCTATCCTTAAGTTTAATTTAAAAAAATCTGTGGAAGATGTTCAAAAATCAAAGCTGCTATTTAAAAAACAAGTGCCTATATAAATTTGCTAGGGCCAGAGTAACGATGTGTGGATGCTCATTAGAACAGATTTTCAAAATGTAGGTATATTTTTACCTTATTTGCATGAAGATTCATGTTTGCTATTAATGGAATTTTTCTGTCTGAAGTCTTTTTCTTGGAATTTATAAAACTATTTAATAAAATATATTGTGTTTTGTCAGATATGTAGCATCCTTTGTACCGTATTTTCCGCACTATAAGGCGCACCACATTATAAGGCGCACCTTCAATGAATGGCCTATTTTAAAACTTTTTTCATATATAAGGCGCACCGCATTATAAGGCGCATAGAATAGACGCTATAGTAGAGGCTGGGGTTACGTTATGCATCCATTAGATGGAACTGCGCTAAAGGGAATGTCAACAAAACAGTCATATAGGTCAGTCAAACTTTATTAATAGATTACAAACCAGCGTTCTGAAAACTCCGTTCATTCCCAAAATGAATAAGCAGGTGTTTGATTATTTTCCCCGAGGTAAAGTAAGTGACGTGGTATTTTCGTGACACAGTTTATCTTTTAACAACAGCAAGGTATAACATATAGTGGAGGGGAACTTTTCCTCGATTCAATAAACATGTAAAAAACAGTCTGATACTGTTACGATAAATCAAACGTTGGTGCAATCACAATATATATCCACTTCCGCACCATTGATTCGTTCATGATAAATTCTCTGGCTGCTGCTCTATTCCCGTGACTGATTGCCTTGAGGTTAAACTCTGCGTCGTAAGCGTCTCTCAATAGGAGCCATTTTGGGGTCTTTACACAAAACCCAGCGTGCACCGCGCGCTTCTTCTTACAGGGGAAAATGAAGTCGGCGGCTGCTTTCCCCCGTTTCTTCTTCTACGGGGGAAAATGAAGTTGGCGGCTGCTTACCGTAGTTGCGAGACCTGTTGTGGCTCAATATTGGTCCATATATAAGGCGCACCGGATTATAAGGCGTACTGTCGGCTTTTGAGAAAATTGAAGGTTTTTAGGTGCGCCTTATAGTGCGGAAAATACGGTACTTAAAGTTGGGGTAAAAAAATGAAGAATTATAGGTTTTCTACTCCTCCACTGTGCGAGCGCCACCCACGGTCTCTAAAGATTGTCTGACTTTCCTTTCTACAGAATTACACATCCAAGAAGTTCATAACACATTATTGGTAACATCATGTGAGTCTGCTGTTATTTTTATCCTTTTTTTTTTTTTTAGAACTGATGCATGTGACTAGTATTATCAATTCATCAGGGCATGTGAAACTAAATGTCTGAACCATAGCTGGTTTGAGTATGTATTTAAATTCTTAGAAAACAGTTTACATAATGTGAAAAAAATAAGCATGGGTAATTTGAAACGTTAAGATTATGACTCTTGCTTGAGTCTTGATAAACTCTTTCAAATACAACACATTCCACAATTATGGGGAACTATTTTAAAGATGAGTAAGGCATAAAATAAATAAATTTCAGGGAGACATGGTGATACCAGTAAGGGAGTAGTGAATGAGGCCTAAGGAATAAATGTTCTTATACTCAAGAGTGGATTTTCTGAATAATAATAATACATTGTGGAAAACTCTGCTGCTTTAAAATTATTAACTTTAAATATCTTTATTAAACTTGATAACTGTGGAGGACACTGGAAGTGAAGTGCATTTCCAAAATATTAATATGATTACTAGTGCAATTTAGATTGTTTAACATGGACTGAAATAAGAACAGTATACAGAGTTTTAATACTATATGTTAGTATGTTGGCACACCAATGATAACCTTAAGTTATCATTTGGTTGTGTAAGTACCTGTCCAACGCAAACTTGACAACAGTTTAAAGGTTTATACAGTACAATTTGCATAGACTGCAATGAGGTTTTTGAGAATGGATTTGTTTTAAGATGGTAAAAGTCACTGTGGTCTTGGCCCTTTTCAGACTAGTCTTAGCTTTAGCCTCAGCAACCAACTAATCTCCCTTAGGTGCTTCGTCTGGGATTTCTCCTATTGAGTGAGATTTCTCCCGTACCAGGCCAATTAGCGAACAGTAGGAGGCGATCTAAATGATGCCGTCAATTTTCTTTGCTGCTTTAGAAATGTCGTCTGCTTATGATTGTAGTTTTGCAATGGCAGAGGATGTGAACGAAGGCATTCAGTCTGCGTTAGCAATGGCTACGCTTCCAATAATTGAGCAGTTTAAGTTGGAACAAGATTAAGGTTAAGAATTTTTATTGCTGCCAAAGATGTTGTTTGGCTTGGTCTCTCTTCGCAGTGGTTGTTTACAGCATAGGCAATTTCCAGTAAGTTTTATATCGTCACTGCCTTTCTTCATGGTCCATCACGATCAAACTGTAGCGACTGCATAAAATCATATTCAATTGTTTAAAACTACACTTGACATTAAATGTATCTGAAACCAACCCTTTTAGTGCATAGTTAAATCTGTTTCATTCATAGGAAGAGAAAACAACTTACAAAGACTAAAGAAGTAATCTTCTGTTGAGATCAGGGGTTGAGGTCATTGACGCTAAGCTTGAAAGATATCAGAACATTAATTTTATGTTATAATGTCCCATCGATATTTATTGTATTGTTTATCATTTATAATTATAAATTTCATAGAAGAATTTTCATGTATTGTCACGATAGATTTCAATGAATAATATGTAAAAGCTCCCAAAATTGTTGGGATTGTTAGTTTTACTGTTTTCTCCACTGTTTCTCCAATGAGAGCATCAGTATCAATAAATGTAAAAATATGATGAAATTCAGTTACCTGTGAGCAGCTTAGTGATACAAATCACACTTCTTTATGTGACTGGTGTCCTGAAGAAGCGTTATAAAAGTTTTTCAAGAGCAGGGGCTATGATTGTTGTGTCATGAATCCAAATAGTTACCTAAAAAAGAAGTAATTAATGGTTTTATTGTCACTTTATTCAGTATCACAATAGTACCACAAAATATTGTGATAAAACTTTAAGTCCATATTGCCCAGCCCCAGTTCCGCTTTCTTTACAACCAACAGTAAACGGGACTTTTCTTTGCTGTGAACATTAAAAAAAAGAGCAAAAAGTAGCATTTTGAAAACACGTTTGCAGCACTTTTACTCTGACAGTATCCCTTACAGCCTGCCGGCAAACATCCATTTCTGTATTTTCACGAGTTTACATGTAAATATGTAAATTACTAGGATGTGTGTGAAAGTGTGCTGGTGAATTTGCATAAGTGTGTGAGTGTGGCCTTTCTCAAATGTAATCCAACCAATAGACACCAACGATAGATGACACAGTGGGGGGGAGGGGAGTGAAAAAGCCCCCACTCAAACTGAAAGTTTGTCTAAGTGTGTGTGTGTGTTTAAAGCCTATGCTACACACTTGAGTGTTTTTCTCTTTTTTCCAGCATCATTATGACACAGACTGCAACACACACATGCAGACGTGCACCCTCCCCGTCCCCCCCCCACACACACACACGGTGGTGTTATGACAAGGTGGATGAGAGAGTGAAAGATTGACAGGGCCGCTCATCTTGGATGAAACTACAGTACATCTCTCTGTAGTTTATCGACTCACTCTCCTCCCCTTTCTCTCTCTCTCTCTCTCTCAGACACACACACACAAACACACACACATGTGCAGCAAGTAGCAGACCAAACACATTCCACTGTCATCTCTCCTCGTAATGACAACCTTACAGGTAAGACAATATGTTTCATCCTGATTGTTTGATGAAATTATAGTTTACAGAAGCTATAGCTATGGTAGTGACATAAACTTGGCATGGAAGAGCACCCGTCTTTACTTTGGCTGGTAAAGACAGGTGCACCTGGTTAATTTGGTTTGTCTTTATAAATGTTTGCAATAAACTGAAATTTCATAATTTGTTAATACATATTAAAATAATGTGTCTGAAATGCCCCAATTCCTTCTATTTTAGCCATAAATTTGATTATAATTATTAATCTGGTTTGATTCTTTCACCAAATAGCCCATAAACTTGACTCAGATATATAAACCATTCCCTTCAAAATCATAATTGTCTTCTACTGTGACAGTTTTCTTCTAAGTCTCAACATTACTTGTAGCATTTGAGTGTTGTTACCCACAACCGATTGGTGTGTACACCAAACAAGTTCTTACACAGAGAGGCTTAAAACCACAAGCTTGACTTTGTTCATTGTGAGCGTTGTTTAGATGTCATGTTACGATAAACCAGGGCCTCTGTGTGCCCCTGACCGAGATATAGTCAAGCAGCTAGGGTTTATTCTCCTTTACTTAAGCCCTATGTTTCATTCAACGTATTGGACGTGTGTCTTTTGTCCTTCCTCTTTGCTGAGGTTTTGACCCGTTTAAACTCCTGGACTGATTCCACTGTTGTAATCTGTTGAAGTCTTCTCCTGGCTGAGGTGGACAAAGCGGTAGATGGAGGCTTCTTCGTCGCTGCTGTTGCTATTTTTTGACTTCCTTTACTTTTGTGACCTTCTTTGACATCTGCAGTAGGAATTGGGGCAACAACCGTGTTCGTGTTTTGTACGTTAGGAAGTAGAACTTCGGAGTCGGTGCCAAGTCGGAGTCGGCCCAGATTAAAACACCATCTGTACCGAGTGAATTCATGGCTTAACATCACAAGTAAAAGGTTGAAAAAGAATCGAGTGAGGCTGTCCAACTATTTGTCGTAATGTAAGACTAAACCTCGGGTAGACAAAACCTAACAGTATGCTAATGAGTTGCAGAACCATGTGGGACTGACAAAAGTTTTTTGTCACTGTCACAAAAACCTTAGAGTTGAAATGCAACATGTTTTCTGTTGCATTTCTTTTTAAAGCGTCTTTGAGTGCCCTAAAAAGCAGCATATACATTTGATATACTATTATTAATGTTATGTTTTGGTCATAAACTTCTTTTCCAACGGGTCTGTTTTAACTTGAAAACATTCTTAATCTTTGCTTTTGTTTGTAGAGCTAATGAGCAGGTTCATCTCAAAAGATTTTATATACTTTGTTTCATTTTTATGTAGATTATAGTTGACACCACATAAAATCCCAAACTCAAGCTTTTCTATTACATTAGACCTGTAAAGAGGTTTTTTAATACAGAAATATTGTAACGTATATCCGTTTTCAATGCAGTATTTTATCGTCAGGGCTTCTTGTTCCATGATTTACTGCATCAGTGTGACGTAGCATGGATGTGATCATTCTGCTGAGGCAATAGAAACCCAGCTTGTTTTAATAGTGACTGTTAGCTCATCTGCATTGTTGACTCTTCTGTTTTTATCTTCCTCTTTACAATACTCCATGGACTCTCTTTCAGATTTAGCTCAGAGGAGTCTGATGACCAATTAAACCCAGTAAAATTTTGTCATTGAACCAGATTTCAGTACCTTTAGCAGAGTTAGCAGATGCCACGTTCTAAAACACAATCATCTCTATAAAAACTGGTCAGCAGAGGGAAGAAGGAAGCGTTCCAATATTTCTGATTGCACTGACTTCAGGAAACGAAGTGGACCAACACCAGGAGATGACGTGGCACCCCAAATCTTTATTGACCTCGTTAATTCTGGACCTCTTCACCCTTTCTCTCTTAGATCTTGATTTCCAAATTACTTTTATGTACTTGGCCAATTAATACCCTTTTTGATGTTTTCGGTGGTTTAGAATTTGCTTAACACAGTCATCGTCTGTGTCTGCAGGCTCTTAAAGCACCGACTAAAGCAACATGTCTTGTGAAGCGCCACCAAACAATCCTATCAAGTCTATTGCCGGTGTGTTTTCCCTCCACTCAACCTTCCATTAATATGTTTAAATACAGCACTCTGAGACACCAACTTCTTTGGCGTTGTCTTCATTATGGATTTGGTCGCAGACTACCAAACTTCCCCATTATTACATACATAACATTTCTGTATTGAAATCGTTCTTTTAATTTTCAGAAACATAAATTATTGGTATGTAGCTGTAATATGTACATTTTTTATTACATTTTAGTTAGATCAGGGGTGTCCAAAGTCGGTCCTCGAGGGCCGCCAACCTTTTCAGCATTAGACCTTCTAACGAGCCATCATTTGATCCAGGTGCGTTAAACCAGGGAGAAAAGTAAAAAATGCAGGATGCCGGCCCTCGAGGACCGACTTTGGGCACCCCTGAGTTAGATGGTTAGCACTTTTCTGCAATAGAAATGTTCTTTAGCAGACCACAACAAGATCTTTGTATTTAATTTAATTTATCTCACTCTCTAATCTTCACTTACGTAAATCTCGTTTATTAGAACAGCCGGGTTTGGCCCTCAGCATGGCACTATCAGTGGATTATCAAGTCTGAATAACTGGAAAGCTCGGTTTTTGCTTCAGACACACCATTCAACCTTATTTCCACTGCGTTTCCTACATGAGTTCCACCTAAAGCGAACCTCACATGTCATGTGATGTTTTTTTTTTTCTCTAGCGGTTTCTTGCTTCGGTAAACTCACTCTGCCATATAGCATCCGGAAAGCAGTCGCGCAGTGTCTCCCTCTTCAACCATGGAAACCTGTAGTTCCCTCGCTGTTGCTGTGGCGGCCTCCCTCGAAATCTTCCTCACATGATTACCTGCTGAAAACAGATTTGTGTTTTGGCACTTAAGGTTTTTGCTTATACACCCTGAGGTCAAACCACCTACTTTTTTCTACGCTCTGTTTAGGGATGCTTTCCAGAAACTGAAAATCCTAAATTACTACTAAATGTTGTAAAATGTAAGTCCTGATGTCTTGACGTCCCTCTATGGTATCTAGGTTGTTCCTGTCTGATGTTTCTATCTTGTAACTTTGTGGTGTAGCTGTAGTCATGCAAACACTACCTAGTAAAAAAGAAAAAAGAAACCTTACAAAGGCAACCTCATAGCAGAGGATGACTAAAAGGTTTATCAAATCTAATCTCAGTAATCTGCATACAAATAAAAAAAAAATAGTTTTATTAGTTGTGGTTGTCTGTGAAGATCAAGGACTTTGCAACCAGTTTTCTGGAAACAGAAGAAAAAAATCCGATGTTTAAGCAACAAAAATATTGAAAATGGCCACGTTTTAGTTTCCGACGTGTTAAAATGTCGTGAATGCATCACAATAATAGTTGCCTGCATGATTTGTTTAATCCTAAATAACCAGCTTCATGACTTGTTACTTAATGGATATTATTTAATTGGCATTTTCACAACAACATGTTTATAGAACAAAAAGTACTTGGTATAAGATACATTAGACTCCACAGACTCCAGACTAAAGATGAGGTAAAAATGTTGGGGGTTTTTTTAACAGGAGGACATTTGTGCATTGTTTTTTGTTATGCTTTTACCTGCCTCGTCATCCTCCAAAATAAATCTAGCTCCAGCTTTTTTTCTCACGGTCCCGGTTGTTCTAAAATGTTTCATTATTGAATTAGAAATCAGTACTTTTGGTCAAAAAGTAATTTTCTTGTTGTCATTTTCTAACTTATGAAGGTCACACAGTGTGATTACCAGCTGTCTTAATACAACTTTTATTTTAGTGTGAAAGATTCGTAAGAAAATGTTTGTTGTGATCGCGAATCTTTGACTGTGAGGCGAGAATCTACCCCTGCAAGCCACCGAAACGTTTTCTACTGGACACGACTTATGATTGAGATTTCATTATATAAATCTTAAGCAGTGGGTTATGTTGAAGTGCTGTAGAGTTTTTAAAAGTGTACCTTATTGATCGACATTACTTGAAAGACATGTTTTCTTCTCTTTACCATTTTGAAGTGGCTAAGAGAAATGAGGCCACTGTGACACATCATATGTCATATTTATTCTTGAAAGAAACAGGAAGTCGGGCATTGCTAATTAAATGTGTCGAGATTTATTTTAAAAGGTGAAATTATAAATAAGTTGCATTTATTTATTTAGAGTTTTTAGTTCCATCACAAATCATAGCACTTGTGATTTTGCTAAAATATATATTTTTTCACTTCTTGATAAATGAACTCAAACCAAAGGTTGAATTTAAAAAAATATTTTTACACATCTTTACTATAGGTGCCAGGAAAGTACAGAACATAAACTTAGTTTTAAGACAAATCAATAAATTAATTGTGGTGCATGAATATAACGTAACGTTGCAAACCCAATGTTGTCGTCAGTTAGGATTGTCCTGCTTGCTAAGTCACAGCTAACAGTCTCAGGACCAGACGCCCGACTGAAAGTCGCTGAGCATTACGTTGAAAATGAAGAGGCGGCTTTCTGCTCCCATAATTCACATTTTCTTGGCCCTCTTAAAGTTAGTTTCTATTGGATCTTACTGATTAAAGCTACAGAGCAGATTTTTAATTACTAATTAGTGTTATAGTGATTTCCTAACCTACAGTTTTTAAATGTTTGTGGTTTTTATTGTTTTGTGGGGAACTTAGTTGAGCCTGTCTTTAAATTATTATTTTTTTTTTTACATTTAGAGCACGGTAGCTGCCAGTTTGAATAAAGAAAGAAATATCAATCCAAACACAAATTTGAAACTACCAACTTTGCATATAAAAATACTAAATTTGCTAAATCAAATAGTTAAATTTTACACAATACTCCGGAAGCACCAACATGATTGCAGATTCACCTTTCTGCTGGTTGACCTTTGTGACCTATATTTATTTACATGGTAGAAATCCAACATTCAGCCCTTTGAAACCACAGCCTGACTGAAGACAAGTGGTCTTTGTGTTTCAGTCTCTCACTTTAAATTGATCTTACTGTATCGTTACCTTTGCTTTGCGCCTTACAATCAGAAGATTGTTTCCCATCTTTAATGCCTGTTAAGCTTTGCAGATCTTTTTTTTTTTTCTGAAATGGACGCTGAAACTTTATTCAACATTTTTGGTGGATCTGATTGAGACTTTTTAATATTCCTTCGTACAAACTACATAAATTGATGTTTTGCTTATTTTCATGACGTCGTTTACAGCTGTATTAAATACGAACTAACATCGCCACACTTCGTGATAGCTGCTTCTTCTCTCGTTCTGGCCTTTGTTGGCTCAGGAATCACAAATCTTGAATGATGAAAGTCTTCAAACTTCTTTGTGACTCTGAAGCGTTACAGAAATGTGCAAGCGGTCGAGTCTCTGAACATTTTCTGGTTTCTGACACGAAAGCTCTCGTCAAACAAGCCGTTGCATTACTTTTAGGCAGCTTTTCTCTTTTTTTTAAAGAAAGTTTGCTTTTGATTTTGATTTCAGGGAAACTTCCACGCCTTTCCAAACCTTTGCTATGCCTTTTTGCATTTTATTTAAATTTGTTAATGCCTGTTTGCACATATTAAGGTGAAATGTTTACTCCAAACTGCTGTGAAATGCATGGATAAACTTTGAGTGCATTATAATGTCAGTCCAGACAAATATTGAGTAGTCATAAAATTGTTCAGATTTTTATTTAAACAAGAAGATTACCGTTTAAAAAGCAAATGAATGCTTAATCTTATTATTTTTAATACATTAACTGTATTTTGCTAAATTATTTGTCTATATTGTATTTTTATGAAAAGTGGTTTGTACTTTTGCTTGTGTTTCTTTTTTTGTCTTTCAAAAACACTTTCAGGTGAAGTTACCGCGTTCTCGTTTCTTCCATTACACGTAAAACTTTAGTTTATTCCAAAAACATCGTTGTGTAGCCATGATGACAGCTGGAAACTAAGCAAACAAACATGGGCCGACTTGTGTCTTTTTATAATGTCTTATTTGTTGTTTACAACTTTCATCCTCCATTCTGTTCCACTGTTCCCGGCAGTCACTGAGAGACGGAAGAAAAACAGACAGACGCAGACAGAATAAAAAAAAAAAATTAGAGCCCAGAGAAATAAAAAAAAAGTCCAAAAGCGAGCGTCTCGTTCCCCCTCCTCTGCTCCCGCAGGTTTTTGAGTTGAATTTGAGAGAAAACCAGAAAACGTTTTCCCCCGTGCCGACTCCTCCGCACTCCCCCTTCCAACCTCTCACATCCTTTTCATTCACACATTTTTCACTCGACTCTTTTCTCAACGTTTGCCTGCTCATACAAATATGAGACTCATAGCAGGATGTGCTGAAACACGGCAGAAAATATTTCAGAAGACTCCCTGTACTCTTTCAGTTAGATTTTTAGACTTCGTAAAGCAATGACATCTGGAACTGATGCTTTTTTAGTGTTCATTTTATTGACAAATAACTATTTCGAGTGCTTAAATTTGCTGTCCTTTCTGCACCAAAATATTTTATTGGAATTCAAACAGATCTAATTTAAAATGAACAAAACCAGAACAGTTCTTTTGTGCGTCATGTTCTGGTAGTTTTGGGAAACTGTATGGTGGGTCGAGTTGCCGTGCAGCGTCAGAGACAAATTTCTCTGCAATTGGAGGAAAACTGGATATTGCTCAGGCAGCAAATTGGGCATCCTAAAACAATGAGACAGGAGGGGAAAAGTGAAAAGGGGGAGCAAATCTAGACAAACATGCACAACGTTTCTGAAATCAACAGCTTCAAAAGATTCATTTTGCTGTCGCTGCAAAAATATCTGCAGCGAATTTCAGGTGCGCTGCCTGAACCGAAGCTCAAAACACACTCGGTTTCACATATGAACATGAAAGTGGTTCAAGCAACCTCTACACTTATACGAAAAATTTATTTATTACAGAATTATACTTGTGTGGTGTTGATTAAAGCTGAATAAACTAAGCAAACAATCAGGCAAATGGGCCAGGATCTGACACACAAAGCTTTTTATTCTCTGCGACAAGAAATCATTCAGGTTTCCTTTACATCGTCTTTGCACAACACGTGGTGCAAGAGAGAAGCGCTCAAAACACTCATACATTTAAAAATGTGCAGTAGATAGTTAAAAATGGACTAAGTTAATGTTAAAATAAAGCTGTAGATGTTGGTGGATAGGTAAAAGTTAATGGCAAAAGATGTTCATCAATCTTGCAAGAGATTTGATGAATGTTTGCCATTCAGTCAAAAGGAGAGATGAGTATTAGGAGATGCAGAGAAGTTGATGGGTGCAGATTTCCACCAGGACTGAGAGGTTTGTGTACATTTTGTAACAAATTTCACTTATTCAAGTCAATTTTGTTAAGATAAAAAGTTAATTGTGAAGCTGTGCTTTCGTACCAGTTTGCAGGAGCAAACCTCAATCCAGGGAATCAAACTGCAATGGTCTGGAGAGAGATAATAAAAATGTACATATTTAAGAGAATGGTAAAAGTTAGTTTTTTGAAAAATTATGAAATAGAATAATATGAATCCATACAAATTGTTTTTTGAGTTGATGTTTGTAAATCCCTATTGTTTGAATATACTTCTGGGACAAAAGGGGCAGATATTATAAGATTTTTTTCGTCTTTCTGCTGCCTTTCATTTTATTGATTTGTACATCTTCTCTATTTTATATAATTGTCTTGTTTTTAATGAAATTAATAAATATCAAACAAACTCATTGGACATTTTTCTCGACTGCAGCGTTTTGCAGCTAGAAACGTCATTAGAAATACAACAGGAGCAAGCAATTGTCTTCGCTTGTCAAAATGGCATGTTGGGGTCAAGATTGACGGACTAATGGTGTAAATATGGAGGCCATCCTAACAAATTAACACTAACTGCACTTCTTTATATCTTTTCACCCTGCAAAAATATTTATACGATTTTACAGTGTTATAGATTTTAACATTGTTTTGTTCCCTCCAAAAGTAGTGATATTGTTTATGTATCAAAACAATCACAAATCGCATTGTGTATAACATTTATATATATGTTGTCTACATGCTCTGTTGTTTTTGCAGCAGTGGGAAAATAGTTTTGCTTTTCTGTTTTGAAAGAGCCAAATAGATTATATTAAATGGTTATTATAATAGCGTAGCAGCGCCGTAACGTCGTCCATCAGTTTGTAATTTAGTTGAAATTGTCATTAAAAATAATATTATTTTTTTGTTTGTTTCTGGCAGGAAAAAAACAAACTGTGTTCATGATGGCTACCCAAAGATATGTTAATACATCACACAATAAGAGAGCACATTTTTATGATCTACAACATTTTCTTCCCGATTAAAAGCAGGATATAAAATTCAATCTGATGCAGAGAAATGTGCTTGTACCTTTAAGGACTACATGTTACAGAAGTGTAAACATGTCTAACCTGATCACGTATGCTAATTTTGGGGTTATTCTGAATGCACCACATTATTATCTGTAACACATATTAATGATGAGGTTTTCAGGAGTGTAGTCTCACCGAATAAATGACCTCAACATTAACAGTCACCTTTACGCCCACTCTGATGCTCAGACATCGAAACTGATTCAGTTTTGCAGTGCTCTGTGTTGGGTCGTAAATAAGGAGAGGAGTTCACGTGCTGTCTCTGGCGCTCTGTGTTACGATTATAATAATTACGATTATAATGAGAGACAAAACTAGACAAGAATACTTTAAAAAGGCTTGTTATTTATCTTTACAAAAATAAAAAAAGATGTGAAAATATTTTTAGCAACAATCTGCACAGGCTTCATTCAGCTCAAGCAAGATAAGTGTCGTGTTTGTTAAAATGAATTATGTATCAAGAAAAACGTGTTAGCTTGGAAACCACAGCTTATAACCTTTGTTTATAAAGTTGGTAAAACAGGGCGTCAAATAAATTAGTTCACTTTTAGATTTTCTCCTCTGACCTACAATATATTTATTATGTTTCTACAGGTGAATGCTGGCTTTTCTATTCTTTTTCTTAGCTTAATGTCTTTAGCGTCAAGCATCTTCTGCTGTCTTAATGAGCTAAAGTTAGCGTATGATTCGTAGCCACTGGTGAAGCTGTCTCACTATCTGAAAAGCTTTGAACTTGACTCTAACTTCAGCATTGTGTTATCTACCCAAACAAGTTTTGAACTAATTTCAGGTCAATGGAAATGAGCCGTACTTGGTTGGAAACAAATAAATGTCTAAATAAATGTCTGTTTACTTCAGATTCAGATCAGACTCTAAAATTCTTATTCTCCTTATTTTAATCGGTCAAACACCAAATGTACTTTAATATGGATTAATATTAAGGTATATTTGCTGAAACAGATTATCTCAATGCAGAAACTAGCAACTACGCTTAACGGTTCAGCCAATCAGTGCCAAGGAAAATAAATGCCGCTCCTGGATTGGCTGCTTTGCCAATGCTAGCCAATAGAGAGAGCGTCAAGTAGTATAGAGCCAAGGTATTTCATCTTCCCAAAATGCATTTTGTTTAGAATATTTTAGGCACAAATCCACAAATTGGCCAGTTTTCCATGAATAATTTGCAGTTGTATAGAAATTTCTCTCCTTTGCTCAAGTTATGTTGAAAAAAGTCTTCTAAAGAGAGAGAAACCACCAAAAATATGTATGCTTTTTCCATATCCACTAAAAGACTTTATCTTTTAAAGGTTTATTATTTAAATTATTTGTTTATTTATGTATCACTTTAACTAAAAATGTGATTGTAACAAGCATGTTAAAAATAGATCTTTATATACACAGCCTAAATTTATAAGGCCTAAAAGATTAAATTATTGAAATTAATTGAAGTGAAGGCCGTTTCATGTCATGTTGATGGAGATTTTTGTATGTGGGAAATTATGTGGGTCTGCTTGTGTTGTCTGTTTTGCATCAGAACACAAAGATCATTGTCTGGTTCACTCCTGAAACGGACATCAATTTACTGAAGTATCGTGAAATTCTCAGAAAAAATATCATGGCATAGTTTAAACCATGTTTAGGAGTTTAATTTCTTGAGTTTAATGCAGCCTTTCAAGGATATGAGGAAAATATTTAACTGTGATGCTGTTGCTAAGAATTGCGATGATGATATCAAAACCTCTTCTTACACATTGACCACATCGCAGCCACTAAAAATAAAGATTAGCTGTGAGCAACTGACCACATACAGTATATTATGAACATACAATAATACTTCACTGTCTAAAAGCTTTGAAGCAAGATTGTATTTATACAAAGCAGATCCGATACTTTACAATAATTATAAAGTACTTTCTTTAGAGGAACCTGATATGTGAGCTGTTACGTTTGCATTTAAGCTGCCACTCTCAGCCCTTCTTTACGGTTAATATTTATTCCTCAGTGGTGTGATAATACTTATGCATACCTAAAAATACATAAGGAAAATTGTGCATACTTGTTCTGATTTTTACAGATTTCCTCCACAAACAGCGTAGAATGAAATTACGTTGCACAAGCTCACTGAAAAATGCATAAAAAACATCAATGCTGTGTTTATAAGAGTCGTGTGTAGTAAATAAATATAAAATCAGTGGACAATACAAAATTACTGTTCAGGAGAAATGTTCATTGTGCTGTAAATGTTGTTGATCGACTTGCAGAGAGTAGTAATCTACAGAGTAGCAGCCATTTCTGTGCTGTTTGGCAGTCAGAACCTTCTGGACCTGTACGCCGGGCTACGCGTCAGGGACTGAGATCGGGTTCTCACGTGTCTCTTGGAAGTTACTTCCTAATTTTGGGCCTTTATGTTTGTATTTTTTAATGATATAATCCAAAATACTCCTCTCTAAATGACATAAATAGAATAAATAAAAAGGTACAGCATACATCCAACTTTGCAAAAACATTTTCCTTCCTTTAAATTTTTACATTTTACTATCAGATATCCTCTAGAAATAAAATTTTTGCTGACTTTAGAGCTGTACTGATGGAGTTACGTCTAAGACGCTTCTTTTTTTTCTCTGCATAATGAGTAATTGTGCAAGGCACTTGAAAGATGCAGGGATTTTTTTCATACAGCCCCCAAAATAACTGAAAAGAAGTGAGACCGGGACCAAGATTTTCGTTCACACTGCATGTAAGACAAATGCTGCAACACTTACAGATGATTTGACAGTTAAAAAAGGAAAATTATAAAAAAGGTTTCTGTATAAAAATTTATAATTCTTCCTGGTTGAAATGTGTTCATCCTTTGACTTCCTCGTTTAGAGTGGCAGGCACATCGATCAACGTTTCCATTAGAAGTCAACCATTCCATCTTTTTAAAAAATGTTTCCCCGTTTGTTACCACAGTGCAAAATCAGAGCCAATAATTTGTGTTTTATTTGCTATTTTCATAGCAAATCATTTTCTCTTAAACATCGGTGTACTTGAAGGCTTTAAAGTCACTTTGACGTGTCGTGTTTACGGATTAGCCTATTGGAAAAGGGACAATAATGGTGGAGATAGTTGCTCCAGCAACTTCTGCTGGTCAAAACTTGTTGCCAGTAAAGCTACTGGTGACTGACTGAAGCGTGACGGTAAACTTGAATTCTGCTGATTGTCTTCTGCAAGTTGCAGCTGTTTGACATGAACATAAATTACATGCAAATTTTACACCTTGGTTATCAGTCAGACATGGTCAGGTGAGAGAACGCTGTTTTAAAAAAATATATGTATATACTAAATATGTGCGTAATTTAGTACCAGTTCAGACTCAGCAAAGTTAATAAAAGAAAACAGTTTTAATGTTATCCAGAAATTAAGGATAATTGGCAGTGACCTTTGATCTGCAAGCAGCAGAGATAATCAAATTAACGCTTAATAAATTATAATTTATGTTTACAAAATAACTATAAAACTGAGGATTTCAGAGCAGCTCCATCATGCCTCATAAAGCAAAAAAGGAACGTTTAATCTGAAGAGTTTACAGCTAATATTTGAACTTTACCTAAGTTTTTTTTTTATTATTTAAAAAGAGAAAATAATTTTTACAATGGGAATTAAATATTTTGTTATAATAAAATTAAATAAATGAAAAAATATATGTAGAAAACTGTTTAAATAAATAAATAAATAGTAAAATATACTACAGTAAAATCTAATTTAGTTCTATTTTCATATTTATTTTTTAAATCAATTAACAAATAGAAAATGTAATTTTTATTTTATTAATATTTTAGATTTGTTCTTGCTGTAAAAGACATGAGGGCAGACTTTCAAAACTAGTGCAACTCAAAAACGATGAACACATGAATGTCTCCAGTCTGTAAACCTGCATGTCTGTGACAAAGGTCATCAAATTCACTCCAGTACATCTGGACTCGCTGGTGGTTGAGCTTGAGGTTGACTGTGTAGGTGCTTGAAGGTTTTTCTCAGCTCGTTAAGGCTGACTTAACGAGTACAGAGAGACAACGTGTTTACAGGTGCGTGCTGTGTGTCTGAGTGGGTGGGCGAGTGGGTGGGACCACTGGGTGTGTTAGAGGGTTCCCTGAACCTCATCGTTTGTCACCGTCTTCTTCCTTCCTGTTTCGTTCTTTTTCACTTCCTGTCAGCTGACTCAGCCCGGTAGAGTCTTGATCTGGTAAACATCTGGTGCCTCTGCACACACACACACCCCCACACACACACACACACACAAAACGTTAAGCGTAATTAAGACATAGGGATGGAGAAATTACCCCACTGAGATAAATCACAGGATGTTTCACAGTGCCGAGAAAAGTGTCTTAAACGCACAAATAATTTGCACCAAACTGGAAGTTGTTGTTGTTGTTTTTTTAAAGTTTTATTTTTTTGGTACTTTTATTTGGAAAAGAAGATGTTTTTTTGGTGCATCTTTGGGTCAATTTCGGAGGAAACCGAATGGCACGTAGATTTGAAGAAAAAAAAAAAAAACAAAGAAGAAGAAAGAGAGGACAACAAACGCCTGGTGAGAAAGAGAGACGCAGCGATGTGGGGACGGGCAGATAGACGGAAAGATATACAGAGAGATGGAGGTGGGGGGCAGAGAGATAAAGATAGCTAAAAGGAGGGAGATCCGTCAGCGTTGTTTCCTCAGGATGTGGTTATCACGACGACGCAAAGGCAGTAGAGGCAACATCACTACCCGCTGGTCCTCTTTGACACCTGCAACAATGTGTAAGTATGAAAGTCAGGGTGTGCGTGTGTGTTTCAGTCTGACAAAAAAAAAAAAAAAAAAGATGTGTGTGGCCTATGGTTGGTTTTCTATCCATTATGATGGGTGTGTGTGTGTGAAACACACAAATAGGAAGGACTCAAGCTAAAGGTTGAAAATCACTTGAGACAGTGAAGAGCTGAGGACCCAGAGACGATGATGAGGACAGTGAGAAGGCGAAAACATGAACAACGGGAGGAGAACATATGCGAAAAGGAAATTAAGCGCCAAGGACTGGTAAAGAGAAAAAGCTCAGAATGTATACAGTGTATTTGTCTCTTCATCGCTTCATCTGACTTTGTTCTTTCTCTTTCTGACTCACTCAGTGTCCTATTTAGAACAGAATGTGGTTTCATAAGAGACAATGAAGAAAAAGACAGCCAGGAACTAAATGTTTAGAAGAAATGAGCAAATGTTTTAAATTTAACAGCTCAAAGATTTGCTTATATGGAAACGGTGTGAAGAAAATATTTAAATCAAGTTTTGCTGAATGGAAAGTTATGTTTGTTAAAAAATGTTTGTTGCTTTTCTCGCCGCATGACTTTGTGTAAACAGCTACATTTAATTTACAATCACGCCTAACTATTTGATTCTTTTGTTTTAGTTTTTTGAACTTTGCTGTTTCAGCTTGAAAAGGAGCTGATAAAGCATAAATACTCCAAGTGAAACCCTGCCTTTTAAATGCAATGCCAACCATTTAGATAAATACATTTTATAAATTCTCTGGAATTGAAATTTAGTAATTTTTTTGCAGATGATATTTGCTATTAATGGCCACAATGTAACTTTTGTCTCTAATGCGAGAAAACAGCAAAAACCATCCTTTTTGACAGTTGTACTTTGTGTGGTTTTAATTTTAAGTCTCCCCCTCATTGGTTGGTTAAGCGTTTGGCCAGATGGTTTGATTTTTGCGCCCTCAGTTTCCATCACTAGCATGTTCTAAGACTCACTCAACATCCTGCTTATTACCAGATACAAATTTGGGTATTTTTCAGTTTTGGTAAATGCAGTAAGTTTTCCTTTTTTAACTAGGGTTTAATAATAATTTTCTGATTACTTCTGTTTGGCTCCAGATCCTGAATTGAAGCGTGGGAACTTTATGGGAAAGTTACTTCAGATGACTTGCTGTAAAAAGGAAGTACGCCGCTGTCAATATGTGATCTAATCTTTACCAGCATATTTTTAAAAATCACAACACAAAGGACAACTAAGCAAAGCTGAAGCAAACAATTTTGTCATGATGGAGAATTTTGCGAGAAATTTCTCAAATTACAAAACCCCTAATCCACACATGCTAAATATGCAAAGGGGATGTACTTTATTTTTTATTGAAAGTAGACGGAGATTAATTTGGTTTATGTTTATGCATGGTTTCTTGGATTTTCCAGAACACTATTGTTGCTGCTTTTAATATTTATTTAGTGGCTTTTTTGCTCATTTTTCATTGCTACATGTGTATTTCTGTGAAAACATAAACATTGAGAATATTTTATGATACAGATGACCAAAACTACGTTTTACTTCAGATAGATTACTTTCAGTCTTCTCTTTCAAAGCTACACGTAACTAAAAATAAGCTGTCAAAGAAGCGTTTAAAAAAGCAACCGACGAGCTGCATCGTGGAGAACTAGAACTGGTCATTTATGCACATAAAGTCTGTTTTTTAATATCATTCTTCTTGTCTTGTGTGCATGATATGTGTGCATTTCTATGTTGACTCACTTTCTATGAGTCAACATAGAAATCAGTGGGACTCCTTGCAGTCTTTTGGAGAAATAGGATACATGATGTCAATTTCACGCAGTATTTGCTGGGAGTTCTGGTACAAGAAAAAAAGCTTTAAAATGAATTTATCTTCGATTGCAGTAGCAAAGAATGAAACTTTTTGAGGAAATCCAGACTTTTTCAATGTATACTTATCTTTTGCTTATGTTGTCTAATGTGCCTTTCTGTTTACTCGGGGTATAAATGAAACTATATTATTGTTGCTGTTGCATGCGTTCTGATTTTTATGAGAACAGAACAGAGATATCTTTTATTGTCTCACAGTAGGGCAATTCATGTGCAACAACAGCAGGTTAAAGATAGGTGGAAGCATGCAGATATAAAAATAACAATAGAGGCACAATTACTGCATAAGGTTTACAGAGGAGTGAAGTGATTTAAAGAATGAAATGTACAGGAAGAGCAGCTGCTGGGAGGAAGGATCTTCGATACGCTTCTTTGTGCACATAGGATGCAGCAGTTTGGCGCATTGGCTGGGAGACATTGTCCAGCAGTGATTTTATTCTAGCTACTGATTTCTTATCCATAGATATCAACTGATTTATTTATATATATACAGTCGTAATATTAATTAGAAGGTTTACAACTACGAGAACTGCAGTTTATTTTTGCAAACAAGCTGTGGAGAGGAAGGTAAATAAGGCTAAAGAAATCTCCACCTCACTGATAAAAATGTATTTTAACTTAAAATAATGCTGCTGGAATAAAATATTAACTTATTTTAATTTTTTTAAATAAATTTCTACCAATAAATATCCCACATAAATTGTAAAAAGTGAATAAAGCCATAAAAATATTTTTTTTAATGTCAAGTTACAAAACCTGGTTAAGATTAGAAGCTTCAATTTGTTTGAGCTTAATGTAAAATATTACACAATGTAAGCAAACGCTTTTGTTTAATTTGTACAAATCTTAATCGAAATATTCTAAATGGCTGTAATGTCCTTCTGCTTAATAAATAATATTTGTGTCATTAGGCATTTATGCAAAAACTCAAGTTGTACAAAATTGATTTATGAGCATTTTCTGACTCTGAGGGGACAGACAAAAAATAAGTGTGATTTCCTACAAGAAATGTACATATACATGTTTAAATACATGTTTAAATCCAATAAATATCTGTATCCATGGTAGTAACTAGTTACATTTACTTCAGTGACTTTTTGGGGGAAACGCTGTGTTTTTTCTTTTACTGGAGTCATTTTACATTGACGTATTGTTACTTTTAAGTGGGTAATATTTCTGGATTTTCTACCCACTGTGAGTAAATTCACCAAGTGAAGAAGAAACTTGTACTAACCAAAAATATACCAGACACACACCTGCAGTTTGTGTTAAAATGTCATAAGTCTTATATTGAAAATAATTGATTTAGAAAAAGATATTTCTCTTTCCTGATTTTGTTTATTTGTAATTATGATGAATTATTTTTGGTTTGCTCTTTAAGGTACAAAAATGTACACTTTTTGGTCTGTCTGATTATGTATTTTTAAGATACTGAATGATTAATATTTTGATAAGTTAGTGCTTGAGTAGGCTTTTACAAATACATTTTTACTATTACTTGTGTAAAAATACGTTGAAGTAGTGCTACTCTTGCATGACTCTCCCCAAATTTCTCTGGTTATTCTGTGTTTCTTGCAGGTATTCTAGCAAAACCAAGCACACTATCACCATGGAGGGTCGCTCGTCCGCGCAGTCCTTCTCCAACCTCCAGCATCATCGTCACCGTCCGACCTCTTTCCCCCTGACCTTATCCGGCTTTCAGAGCCCTGATGCCGGGTACCCGTCCTCACACTCCGCCCAGGACTCCCACGACCAGTATGGAGGCAGAGAGGAGCAGTCCGCGGCCTCCTTCCTGACATCAAACAACTCATCTGGGGTGAGGAGGGCGAGCAGTGACAGTGACAGAGTCTTCCTCACCACCAGCGGGAGTAGCGTGGATGGAGATGCGGGTTTGGGAGGACATTTTGGTGGCGAAAACAGACTTGGCGGTCACTTTGACGACTCATGGTATGGAAAAAAGGGGATCTGGGACGACGGGGAGAGTGGAGAAAGCGCTGCGGATGACTTCCACAGCAACACGAATGATGTGTTTTGCATGATGAACTGCGCTCCTGAAGAGGGAGACAGGTGGAGGATCAGGTCAAACTATAACAGTTATGGACAAGGAGAAGCCGTTTGCAGCAGGGAGGTCAGCGCGAGCCACTTCGGTAAGCAAACTGCGTCCTTCAACAGGACGGAGTCAAAGCTGAGCAACCATTACCCAGGAGGAGAGGAAGATTACGGGTCCAGCTGCGGTTCGGGAGAGGATCAGCTTCAGCCAGCGGAAGGTGAAGGGTCATGGCTCACCGTGTCACCAACAGGGGAGGCAGAGGTCGGCAGTCCGGCAGAGCGGAGGTGGAGAGGAGTGGCAGACGCCCACAGCTTGGGCTCGGGGTCACCTGTAGGCATCAACACTCAGAAATTGGACTCTTTCTCCGACGCGTTCCTCCCCCAAAGAAGGAGACGATTCCAAATGCCTCCTGAAAGGGATTCTGGACAAATCTGGGAGAATGGACTGGAATCAGTCATGTTGAGGCATAGCTGCGCTTTCGACCAAGACACCTATCTTCACCCCTCCTCTTCCTCTTTGTCATCTTCTTTCCCCTCCCCACCCTCGTCGTCTCACCTCATGTCTTCAGTTTTGAGTCCTCCACCCACTCCGCTGCCTCCTCCCTCCCAGTCGCCCTCCAAAGCAGACTCTCCAGGCTCACAGGGAGGGGCAGGACATGTGGTTACCCAGGGCGCAGAATCCCTGGGCGGACTTCAGTTTTTCCCACCTCGCATTCAGTCTGCTGGGATGATCTGGAAGTTCCCCCTGCTGTCGCATTGCTTCCCACAGCCGGCAGCCGACCAAAGCGACTCCAAGTGTGGCCTGAGGTCCTCTCAAGGTGACCAGGCTGGGAACGCTACAGGTAGAAACATACATTGGCATGCTTTACTTATAAAAATGTAGAAGAGCACACACCAGGTCTAAATGAAAGGAGTTTACTCTTAGGTTAATACCCACATGTAAATTTACGGGACGTGTGGGTTTTTGTGGGTGTGCTTGTGAAGTTTCCCATTTCCCACATGCAAATCGCAGTTTCGCTTTTCACGTCTGACATTTTTTAAAACTTCAGTTGAAAGTTGCATTTTTCCCTGATTTTCAACATTTTTGCACGTTTAGTAGAGTTAAATCAACTCTGTGCTGAGTTCGTTTCGTCCTTCTCAGAACTTTGTTAAATCTTTCAGAATTATTTCAACAAGACATTAACTACTTCAAGTGTTTACATAACTAAATATTTTGTTGAAGTAACTCTGAAAGAGTTTAATTAACATCTGTTGCGAGAAAGACTAAATAGACTCACCCAAATTTGCTGTCCGTTTGCGTCGCTATTGCTTCTAAAAACAGGCCAAGGACTTTAAAAAAATACTCAGTTGTTTTTTGGCAATAAGTTTACGTTTTTGGGTTTCTGGAAAACAGTTTCACAAAGACTGGTAAGTGACATTCGACTGAAACTGCGACAACCTAGCAACCCCAGTAGACCCCAGCCGGTCACCTAGCAACCTGAGTTGAGTTCCAGCTGGTTACCTAGCAACCTGAGCTGAGTTCCAGCCGGTCACCTAGCAACCTGAGTTCCAGCATGTTTTGTGGGCTGGTTTTATGCGCCCACTTATCAGTGGCTGCTGATAAGTGTTTGGTTCAGACTACTACTTTTCATACAGTTGTATAATTACTCACCTGTTTGCCGCCATTTTCACGTTGGAGTGTAAACTTTGAGGCCAGCAGCAGCAGCTTAATTGAATTTAAAGTGACAAGGGTCCAGAAAACGGCTCATTCTGCTCAATATGAGCTTTAACTGAGCAGGCTAAAAAATGTAATGAACATGTTTTGTAGCCAACAGACGTCTCCTAACCTTTTCAAGGAAGCATAACAGGACAGTTTAAAATTTAAATGAGTGAACAGATCTGCTTCCGAGGGACAAGGTTTCTCTAGCCTTTTTCTAATCCCTCCTTGTTTTTAAATTCATGTCCTCAGCCACTTGTGACGTTCTCCAGTCTCCCGAACCGTCATCCCACTCTTCTTCAACCCATCGCTCATCCCTCCATGCCACCAGTCCATCCTCAAATGCTCCTTTCTCTCTTCCCTTTCACCCATTCTCCGGGAAGCATCACGAAGCCACGGAAAATGTATCTACTTACAAAGTGACCCAGAAAATAAAGACTGAACCAGTCAGTCTGGACCAACAGCATCTACAGGTACAGTACAGGGTTTTGTTTTTATCAGCACCAGTAAAAAAACAATGAGAATAATTAAAAGAATTATTGGATTTTTGTTTTTTTATCCGCTTTCTAGTTTAGCTGCATAAAAAATGAGGGTGCATTTGTAAAATTTGCTAATTTGTTTGTTCTCATTGGAAAATCAGAATCACTTTCTGTCCATTGCCAGTAAACCAGTTCACAGGGTAGGAAATTGTTTTGATGTAATGATGCAAAAATACATAAATAAGTAAATAATAAAATAAAATATGAATTTGAATAAAATAAAATCCAACTTCTGTATTTATAGCAACCTAAATGATATTATTTGACTGACACGACTGAAATAATCAGTGTGATCCTTGAATTCGAGATTCTCCGGGTTTAATTCTAGAAAGACGGCTATATAATGGCTAGCACAACTACAAATATCTGCTTTAGGTAGGCCAAGTGGAATATCAACAACAAAGAATGGCATGGAACTAAACATGTTGTTCGAGAAGAAGCAGGTATGTGGAAAACAGAAAGAGGCCGAAGAAAGATCCCTGAGGAATGCCACATTGAGGACATCCAGTTGTTTCAAACTTAACTTATAAAAGTTGTTTTTCTGTTGTAATTTCTCCAGTAATGAAGATCAACACATTTACCCCAATCAAATAGGATTCTTTTGTCTTTCCCATTTTGTAGATGGTTAAAAGAATCAGTTACTTCTTGTTTCCCCGCTGATTAAATTTGCTCAAATTAAAAGTCGTATTTCTAAAAGCTGGAGTGTCAGATTACATTGCTCCAGTGAAAAAATACATTTTAGCTTTTTGTTTTTATTTTTTACAGAAAATGCTAATTATGGCAGGTAAAACAAGTAACAGGGGAATGTATAAAGTTTATGTTTTAAAGATTTCCAGTACTCGTTTTTGTGCAAACAAGCAGCACAGGAATGGAGCAGCCCATTCTAGAAGCTGTCAGTTTGAGTTTGAATGTCTACTGTTCAGTTATGACACAGAAAGCAAGTGATCAAAATCGTAACATGCCACTGCGATTGTTCAGTTTGACTTTATCACAGATTGCATTTTAAAAATTTGCAGCCCATGTTTGCATATTACTATCATTTTTAATCAACTAAACCCGGTAAACAGGTTAGCAGATAGGCAGGCGGCGCTCGCTGCACCTGGAGGAGCTTCAACTTTACTACAGATTCCAAAACCACAGCCTTATTTTTAGACGTGTTTAACAGATAAGGCGTGTAAATAAGGAGGATGGAGTGTGAAAGGTGGGATGTCGTTCCTGCCGTAGAACGAGGCTCATGTAGGCACATAACGGGAAGTTATCTCTGCTCTTCTAGAGAGGAAATGATTTTGTTTGTTCAGATGCAAAGATAAGTTACTATTCCTCTCTTGACCTAAATCTAACTTTACTCTGTTTGTTACATTTGCATGATTATAAAGAAGCAGTAATGGTGAACTCCTCGTCTTTTTTTTGCAGGAACAAGCTAAACCCGTCTACACTGGGAGGCCGTTTCCAAGTATCCTTCGATCCAAAAGGGCTCAGAATTGGAGCCGCTACACTCCTCGGCCGCTTCTCAATCCTTCCCGCAGGGCCACAGGCCTCTTCTCGACCCTTTCGTCTGTTCACCACAGGGGGGAAGAAACAGCGTGGCCAGAGGAGGAGGAGATATGTGGGTTATCGTAAGTAAAGTACACAAACAGGCCTTTCTGCTTTACAACACATCACACCTTGTTTTCTAGCTGAAGAGGCGCAGCAACAGACAAGACAAGTTGACTTGTATTTAGGCCAGTTGCAATAGATTTATTGTGAATAAATGATGATAATTTAAGAGAAACTCAATTATTTAGACTTGCGTGATTTATTGTTTTTCTCTTTTCTCTCTTTTTATCTAAAACTGGATGACAGATGTCTTCAGTCTGGTGCTTTGGACTCAGTTAGCTCATGTGTAAAAGAATAATTATGTTTACAGAGACTTCATAATTCATTTTATTTTTTTTGTTTCTGTTGTTTTGTTTATTTATTTTGGATATTTTCAGTTCCAGTGTTAAATGTTTATTAGAATGTAAAGTATATTGATCTTGCATTATTATGCCATTACTATACATTACATTACATTATTATATTACTTGAAAATGGTCTCAAAACAACAATGTTATCATTTATTGCAATAATTTAAGAAAGATTTATTATCCAGTAAGACTTGTAATCATGACAGGTCTATTAGTGTAGCACATTCAGCAACAAGGCAGTTCAAAGTCCTTTACACCATAAAAACATAATACAGTAACCAATTAGGAAACAAGCAACAAACATTACATTTTCTCAAAAGCTATCTCCAAAGTCATCAAGCCAACATACATCAAAAATTATGATCAATGTTTCTTTAATGTTTTTAATCCCGGAGAAGTTTCTCAGGTGATAGAAGGCTGACTTTGTGACTGCCTTTATGTGGCTCTGAAGGTTCAGAGGTCACTAGTTTGGTGTTTTCCTCTCAGATATGTCAACGTGGGTCCAGACTTCCAAGCCGATCTTCCTCCTTGCGTTGGGGACGGTGAGTGTCCGGCTTCCTGGGTCTCGGAGGACGACTCCCCTCCAGAGCAGCTGGTGTGGAAACCCTGGGACGAGCTGCAGGAGAGCGCTAAAGTTCAGTGCCACGGTAAGCTGCAACACCTGCTGGTCAACTTTATTTAAGCTTGAATGAAGCCCCAGTTGGATGGAGTTTACATTTTAATTCTTTATTTGTGTTTTATCTATAGTGGAGAAGCTGCTGTCTATGTGCAGTTCCAGCTGCCTACCAGGAGGGGGCAGTAACACAGAGCTAGCGCTGCACTGTCTCTACTACTGCAAGGGGAACACAATGGTAAGAACAGATGGTTTTATTGTCTCTCAGGGGATTTTTTTGTTTTTAAAGGTTTTACCCATTTTATCCTTCTTTATGAATCGTTCCTAAGCTCTGTGCATCTTTTCCTTTTATTAATTTCCATTTGTTTGTTCTGCAGGCCGCTTTGGAGATGCTGCTGTTTTCACAGCCCTCACCAGTAGCAGACTACCACTACTCAGGTAAACTCCCAGTCTCCCTCTTTATGTCAGTACTTCAGCTAAATTAATCTTTTATTGCAATTCCAAAATCCGAAAGTGTAAAATGTAAGACATCAAACGTTTGATTTTAGTTTTTGAAGAACTATAGCACACAGAAAAAAAAATATATATATATATTTTTTTACAAACCAGTGATAAACGTTTTGGCTCTCCCTAAAAATAACTAACAATACTTGACTTTCTGTTTTCCAAGATGGACTCTTAGCCACTCTTCAGTATGGGAAAGACAAGAAAACATTTGTTTTTCAAGCAAGTCAAATGGTTGTTTATCTTCATAATTCTACAAAGGAAACTACCTACTGCTAAACCCTTATCAACAGTCAGAGTGCATTTAAGTTTTATGTGCTTGGCTAAGTCTTATACTTAGACATTTAAGTAAAAAACTTATAAAAAATGATATTTTAAGATACCAATAGTGTATTATCTTCAACTATACAGTAGCTACCAAAAGGTCTCTTACCACCTGACACTTTGCACAATTAATTATGTTACAGCCAAAATCTCTGGTGTATTTAAATATGTTTATATCTATTTCAGGTTTGTTGTTCAATTTACCGATTTAGCCTCATTAAAGATGTCAGGCTTGATTTCATGAACCAAGCCAACTCCTTAACCAGATATTTATGCTTTATTCAGACAAAAGGTAAAGCTGTCTTTCCTGTTTTGTTTACTAAAAACACAGGAAAGACTTACCAGAACAAGTTAGGGTGAGCAAAACTTTCCTGAAGCATTTGCCAACAGCTATGAGAATTGGTATGCATGTGAAAAAGAGGAACCCGTTTCTGCAGCTTGTACAGTAGAAATCATTGTTGTAGGCTGAATTTCCTCCCACTTACATCCAATCCTCTCACCCGTTTAATTCCACAAGGAGCCCAGAACAAAGCAGACATTGTTGTGTGTCAGTCAGGTGAGTATTTTCCCTGTAAGTAACAGTAGAGCGGCTCCGTAAAGAAACAGCTTATTGGTGTTTAGACATCTCAAGTTCCTGACAGATTTACTGACCATCATCTGTTTAGAAAAAAGTCTAAAAAAAAGTCTTCAAGCAGCTGTTACATTAAACTTATGAAATTATATCTTTGTGTGTTTTTCCACACAGCAGGTAATCACATCTGCATCCCAGCATGTCATGCATGATAGGAAGACCTTGTGGTATTTATTTTCATTGTTTCTGCGGCCCTGTGTCCCCTCCCCCTTTTCTCTCTACAGGCTGTGATTTCTGGACAGATACTGAGAAGAATCTCTTCCATGTGGCTTTAGGGACGTATGGAAAAGACTTTCCACTCATTGAGAAGACGGTAAAACAATGACACTGATATTCTTTACTAGAGCTGGACAATAAATCAATAACGCATGTCGCGATGTAAATGTGATCAATATTAATAGATAAAACATCTGATAGAATTTAATATTTAATATATATGGAATATCCATTGCAATGCACGGCATTCTGGGAGATGTAGGCAGAAGAAAGTCTTCAGCTGCTCAACCTCTCAAGGCCAGTTAAGCAATAAATGGTTGGAGAAACTCCAAATTTCCAATGTTTTTTTTAGTAAATTTCTTGGATTAATATCAAAATTTATTTATTTTTCCCAGCACATTTTTAACTCAGAAATTTCACTGTTTTTTTCTTTAAAATTTTTTAGATCAATCTCAAAATTTCTGAGTTTTTTCTAGAAAGGTTTTGACTTTTGGAACTCAAGAAATTTTCTTCTTTCTAGAAAATTTCTGGGATTAATTTAAAAAGTTTTTTGGTGGAAATTAACTTTTTATTTATTTATACGGTGCACCAATCGGAGGTTTGTTGTATAAAAGAAAAATAAAAAAATAGTTTTATTTCAAAACTAAATGTAACTTTGTGCTCATCATTTTTTGGATTTGTCCTCCTTTTTCTTCTGGCTGTGGGTTTTGTTTTTCATGCCCGTACTTGTTCAGGTGTGAATGATTCAGCATTTTGCTCACAGCATAGCAGCTCGTTCAGCTGGAGAGAAAACTTCTGTTAAACACTGAATTTCAGTCAGAGTCTGACAACATGGACACTCTGCTGCTGCGTGTTGCAGGTGAGGACAAAGACGGTGTCCCAGTGCGTGGAGTTTTACTACCTGAGCAAAAAGCTGGTGGACAAACAGAAGAAGCAAAAAGAGGAGGAGATCAGAGAGGCGCAGGAGGAGCTGCAGAAATGCGTAAGAAAAAAACTCTTGCAAAAATGGTTTTGCCTCGAGCATTCAGAAACTGAGTGAAGTGCTTTATGATTATGCAACGTAGTGAGTCAGTCGGAGCTTTCCAGCTCATAAGTTGTTGTGTTTCACAGATGACGCCCCTCTCCCAGCCACTGGAGAGGCCGTTTGCTCTGGAAGAGGCGGTTCCTGTTCCTTCACTGGCCAGTTTCTTCCCCTGCAAGCTGTGTGGCAAGTGAGTAGCACCAGCTTTATTACACTGCAAAAATCCAAATCTTGCCACAGATTTTTGTCTGGTTTCCAGTGCAAATATCTTAGTACACTTGAAATACAACATAGCTAATTTACAAGTAACTTTTTTTACCAAGATGTAAGCGGTTGTTTTAAGTTAATAATTTCTTAATATTGATGAAAAGATACTAGTTAAACTAGTTATAAGTTATAACATCAGAGGAACTAGTACTTTTTAAAACCAATATTAGGAAATTATTTACTTACTTATTTACTGGGGTTACTAGGAGAGGGGCAGTGCCTGCTGATTTGTGAGATTATATTCAGAAGGTTTTTGAAACGGGTCATTTTCCAGACACCAAAAAACATAAACTTTTAATCAAAAACTGGTTGTTTTTTTATTTTTTATTTATTGCTTAGGCTGTTTTTAGAAGCGGTTGAGACCCAGATGGAAGTATAAAATGATAGTTTCCCTTTAAATAACTCCTGTTTTTTGCTGAAAAGTTATTTGTACGTTAGTTTTGTCTTATTTCAAACATACTAAAAACTGGACAAACATACTTGGTCAGATTTTGTTTTTGCAGTTTAAAAGAAGCTGCCAATACAAAACCCCTACCTTTGCCTCCAGGGCGAGCCCAACACATGGTTTAGATTTATTCTAAATCTTCTGTGTCCTCTCTTTTCTCCAGAATGTTCTATAAAATCAAATCCAGGAATGCTCACATGAAGATCCACCGGCAGCCTCAGGAGGACTGGACCGACAGGCGGCTGCAGCACCAGCTCCTCACGCAGCGTCTCGCGCTCAGCCGCCCCGCCAGCCTCATCCCCAGCCCAGGAAGTAGCCTGCTCCAACCCCAGGCCTCTCCAGCTAAGGCGTTTTCCACCCAGGGCCTCGCCGCAAACGGCATCAGCAACCTTGACAGCGTCCACAACGTCATGACCAACAGCGGCGCCGTCAATCCTAACCAGCTCCTGGATCCGTGCTCAGGTGTGACCTTTAGCAACATCACTCCTGCAAACTCCCATCTGATCGCCATGAACAGTATCGATGCGTGTGATTCAAGTCGAAAAGACCCGAGCACACCTTTCCACCAGCCGTGGAGCTCTTTTGGACTCCTTCTTCCAGACATGTCTTCTTTTTATTGCGTCCCAGACGGGAAGGAGGAGGTGGGAGCCGGGCCGGTGGAGGGGAAGGAAGCACTCAGCTGGCAGTAGCATTACTACCAATACTCTGATTATCTATCAAACTTAGTGCTTAATTCAACCTCATTTTTTATTCAGACTTTTTTTTACTTAAAACAAACACACAAAAAAAACATTTTAACAACTAAATGTTGGGATTTTGTTGTAAATTTTGTCTTCAAATTTGTTACATATTTAAGTCATTGTCATTCATCTGAGATTTTAATAAAAATGTGACCTCATTATTTCTTATTTTACGTTTTTTTTGGCTCCTTTATGTCGACAGGTTGCGAAACAATAGCAGGGATCCGAATGAATGAACAATGTTTTCAGTGTTCATGGAACCACATAATGGGCCAATATTGACACTAGCACACAGTTTCATTTCTAACTTTAATTTCTAACCATCAACAGAATCACCCTGTTGATGGTTAACATCTCTTATTGTGCGAACATGATTCGTTTGAATCTTGCAGCATAAAACGTAGTTTTATTATTGTTGCGTAAAAGCATTTTCTTCTCCTGGACTACCGGGTGCACATTTCTGCTCTTGCTGAAGTGTTGCAAGACACTCTGTGCCCTTTGACCTTATCTTTCTAAGGGTTACATCTGAGAAAGTGATAACTGTGTTTGCATAGATTCATGATCTGTGCACAGATCTGCATGTATGCAGATAAAAGTAGACCCTCCCTCTGACAAAAGTCCAACATAGCTTGTCTGCCCTCCTTTCATTCACTTTCTAACAGTGCACCTCCCACTGAACATTGCAAAAACACAGAATCTTACAAAGTAGTTTTAGTCTTATTTATACTGCAAATATCTTACTTTATCTAAATATGGTTAAATTTATATATAGGATCTTGTTTTAAGTTCATAAGTCCTAATAAGTACTAAATCATTGTCAGTTTATTTTACTTATAACAAGGGAAAAATTACTTTATTTATTTTTTACCAATATTAAGGAACTACAGACTTAAAACAAGCTAAGACAAGTTAGTTTTGTCTTAAGTGCACTAAAAACTAGACAAACGTACTTGGTAAGATTTAGTTTTTTTGCAGTGTTCAGAGAACGAATCAAGTGCTGCTGCCTTTATTCTGCAGCTAAATCCTGTGTTCACTTAATAATGCCGATTTTTGTATTAAAATGAAGCGATAGCTAGCAATCTCTTGTGAACACAAAAGTAGGAGGAAACCTGGTGAAACAGCAGCAGCAGAGTTCAGTGTTGGCCTTTTCTGACAGACAGAGGGGGGCTGCATTTAGCAGCCGAGTGGGAATCCAGAGAGAGAATGAACAGAGAGGTTACTGAGCAGTTGGCATTCACCTTTTCAAAGGGAGCAACTCTTTGCCAAATGACTGAGCATGTGCCCCCAAAAGCCCAATCCCAGCGTCTCCCATGTGTTGCTCTCCCATTTTTCCCAGAACAGGGCGGTGACAGTGAATAAAACATGCCTGCTTAATTAGGTTACTGTTGTGACATGCATGGAGATGGAGCTCCACGGTGGATCTGCGTGCTTTTTAAGGGTCTGAAACAAAAACATGAGGTAGTGTTAGAGAAAATAAAACATTGTTGGATATGTTATGCAGAAAAAATATATTTATGCACCTTTAAATCTGCGAAGTTCAAATGTTACACGTCATATTAAAGCTGCAGTATGTAACTTTTTTAAAATAAATTTTACTTGTTTGTAATAACTGTCACCATGTTGTGAGAGGATAAAATGAGGCAGATAATCTATAAAAAGATCGATCTTTGCTCTCTGAAAAAATGCACCAACCAAAACCAACCAATCAGAGCCAGGAGGAGGGTCTTGGTGTTGTCAATCAATCTGATGTACTTGCTGCTCAATCTGTTAATGGCATAAAAACAACTTAAAGTTACACCAAAACTTAATCTGCTGTCATTGGTGGTCATGTTAACTAGCCTTAGCATTCGTGATAGGCTATGCTAGCTGCGGTGTAGCAGAGAGCAATGGGTATATGAGGGAAGGAGGGATGAGCAGCACCACACACAGGGTGATTGACAGCGTTAAGATCTTCCTCCTGGCTTTGAGAAGTCAGAGATCCTTGATGTTGTTTTACAGATTATTACAAGGTGACAATTTCAACAAATTTGTAAAAATATATATTTTATTAAACATTTCATACTGCAGCTTTAAGCTGTGTTGTATTTTATTTGTTTCTTGCTCATGTCATGATGACTTGCTCATCGTTTCATAGTAAACCTGGTAGACCAGGCGCCCCGGGTTGGAGTAGCTCAGGTTCAGATATGTGATCTCGATCATTATATTGATCATTATCTTATTATAGTGAGATAATTATATTATCGTAATGAGATATTATCTCATAATAAAATTATAATTATCTCATTATAATAGATACATTTTTTATCAGAGTGGCACCATCACGCCGGTTGTGTTTCTGCAGCAACAGATCAGTGATTCTTGTGGTCATTAATGTGTGACGTAGCCCCACCCCCAAATAAAGTGGGCGGAGCCAACTGTTTGGAGGGGCGGGGCCAGACTGGGCGGCTTTCCACCCAAATCTAGTTTTGAACAAGCTGAGCTGGAAACTGTCAGTCCTTTATTAATAAAGCCATCAGCCACAAATCTAGTGACTTTAAAACAAAACAATGACCAGCAGCGAATGACAACATTTAATTTCCTTTTGGGATAAATAAAGCATTTTTAAGTTTAACTTAAAATAACAAAGCTTGCATACAAACAGGAGGTCTCACTCTCACGTCAATCAAATTCCTGAATCGGTCTACTTTATTACAGGTAAATATTTTCTGGTCCTTAATTTTTTTTTTTTACTAATGTAATAAGCCAGTAAATAGTTTCATTAAATATCAAAGATCTTGCCAGAATGTGTTCAAATATATCTTGTAAATCAGAAAACTAAATGTAATTTTACAGATGAATGTCAGTTTATTGCTAAGTTCAACATTGCAACAGGCTGAGAAAAAAATCAGCCAACAATCAGAGCATTTAAAGAAAAACTCCCTTGTTATATTCTTTTAAACTAATCCCATCGTCTCGGCCTTTAGCACCATGAAAAGGCTTCAGCGGTCTCAGCTGCTCACAGACCAAACAGGAGCATGTTGGGTTAGTGGGCCACTGCCCTGTGGAGCGACTCTGTACGTTTGCTTTTCTTGTTTGTCTGTGCTGACCCTGTGATGGACTGGTGACCTGTCCACAGTGTACGCAACCTCTTACAAGTTGGAATAGGGTCTTATGACCGTGACGGATTAATGGTCAGGTAGGTACATGAACAGCCTTTGTGCGTGTTATCAAGTTTGGCAATAAAGTAAATAGGATAAATAAGAGTTGTTTAGGTTGTTTTTATGGAGATACTTATGAGAAAAATTTAAAAACTACTCTTTAAATTGAGTTTTTGGAGTTTTATATTATTTTATACTGTCAAAAACAGTGTTGCTTTGATTCTTTGCATGGTTAAAATAAACCTTTAATCTCCATGGCAACCATTCAGGGTGGAAACAGGCTTTCACAAAGCTCCGCCTACTTCCTGAAAGCTCCTCCTTTCAGCTCCAATCTTCAGACTAGCGGCAGCAGCCATTAGCAAACACCTGGTGGTGCATCTGCTGAGGTCATCATATGAACTACATTTCAGACTACTGCTGAATGTCGTTCATTCTGAAAGAGCAAGAGCTTCTTCTCGTTAGTTATAAACGGAGAGACATTGTTGTGATGACCTGCTGAAGGAGGAGAGTCTGAAAGAGCAGGAGCTTCTTAAAGAGACAGAACCCAGTTTCAAAGCATCAAATTGAAACATCAAATTTCTCTTAAGTTATAACAACTGAGAGTAACATACTGACTTGATTGTTTTAAAATAGCAGTATGTGCTTGGAGAATAAATAATACCATCTCCCTTTAATAGGGGTCATGTTTCACGTTTATTTCTGTCTGTGTCGTAACTCTGGCTAAGATGAAAGTGTCCTCCTATGAGTGGCGCATACACTCCTATCTAAAGCTGATAAGAGAACAAACAGGAGTTGAGAAGCAATCATTCTTGTCTTTATTTGTTTAGACACTGTGTAACACGCTGGCTGTACAAATCAGAGAGATTTATCTTTGACCAAAACATTTTAAAGTCAGGTTTTTATCCAGCCTGTTCCTGGTTTCCCTAAACTCTCAGATGTTCAACAAACACCAGAAAGTCCATCCATCCATCCATTGTCTGTTCACCCTTTGTCCCTAATGGGGTCGGGAGGGTTGCTGGTGCCTATCTCCAGCTACGTTCCAGGCGAGAGGCGGGGTACACCCTGGACAGGTCGCCAGTCTGTCGCAGGGCAACACCAGAAAGTAACAATGGTAATCTCATTTTAGAAGGAATCCGTATAGAGCTGGAATAAATCACAAGATTTTTGAGATAAAGGTGTAGTAGTCTTTTGTCCACTTTCAAAAGCAGCAGCACAAAGGATCAGTTTAAACTCCTGTAATCAAATCTTCTCCTTTTCAGCTGGTTCATGATCCTGAGATGCTCTCATCTTTCACACACTGCCAACCTTTTCACAAGGCTTACAAGAGCTTGTCTTTACATTAATCACTGAGGGAAAACCTTTACCAAAAAAATCCCATGAAAAAGTCACATATGACTTTCACATGTGACCACATGAAAACCACATGTGGTTCACAACTTTTTACATGTGATTGATGTGTGAAAGATGTGAATCACATGTGAAAGCACATGTATTTGTGTGATTTTGGAACATTTTGTGGTAAAATTACACATGATTCCCATGTGATATACACATTTCCACATGTGGAAATATGTGATGCACATGTGATACACATGGAAATCACATGTGATTCCCATGTATCAGAGCTGCGTTGCGACTCACGGTGACAGTCGGTACCGTGTCTTATATCAGGATGTCTGATATAAAGACAGATATTCTTTATATCTGTCGGTGGACCGACTCAAGCTGCCTGTAGCGAATCGGACTTCTAGCAGAATGATGAAGTTAAAGTCAGAAGTTTCTCTGCAGCATTTCTGTGTTTAGGGGCGAGGCGGATTTTGTCCCGCTATTGCAAGGACGATTATAAAAATATAAATAGAAACAGTTCTTCTAACGTCAACATCAGACCTACGTTTTTATTCACAAACCAGTGCATGAAAAAATATTCTTGCCCATAATTTGATAGTTAGAGGACACAGATCTGCCCTCCTCCTCACCATGGACCCGGTTCTGAACAACATGGAGGCTCTGAGAGTCATTATTAGACTGAGGGCAGCCAGACTGGTTTATTTTTACTAAATTATTACATTTAGCTAAATATTATTGCTGAGGGGCACAAACAGGCCTTCTGACATACAGATTAAAAATAAAATAATAATTTAAAAAACCCTCAAAAAGGGCATTAGGGGCATCAAGGATAAAAAGGGCGGGGGCTCAAGCCCCCCTCGTCCCCCCCTCTGCACGTGCCTGCTTATTCGTTTATTTTAATGTTATTCTAAATACGTGACGTGACCGACGTGATGTTGGAACGTTTGGTGCTCTTTAAACTCACCGCGTGCTACTCCAACCTCCCCTGTGATTGGCTGAGAGCAGGAGGAAGGGGGCGTGGCCTAGCTGCCTCACGCCAAACGGAGAGAGAGATGAAAGCTTAGGGAGAGAGGGAGAGAGATTAAATAGAAGACAGGCGCAGCGGCAGTCCGCCACATCCGCCAGAAGGAGAACGAGGATACCAGCTGCTAGCTACGTTAGCCGCAGTAGACAGTTAGCACCTAGCTCCAAGAGTCCTAGCTCCTTTACTAACACATGAGGGAGTGAGCCAGCAGGGTGAGAGTGACAGTGTGAGAGCCGGAGCTCGGCCGTCCCGAACTGACTCCTTCTGCTTGCGTGAAGCTGCGTGAGCCCCACAGCGGGAGAGAGACACAGAGAGAAAGAGTTCGTGTACATTCAAGCTCACATATCTCCCTCTTCCTGCAAAGCAGCGTGTCTGTGAAGGTGTGTGAGGCAGAGCTCATTAGCAATAGAGGAAGTGGACCCATAAACACTGCCTGACTGTCGGCTGTGTACACTCGGTGTCCGGTTACTTGGCAGCGGATCCACGTCTCTTACCGATAACCGACTAATCAGCGGCAGCATGTGAGTACCTGCGGGAGGTTGTGTGTGTTTATGAATGAGTTTTGAGCGTGTGGCTGGTTTGCATTCAGCTCCAGGACCGAGCTTTGCTCCAGAAGGCTAACTGACCTGCATGTGTCTGAGCTGTCAGCGTGGTAGCAGCACATGTAACCACACAGCTGTTACTCTGCAACTTCTAGGTCTTCCTGCATGGTTTAAAGTGTCACCGTGCCTATTTAAAACTACAATTACCATTTTATTTTACATTGATTAACTAAAACAATTAATTAATTGGGTTTGCAATCAACTCATACTGTTAAAAATACTTTATTCAAAAAAAGGGAAATTAAATGTTGTAATAAGTCAAAGACTTGTCACAATAACGAATTTTGCTTGAAGAAAAATGGTCCCAGAAGTTATTGTGTATTATCAAGACCATTTTTAAGTAATATAATAGTAATGACATAATAATGCACGCTTACCCTCTCAAAGTTCAATAAACTTTAAATTCTAATAAACATTTTACACTGGAACTGGAAGATATTTTAAGCTTATAAAATGAATAAAACAGATGGTAAATAAAATTGAGTTGTGAAGTTTATGTAAACAAGTTGTCCTTAAAAAGGGGGCTAGTTCAGACCAAAGCACCAAACTGAAGACTTTTCTCACCCAGTTTTTGGTAGAAAGAGAGCGAAAATAAAAAATCAATCTATCATACAAATGGCAACAATTTATTGTGCGATTAACTGATTTATTGCTTAATGGCAGCGGCCTATTTGAGACCATTTTCAAGTAATAAATGAGTAGTTTTCCCCCTCAAAGATCAATAAACTTACATTTTGTAAACACTTAACAGTGGCACTGGAAGATATTTTAAATATCCAAAATGAAACATAACAACCAAAAACAATAAGTAAAAAAATATTAATCATCAGATTGGAAATGATCAATTAATGCCATTAATTGATCCATTAATTTATCCAAGAATCTTCAAGGAGTCCTTGTGGATGGTGATGCTGTGGGCAGGAAGCGTCTCCTGTAGCAGTCAGTCTTACAGCACATCTGAAGAAGCCTCTGACTGAAAACTGTTTCTGCCTCATGACTATCATGAGACAGAAACTCAACATCCAAGCAGCAGAAGTGACATTCCACAGTAATGACACAATCAGTTACTGGCAAGCACTGATTGTCCATATCGTTTGCTTTTGCCACTGGTCTTTAAGTCTCCGTCTGGCTGTATGTTTAGAAAGTAAGAGATGTTGGAGTCAGGGTTGGTGTGAACTTCCTCCTCCTCTCTCCGCTCTTTGGTCCTGCTCTGCACCCATAAAGCCTCATTTTTCAACAATTTGTGGTCGTAGTTCAGGTTTTATTTGAGCTTTTGAGATGCTAATCAGCATCTGATGGATGGATAATTGTTTTTTTTATTTCCTTTCTTATGTTTATACTTTATATCTATGTGCTGTTCAATTTTGACCAATAAAGCTAATTTTGATTAAGCGGAAAGAAAGTTATTTTATAATTATCTGGTCTGTAAATTTGTTTTTATGTAAAAATCTGAAAAGTGTGGGGTGCATTTGTAGAGCCGCTTTGTGACTGTGATTACATCTGCAAGCCTTTTTTGGGCTGAATGATTATTATTTGTAAGATGTGTTGAATTTTCCTACCACCTCTCAACAATTTGCTACTTTGTTCCAATAAAATGAATCAAATATTGTCATTGTAACATGATAAAAAGTGGAAAAAATGTAAAAAATTATGAATACTTTTACTGTGGACTTCAAAACATTTGAAACAGCAAGAACTGTGACAGTAACTTTAGCAGAGAATCTTGAAAGATGCTGCTCTGTCAACTCAATCAGGCTGTAAATGTTTGAAAACCTTCAACTGTGACTGAATTAAAACAAAATCAATCAGACTCACCTCCAGATGTTGCAGAAGCTCGTTGGTGCAATAAAAGGCACAAACAGTCACCAGGTTTTTAGGCAATTAGAAGTTTGGACAAGAACTGGATTTTATCTTTCTGTCATGAGGAGAGGTAGGAAAATCTTCAAAGCTTATTGTTAGAAAAACAAAAATGGCGTCATGGGATCACCAAGTCCCCAAAACCATTCCCTGCATATTTACTGCTGAATCCGATGTGAAACGTAGCTCAAGTCCTACGTTAAGTACGGTGGAGGAATGGTGATGCTGTGGTCCTGCTTTTCTTCCACTGGGTTTAATATATGAGATTATGAACTTTTTGAAATGCTATAACATTTTAAATAAAAATTAGGTGGACTCTACAAGAAGTAAAAATGCAGGCGGTGGCGGTTCTTGCATGAATCCCTCCTGCTGCCTCCTAACCAATCAAAATACAAGAAATATTTTAAATTCTGGAAAATGTCAAGTTATAGTGTAATTATTGCAAATAAAAGCAATAAAAACGTTTTTGAAAACACACCTGATAAAAAGTATAATTTCTTATCTGGTGGCTCAAAGATCTAACCGCCCCACTCCCCACCCTTTTTAGTACCGCCCTGGGCAACTGCCCATGTGGCCCATATAAAAAACGACCACTTATTGTACGCAATGTCTGGCAGAAACTCTTTAAACATTTTTATTACATGTAATCAATAATGTGAGGATTCACACAATGAAGAAAACAATCTTGATGATCAAATGTTATCAAACGGCTTCGTGCTGATCAAAGTCAAACTTTGAATCATTTAAATGTCAGTTCTGAATATTTCAAATAAAAAAATAAGAAACAATTTAATAATATTCCAAATCTGTTGTGATTTAGGTCTGTTAAATGTTTGTCTGATATTAAAAAAATTAAATAAAAAAATATATAGTAAACCTATCAAAGTAAATAAGTGAAATGCAGCTCATTTACATGTGACTAGATATGAGCCGTTATGTAGATGTTTGTAAAAATGTAATAAGTCTGTAAATGAAGTCAACAGCCTAATTATCAGTAGTTTCTGAGCCAAAATCGATACATGCAAAGTCATCAGGGTGTAGTGATGCTTTGCAAAGCTGAAAGTGAGTTAAAATGTAATCACTCTCAGTGTCTTTGATTAAACTATACACCATAAATCAGAAATATACATGTGAGCTTTCTTGATCTGGTTAAAACCTGATAATCAAAATCATAAAACTGGTTAATTCTACGCAGAATCCAGTGAAAAACATTCAAAATGTGGATTTTCTTCCATCACTCCAAACAAAATAAATGCCAAAGGTTGAAAAAAAACAAAAAACGTCTCAGTTTACATGTTGAAACCTGCATCAGATGCTTATTATCTGTGCAGGCCACACATTAGCTTCAGTTTCCTTTCCCAGATTTAGATGGCAACTTATGTTCAGATTGTTTTATTTCCAAACCTTTGTGTTTGTTTATTTAATGATCCTCAGAACATTCAACACCACAAACATTGCAATAGAATCATAAAAAATAATACTAAAAAAGAAATATCCTTAACCCTTAAAACACAAACTAGATCAAAACACATATTGAAATCAACCGCCTCAACAACGTTAACATTTTAAAACAATAAAAAAACGGCGTCACGATTTACCTCAAAGCACACAAACAGAATTAACAAAATTTCAGCAATTTCAAGGAAATATTAAAACACTAATAATAATCTTCACTGTATTCTTCATGTTGTTGTGTCAGAGTCATTCAGGTGTTTGCTCATCCTCAAAGCAACCTTTACTCTGCAGCCAAACAGGAAAATATGCGTAACATCTGTCCCAGAGCTCAGTGGGAGCCGGGCGACTTTGATCAAACAGAACCTGCTGCACACAGGCCACGCTCTTTGCTTTTTTATCACACTTATATGTTTTAGATCATTAAATCAATATTTATGTCAGACAAATATAAGTTTGTTCCACTGCCGCACCCAGTCTGATGACTGCCTGACTTATGGATTCCACATATCACTTGAATAGGACAACATGAAGAAGGCTGAAAGATCTAAAAATCATGACCTGATTTAAGAAAATTCAAGAACAGATGAAAAGCAAAGTCCTTTACATGTATCTGTCCTTTATATCTATTTATAAGGAGTGTCTGGTCTACCAAAATTACTCTGAGTGTAATGTTGATTCATCCAGGCCAACTAATAACATAGAACAACATCCTAGATGCTGTCTGTTTTTTGTAAACTCTTATTTCTTTGTTTGACATGTGGCATTGTTTTTAAAAATATCATGTCTGGGTTTGGATGCAGCTGGAAGGATTTTTGTTCTGACATCTTTACTTTCTCATTACACACCATAACTGTCGCTGTGATGCGTAACCGTGACAACCGGGTGTTGTTTCTACACCTTGGAGCAGTTGACTATCATCTCGGAACTCAAATAACACCTGACCTACGACCCCAAATCCCGGTGGAGTTGGAAAGGAGGATGCATGGATGCAGAGCAGAGAGAGAAAGAGGAAGTTCAAACGATCTGAAGTGTCTCTCTGCCCGGATTTAAAGAGGAGCGGCAAAAGCAAACGAGGTGGATTAGCAGTGCTTACCAACAACTGATGGTGTCATCCAGGACATGCTACTGTGAAATATCATCTCTGCTGCTCGGATGATAAGCCGTTGATTTATTACAGTCATAAAACTGTCTTACAGTAACAGTCTTCAGTCAGAGGCTTATTCAGATTGAATGCAAGACTGACTACTACAGATAATCCTTTCTGCCACAACAACAACATCCACAAAACGTGAATTATATGAATAAGAATATTTATTTTCTTTATGGGACAAATTTAATTCAACTTGATTTGAATTAAATCTACAATGTATATTCAAATATATATATATATAAAAAAATTCCCTTCTCACCCACCGCGGGTGGTTCTTATCCTCTGAGCTCGGGTCCTCTACCAGAGGCCTGGGAGCTTGAGGGTTCTGCGCAGTATCTTGGCTGTGCCAAGGACTGCACATTTCTGGACTGAGATGTCTGATGTTGTTCCTGGGATCTGTTGTAGCCATTGGTCCAGTTTGGGGGTGACTGCCCCGAGGGCCCCGATGACCACAGGCACCACTGTGGTCTTCACCTTCCAGGCCCTCTCCAGTTCCTCCCTGAGGCCCTGGTATTTCTCTAGTTTCTCGTGCTCCTTTTTCCTGATGTTGCAGTCGCTTGGTATTGCTACATCTACCACAACGGCTTTCCTCTGTTGTTTATCCACTACGACAATGTCTGGTTGGTTCGCCATTACCATTTTGTCTGTCTGGATCTGGAAGTCCCACCGGATCTTAGCTCTGGCGTTCTCCGCCACCTTTGGGGGTGTTTCCCACTTTGATCTCGGGGTTTCCAGTCCATATTCTGCACAGATGTTTCTGTACACTATGCCTGCAACTTGGTTATGTCGTTCCATGTACGCTTTCCCTGCCAATATCTTGCACCTGCTGTTATGTGCTGGACTGTCTCAGGGGCCTCCTTGCACAACCTACACCTTGGGTCTTGTCTGGTGTGGTAGATCTGGGCCTCTATTGCTCTGGTGTTTAGGGCCTGTTCCTGGGCGGCCAGGATGAGGGCCTCTGTGCTGTCCTTGAGTCCAGCTTTTTCCAGCCATTGGTAGGATTTACTGATATCAGCCACTTGGGTTATTTGCTGGTGGTACATCCCATGCAGGGGCTTGTCCTCCCATGATGGTATCTCTGGCACCTCAACCTCCGTTCCCTGTTGTCTGAGATATTCACTGAGCACATTGTCTGTTGAGGCTTTGTCCCTGATGTATTTATGGATCTTAGTTGTTTCGTCCTGGACTGTGGTTCTGACACTCACTAGTCCTCAGTCTCAGGGTGCTATATATATATATATATATATATATATATATATATATATTAGATAAATATCTCCAAATATATTATAGAAATATATACATAGAATATGATATTCTTATTTGATCCCAAGGGGAATTAAACAGCTTAGTCATGGACAAGTTACTCCACCCCAAGCGTTAAATATCTGTAAATACAAATATAACCATAAGCAATTTAAAATTTATATAAAAAATATTTAAATAAGTGTGATATTGTAAGTACTGTAATATAACTACATATAAAATAAATACAATTATGAAAAGCATATACATGGAAATATGTATATGCTTATACATATTTCTGAATATCCTCTGATATTTTGTGGACTAACAGCATTGAGGTGGGATTGATTTGGAGATTGGTTGTGACATGAAGCTAAGACAGCGTGTCAGTGGGACACGGTGGAGGCAGTATGATGCTGTGAGGCTGCTTTACTTTTTCAGGATCTGGACAACTTACTGTGAATTTATGATTGAATCCATAAATTCAACTTTAGCAGAGAATCTTGAAAGATGCTGCTCTGTCGACTCAATCAGGCTGTAAATGTTTGAAAATCCTCAAATGTGACGGAATTAAAACTAAATTGATCAGCGCTGATCAATCAGACTCATTGCCAGATGTTGCAGAAGCGTGTTGGTGCAATAAAAAGTGCAACTAGTCTCTAGGTTTTTAGGCAATTATTTTTTGTCATTTCAGTCAGTCTGATGTTGAATTTATTTTATAATCTGAAACATTTAATCTCTTGCTAGAGGTAAAACAAGTGAAACTGAAAATAGTTTAAGTATTTTTTCCATAGTGTTCTGTAAGTGCCTAATCTCTAAATGTGTTAAGACATTAATTTGACTTAACTAATGTTTCTAGTTGTTGAATCTACAAAACTGAAAGTGTTTTGTGACATTGTGAGTGTTTTGCAAGCCTTTGCAAGTAAGAGGCGATCAATAGTGATTTCTTAGATAAATCAGGTGGAAACTAGACAAAACTTGTGCAATGTTTGCATGTTTGGAGAGTGGTAAGCCAAAACCACCACTGACTGAGTCACAACTTACTCCTGTGTGCAGTATATCGTTTCCTTATTTCGAGGACATAAGTTGTCCCAGGTAACTGGATGAATCCATTATTGATAAAATAAGCTTTATTGTCCAAAAGAAATTTGTCTTGCCCAAATCCATAACCATAACGTTATATTCACACTTCTGTAATAGATACATTACAAGAGAAATTAATATTATAGACATAGCAATATAGTTTAAAATCTAGAAGACCATTAGCTACAGTTACTTTTTAGTGTTTGTTGCTGCTTATGGCTTTGAAGGAAAGCGTTTCAGTCTACATGCCGACCTCATGAAGAGGCTGGTACTCTGAGGGGAGGATATGAGATGATTTTCTGGACCTGTCCGGTTAGCATTTCATTGAAAATGTTCTGGAGTGAGGGATGCTGCTGGACTCCCATCGGCTTCATAGCTCTTTGTGTGAGCCGAGTGAAAGAAACTAGATAAACAGTTTTTAATCTGATATTTTGGGTCACAGTATTTCACAAGGACACAGTTTGTTTCAATTTGTTGTTAAAGCTATAAAAAAATGACAAAAGATAAAATCGTTTACTGGGCATAAAATGGTGTAGTGGGTATGCCAGGCCAATCGGTGGCGCTGTAAAGCAGAATGATGCAGAAATCACCAAACGACACCAAATGGTGCCATGTTTTTTATTTTTCAGAATAAAAGGCAGTGGGACACATGCATAGTACTCACTAAAACCGCTTTAAAATTTCCCCTCTCTGGGACCAGGTTTAAAAAAATGATAGTATCTGGTATGACTAAGCAATAAATCAATGACATATCGCGATAGACACATGATCAATATGTCAGATAGAATATTCAATAATTTCACTGAACTCCAATCCAGAACCGCACAGCATTCTGGGGGATGCAGGCAAAGGAAAGGCTTTACCTGGTCAGTCTCTCAAGGCCAGCTAAGCAAAGTTGGTGGAATCAAAGGAACTCACTCACTCACTCTTTGGTTACTTAGCAACTCTCTCACTCTTTGGTTACTTAGCAACAACTTTTTGAGTAACTGGCACAGAAGCAGTTTAATGTTTTGCCACTGTTGCTCATAATTTCTTAAGAATTAAAAAATAACAACGCAAAGTGAAAGGAGAAAATGAATGAGAGGAAACGGTAAAACAGGAAAGATGATGTCACAAAGTTTATCATTATTATTATATTTATAAATGTTATTTCATTTCCTTTTGGGATTAATAAAGTATTTTTGAATCTAATTGAATTGAATTGGAAGTATTTTAGATATTTAAAAGAAAAAAGTGATCAATAGTTATTGATAGACTCATATGAAATGCTTATGTAGTAATTTGTCAGCCATGTTGTCCAGCCCTAGATTTAACCCTTTATGACCAAAGTTTCAAATCACTGCCTGGATATTTTTGCTTATTTTAATTGTAAACAGTTCTTTAAATTTCCTGAGTAAATATATATTTGCCCATTTATCCATCACAACTGGAACTTTCAATATCTACTAAGTTACTTCCCAATTTACCGTCCATTAGAAGAGTGCCCCTCAGATTAATTTCACTCCCTCCCAAAGGCAATAACCCGATATTGCCTGGAAAGCGCAACATCTCCACTTTCAAAAACCGCTGGAATTTTACAGACAGCGCAAAGTGTGACAGCATTACAGGACTGTACTGCAAATTTGGCTGGATCGTTTGGTGTGGAAGGGTTAAGCTGGGTTTTCTAAAACAGTTTTTATTAAGTTGGCTGTATTTCAGATATCTAAAACAACAACTAGTCAATAATTATGAATATCGACTGATATAAAATACTTATCGTGATATCTCGTCAAGCCCTACATTCTGATCTCCTTAAACGCCTGTTCTGTGCATAAACAATAAAATACCTATATGGACCTAAAACCATCTGCATGTGGACGGGATCTGATAAAATCCACAGACTGAGCTGAATGTTCAACATGGCTTCCATGCCCTCCATTATTACGTTGTGTTTTTGTCGTGTTCAGATTACGTCTTGCTATTTTCGGATTCTGGAAGCGCCCAAGTATACGACAATTGAACCCACCAGAGATGTGACTCAGCTGTAATGGAAAACACACCAAATCATGTAGACCTGAGTCGAGCCATGCTGAGTAGGTACTGGTATTAAAGGGCCATAGATTCAAATTCAATATATTGATCCCAAAGGGAAATGAAATGTTGCAGGTCATTTTAATTGAGATTCTTAAAGTAGTTATTGTAGATTGTGATGGCTGTTGGCAGGAGGATGCGATGGTCTGAGGATTTTTCCTCCATTAGTGTTAGATTTTTCTCAGTGTACTTAGATTTTGTTGCAGATTTTGTTGTACGTCTTGAATGAAACTTTGTGTTTGCAGTAAGTTTGGTCAGCAGACGTTGTAGCTCTCTGCACATCTAGATCTAATATTTCTATTTTCCAATACAGCCACAACAAACTATTCATTGACTTTAAGTGTGAACGTCACACTACTATTTATTATTTTAAAGCATATCTAGTATTTATGGTGGTGATTTCTGAGTGTTGTGAACCAGGAAAGGTTGACGCCTGCTGCTCAGACATCGGCAGAAATCCAGATTCAGGTTTGGGCCAATTAGAGTAAAGTTGAAGCCGTGCAACAGGTTTTGTGACAAAGCATTGATCTCTAGGAACTTTGATCCCTGTAAGGTTAATGTGTGAACCAGTGCTCCCAGTGCTCCCAGTAGCTTGTAACTTCAGACAGATCTGTTCCCGTACCTTCATTAACTTGGTTTTATAGTCATTTTGTTCTTTTTCTGTTGTTTTGTAGCCGACCAAAGAAAGAGAGAGAGTGGGTCATGGAGGACATTTGGCAGAAAGTACCTGCCTCCATGTTTGATTGTAGCTTTCCAGCTATCAGTATAGAAAACTTTGGTAAAAATGCAGAATTAGGATTCTGAGCAGACATTCAATTTAATATCCTGTACATTTAAGAAATAAATCACTGGGCCTTTTTTAGTTCAGAGATTTTAAATGAATGTCAGGTTTGTTTTCACTTTCCTCAATATTTGATAAAATAAGCTATTTTCTTTTTCTTTTGAGAGATTTCATCTGTATTAAAGACACCAGGACCTGGATAGAAATTGATTAGTCAAATTGAATCGAAAACTCCAATGTAGATCGTCTAACCCAGCGGTGTCCAAAGTGTGGCTTGCGGGCCATTTGTGGCCGTTGAAAGGATTTTATTCGGCCTCTGACTACAAGTCAAAAATTGTAAAAACTGGGCCAACAAAACAGAAAACACCTGATGACCCCCCAAAATTTTGTTTTTCTTATAATGTAGCAGTCCGAAGCCCTTTTCGTGTTTTAGATCTTTAATAATTTTTTAAAAAATGCTCCTTTATTTTCAGCAAGTAAAGAAAAAAAATGTAAATGATTTAACATTTTTAACTTAATGAATTTTGTGACCCACCAGTCATTTAAATTTGCTAGTTTTGGCCCAGTTTGGACACCAGTTTGGACACTGGCCTAACTCCAGAGTTATAGGAGTTGTGGCGATCAGAATCAGAAAAACATGACTTGCATCTTGGAAAATAATGCTTTAAACAAACAGCTTTGACGTGAAACTTGCCTAATTCTGAAACAAGAACAACGTCTCTGTCCCACATGTTTGGTTGCATTCAACAAAAGGGCAAAGGTCACATTCCTCTGGACCTTTAAAAGCCTGTTGGAAAGAAGTCGTGGTATTTTTGCTGAGGGGTTTCAGCTTTTGCCTAAGATTACATCCTTAACAGTTGTTTTAGGATGCTAGCTAACCATGGTAATGGTAATTTAGGGTGTTTTCATATCTGAGGGGTTTATTTAGTTTGTCCCCTTTGGTTGGTTCATTTGTGTAAATGAGTTTGAGCGTCATCTGCAGTTTGAACAGTGATTGTGAATATATGGGTTAATATTTTACATATTTAACGCAAACTACTTGTCACCAGTGACACAATCACAGTTTGGATTGGTGTAACTGGTTTTTGAGCATCCCTACGTGATGAAGACAGCATTTCAGAAACTTTGACACATACCGGTGCTTGAATAATACAACGTGCTTCTGTTGGTCTTTGCATGGCAACGATTTATTCTCATTCTGTTTCTGTCAAAGCTACATTTATTAAGTTTTTACTCACAGCTGATTGGGTTTGGCTGGGAAACGCTCTCACGCTGCAGTGAGCTGATGTGATTTTGTCTGCCTGGTGTTGAGCGGACTTTGGTCTTGTGTTTGGATAGACGATTTGGACGGTTTGTTAATGTTTGTTGGGACTCAAGAGCCGACTGTGAGATAAAGCAGGTCACTTTGATCATGCTCAGAATACAGCGGATGACAAACAAGAACTTGTTTAATAATAATTCAGATTTTTTTTTTGGTAGCATGTAATATATCTAGAGGTGGACAATATGGCTGAAAAACCAATCATAATATAGGAATTTCTTATCAGTCTATTAGTAACTGATTAGTTTTTTGTTTTGAATATTTGAAATTATGCCAAACTGATGGTCTGACTTCCTGTTTTTATCCGCAGTTTTTACTCCACACCATTGTTTTGTATTTTTAAGCAGTTATGAGGCATGGTGGAAAAAACTTCTTCTCCCCAAGTAACTCCACAGGTCGTTGCTAGGTAACCAAAGAGTGAGGGAGTCAGTTGATTCCACCAATGCAGTTAAATTATTGAATATTCTATCAAACGTACTATCTATTGACATGGATAATGTGTCTATTAGGATATATATTTTGTTGATTTATTGTCCAGCTCTAAATTTATCCTCTAGATATGAAGCCATTTTATTGCACATGACTTATTTCAATTATAAAGATATATAAACCAAAATAACATACAGCATTGCCTATAAGTTTAGAACCAAAACTTATTTATGCTTTGTGGATTTGTTGGTGTTTTATTTTTGCTGCATAATTAAAGTGTGCTTGTGCTTATGGTCACAAACTGATGGACATTCAGACATTAAATATGCTGCGTCCTTCCTACTACTTCCTATTGTCTTCTTCTTCGTGGTTTGTGCCAGAGGCGACATCCAATTGTTGATTATGTGAAAAATGTTTCTATGGCAGTTTTACGAAATAAACCAATCTTGATACAGCCATTCAGTGAATTTATTTTTGAAACATCAATGGAAACGCAGCTAGAGTGAAAAGTTGACATGCAAACAAAATGTACATTTTCCTCTTGATACTTGTGTTAAAATCCATTGCAGAGAACAAAAATGTCTGCAGATTTATCAGGATTTAAATCAGGGATCTGACGCTTAAGTGCCAAAACCAAAATGACTCAAATTGTAACCCTCAGAGCATAATGAGGATTCTTCCCAAACCACAACTTCATTCTTATCTTCATTTTCAGACTTTAAACTCTCGCTACACTCATACACTTTATGTAAGGCAGTGAGAAGAAAAGAAAGTAGAAAACAAAACCAAAGAGGACAAAATGATTTTTTAACAGATGTTTTGGGGACTGAATGAAAAAGATCTTTGCCTTTTATTATCATGTTCACTCTTGGATCGTATTTGCTTACCCTAAATTAACATTGACTGCAAAAAAAGAAGGTGAGTTCTGGATTTCAAAAGTTTACAACAGAAATAAAAGGTCATAAAAACTGTACAAGTTAAGCTGCAATGGGAAAGACAGAGAGACACCAACTACATTGTTTGAATTAGTCAGAATTTACAACCACAACTTTACATATTAATACTGAGCTATAATGAAATCTCTTCCTTCTGCAGGGGAACAGATTGTTATAGTTTGAAGATGAAAAGGAATCAGGGATGAAAGAACAAATTTTAAATGAATCATCATTAAACCTGCCATGCTGCAAACTGGTTTCATCTTCATCTTTTTCACTTCTCATCATATATGGCTGTCACTGGTTTCCACTAAACCATTAAAGAAGCCAGTAAAGCTGAGAAAGATTTCAATGTCCAGGCAAAAGCAAATCTGTATTCTGCACGACAACTGTGTACAGATTTGATAAGGTTAAGAGGATTTACATGCTCAGAGACATATTCAACTATAAACATGTTTTTTGTGGTCATTTTAAAAATTGTAACTGTGCAAAACTTAGATTTTTTTATGACTTATGATACCAGAAACCAAAACATTATGCAAAGAATTTAAATGGCATAAAAATGTTTTCATTCATGTTTCTTGATTGTTTGGGGACCTTGACATGCTAACGATAGCTGTAATTTTATTACAAATGTACATAAAACTATGTTGATATTTCACTAATGTTGAAAAAAACACAATTATGCAATTATGATGTTTCCATTAAATAGAAAACCAAATTAAAATCACATGATAAGTCATTAGAAATCATGGTGGGGCGTTATCATTTTATCACTTCCTGTCATCTTCTTAGTCGTTTCCGCCAGCAGTAACATAATGTTGTTGATCACATGACACAACTGGATGATGCAAAAAACATGTTCCAGTTTTGTGAAATACACCAATTTTAAAACAGCTTTTTATTTTAAAAAAACTTGAGTTTTTTCAAAATTAAAATTTACAACCAGCGAGTTTATTTTGTAATTCTAATTTGGGCAGTAATATGGTTAATGAAAATGCAGCCAGTGAGACAATGAACCACCGTAACGTCAGTGCAGAGGTCACTGATGCGTTCTTGTCACTGCAGAGATCGTCCATGTTGTCTTCATGTTTAATTTTCTGGTTCAGTGTTTCCAGTGTGCAGGGGAGCTTCCTGACATCTGAAACAAAATATCAAATATAAATCAGATTTTATGTTTACCTAAACGCCTTTTAAAACAATAAATATGTTTAGAGTTAATTTGTCCAGGTGCTAACTATGCTTATTGATAATTATTCACATTCATGCAAGTAGAGGATTGAGTTGCTCTTGAGAGAAATTAAACTTTAGCTTCAGTAAAACTTTTCCTTTCTAAAAAGCGCAGTGCAGTAACCAAAGGCTTAAAGCTAGTGTTTGCAGTTTCTTTCCGGCTCTCTTCTGTCCTTGGGAAGCTGTATCTGTTTCACCGTGTCACATTGTTGCTTTTGTGTTGAAAAAGTGTATTGTTACGGCCTGGATGCGTTATCAAGACACATATACAGTCCAAAAAGACATAACAGTGGTTTTATTTACCACAGTCTGTTCTTCAGGGCCAGTTAAAGGGTTAAACAGAGACAAAGTCACTTATTTATTTTCCTTAATGTCACCTGGTTTGTGTTAAATGTATTTGATTTAGTGTTTTATAAGTGTTGTTGCAGGAAAAACTAAACCTAAAGCCCATAAATAGAGTGTCAAGTGAAAACCCCCCCCAAAAAACAAAAACAGTATTAGTCCACAATAATTTACTAAAAAAACCAACTACAAGCAAACTCAAATTTAAAACCAGCAGCAGGTAGACTGAATTCACTTTTAAAAAATATTTAAAACTATGACCTTGTATTTATTAAAGACTTTGGCGCAGTCACCTCTAAAACGTGGCCTTCTTTAGCTGCAGTACCTCTGTTTGAGCACAGGGTGGCAGCAACAGACTACTAGTGAGGCGCTGTGGCTCGCAGTCAGCCCAGAAGAAGACGTCATCAATCTGTGCATCCTTCTCTGAATCTGGAAGCGTCTGCGCATTGCATGAGCTGCTGAGCGACTGGTTGAGGTAGTTTTAAACGTTTTTCCACTTTTCCCTGCTCTTTCCCCCCTAATATTCACATTTATTAAACCTTTTTTGAAAAGTTGTTAAAGAAAATAGTGTGACTTTTTTAAAGAATATTTAACTGACAGGACAAACTTGTTGAACTCGTCCCTCCTTCCATTCAGTTATTATTTCACTTCAAACTCCAACATTAACCTCGTTTTTATCGCTGCAACTCAAGCTGAAGATGTGACGATGTTTTGTTTTAAAGTTTTGTGTAATTTGCAGGCTTCGTTGTTGGTGTAATTTGGCGTCACACCTGAAGCTCGTTGTCTCTAATTAGACCCACTTGCAGCTGGTAGATTCGGGTTTTTCATGTCAGGAGGAAAATCAGTTAATGGCTTCTTGGAAAAACTGTCCTTTTTTCCTATTTTTAAATCATTTTATTGGGTGAGATAGCTGTCAGTCCTCCCACTACGCTGGACTAAGCAGTGTTTTTATAGTAAAACGCTTGTAAGCCAGCTAATTGAGCACTGCTCTTTTATGTGCAAGGTTGCTTTGACCTTTAAAGGAAATTAGTTTAATTGAAAGAGAAAAAATAGTCAATTTATTTGTTTTTCCCCTTTTTAATCCAACAATTTTTCTTCTTGTTAAGGGTACTCTATTATGTTGGGGATAAAATCATAATTACAACATTTTGGGTAGTGTTTAAAACGTAATTATTTAACATGATTACTCATTGAAGTGAATAAGAATACGCTTGAAAGCAGAGTGTGTGGGGGGTGGGAGTGAATTGCGTATTTTTTTATGATTATTTGGGACAAAAATCATAATTGAAGAACAAATTGAACAGCCCCAGTTTCATTGAAAACTCATAATTTGATTAAAATAATTGACTCCAAGCTCTAAAAATCCCAGAGCCTAATTGATTCATACATTTAGTGCTAAAAGCTTCAGAATAAGTGGAAAACGCTCTTGATTTAAAAAAAAATAAAAATTCAAATTAAAGCAGGATTTTTAGGGAAGCTAGTCAAAACAAATGAATTGATGCTTTTCACTCTTTGTTGCTTATTTTATTAGATTTTTTTCACTTTTAAATAATGAAATTGTTGACATATAATACAATTGAAAAATAAGATAAAGTATAGCAATAAAACTTTGGGAGATTTTAACCCTCTAGACCAGTGGTTCTCAAACTTTTTTCAGTGATGTACCCCCTTAAAAATATATTTTTAGTCAAGTACCCCCTGACACTGGCAAAACATTTTTGGAACAAAAAAGAGGTACAGTGCCTTTTTTTTCACTTTATCTATACTTTCAGCAGCATTGCTGCTATGCTTTAGCCACGTCTCCATAGTTACAGTGTAATCATGACAGGGCACTCGTCAACGACAGGTCGTTGACGAGTGCCCTGGGTTCGTGGGTCAAACTAACTTGGTGGGGGGGTCCGTTTTATTTTAAAGGATATTGAAACTAAATACTGAATATAAAATTCAGTGCATGAACACACATTTATATTTTATCTAACTTTTTACAAAATAATTTTTCCCAAGACTTATTATGAGGAGCCTACTGATTTTTTAAAGATATTTTGAAAAGCTTCATGTACCCCCTGCAGTACCTCCACGTACCCCCAGGGGTACGCGTACCCCCATTTGAGAACCAATGCTCTAGACAGCAGACACACCCATACAAATTTAAAAGAGGTAAAATAAGTAACGTTTCCACCAAGTAGAAAGAAAAGAGATGCTTCACGTAAATGCTGCCATTGGAGATGAACCTGAAAATTATCTAAAAATTATCTAAAAATATGAAATAAAATTAAATCAACGTGAAACTGAATTGTCTTTGCAAATATTTGAACTTTTAAGATGCAGATTGCATCGAATTGGCATCTCAAAGTCAATATTTACATTAATTTCTGATGCCAGAAGGATTTTTCCCACCCTGGATGTGCGTTTGTGGTTGCTGTGAGGGGAAGTTGTGCAGGAATAAAAAATGGCCGAAGCTATAGGGTGCCGCCTTCAGATCCGCTGCTGAGAGCAACGGACTCCCATATTTTACCATTTGGCTGACAAACCCAACAGTTTGGCTGTTGAGGTAAAAATGAGATCTTAAATAATGGTCGATAAATCTGCGGAACATGAACTGCAGCCTGGGTGTTTGTCCGTATTTCATTAATACTCGTTAATCTTGTCAGCTGTAATAAACGTTTGTCCCTCTGACCTCCTGCTGCTGACAAACATCCTTTACTTCCTGGTCGTCTGCTGGCCGACTGCAGCCGCCGCATCTTAACCGTCTGGATGGTGGACAGAGAGCTGAAACGATTAATCGTATTAATCGTGATGAATTGATAATTGGAATGATTTAGCAACACAAGTATACAGACTCAAGAAAAGGTCAATGGCTGAAATAACACAGTCAGAAGTAATTAAGCCAAAGCTACAAATACAGATACATTTTTCATTTAAGATAAAGTTTGTAAATATGTTGTACTAGTAACTCAGGTTTTATCTTCATCTGGTTCAAATTCAGTAGAAAAGTTGAGCATCTTTTGCTGCCCAATTATTAATCAGTTAATAAGATGATCTTTTAGTAGAGCCTCAAGTAGGAAATTTAAACTGTGATGGCAGAAAGTGGACAGAAATGAGTAACAGAAATTAAAGACGTATAAAGTAAAAAAAAAAACACAATGCAAGCTAATCTAGAATATAAAAATATAGAAAAACAGTCAACAGATCAGCCCTACATTGTGTTGGTAAGAGCAGAAATGTGAGATTTTCACATGTTGGGAAGAAATGTTGAAACATTGACCAACATATTTATGATTTGATATGATTTTGGTGATTTCACTCATCAAAATATAACGTCTGTTCAGTTGTGGAAGGTGTGGTGTTTTCTCTATAACTTTCTAATTTTTTGTTTTTATTATGCAAGTCACCTTGAGCCGCCTTGCTGCTGAACTGTGCTGTACAAATAAACTTGGATTTTTATCTGCAGATGCATCCTTTGTATGACACACTGATGAAAAGCTACATCACATTTTAGGCAGTAAATGTTGATAATTTAAAAGGGAATTTAATTATTTGCATCTTTTGATGCATTTCTGGTATAAAAAAGCTTAAATGAAAAATTTGCAGAATGTGCCAAAGGTTTTATACGATTAATCAGCGGTATAATCGATAGAATAACTGATTAATGAAATACGTCAGTTGCAGCCCCATTATTAAGGCAAAATGCCACTTTATTTAGTAACATGATCAGCTTTTATACTGTTTATCTTCACATTTTCTATTTTAGATTAAAACTAAAGAGTAAAGTTTTGTTTTGGCAGCGTTTGTAAGGGAACAACGCGGCCTGTGCGTTCCAGGACTGTGCTTTGTTTTTACAGCTGAGGTCCTGTTCTTTATTAAAATCAAACTGCAGAAGCCTTTAGTTTTCACTTTCCAGGTTTTGTTACAAATAAAACCTCATCTCATGATTTTGTTTTTGAGAAATGAGTTTTAAAAACATTTTTCTTCTGACTTCTTCTCAAACTTAACTCTGCTGCTCGACCCAGAAACCAGTTTTCTTGTTTTGATTAGAAGAAAACAGACTTTCCAAACTTATAGAAACAAAGAAACAGAGATGCATTTCCTTTCTGTGCAGATGAATTGTTCATTTAAAGGGGAAGAGGCCCCATAATGTTTGTTTTTGCAGCTTGAATCCATCAGAGGAACATATTTTCTTTGCGTTCTGCTTCGACTAACCCTGGGATCCCCGTCCTGCAGCTATCAGGCCTCTGGTGGCTCTTTAGGCCCGGCGCAGCAACTCCCTGCAGCTTCAGTCAAAAATAACGAGCCACGCTTTTATAGTAAAAGATAATTGGGGAAAAGGGGCTCGTTTTGGTTTTATTTCAGTTATTCTTGCATCACCTCTCGTTGGGCTGCCACCTTATCGTGGTGGAGGGGTTTGAGTGCCCAACGATCCTGCTGTCTGGGGCTTTACGCCCCTGGTAGGGTCACCCAAGGCAGACAGGTTCCAGGTGTCTTGTTTGGGACCAGACAAAGCGCAGCCCGAAGTGAGTGGGTGGGTGGGTGGATGGATGGATGGATATTCTTGCATCATCTACATAATTTTTCTAGTTCAAGGAATTCTGCCTCTACATGTTTAGTTTGGTCATTTTATTAAATCATTGATGTTCCAAGCTTTTGAGACAAAATCTAGCAATTACTTTCCTTTAACCTTCAGAGCAGCATGCTAAACATGATATTTTGATGAGACAAAGTTTAGAACCAATAGTTGTATGTCTGAAATAAAAGATTTTTATTTTCTGTTGTTGCTGCAGAAAATGCTTTTAGTAAAAAACAAACTAGCAAATAAAAACGAGAGCTGTCATGGAAAAACCTTTTATCAGCCCAAAACATCAAACAAGTTTTCTCGAGGCTTTTTTTGATTGAAAAGTTGCTGGATTTTTGTTGCCCTGCGTACGACTTTAAAATGAAAGCAAAAATAAACATATTACCAAATCTCTTCCTTTTTAAAAGTAGAATAACCTTCATTATACCTCAATTATCACAAGCGACAATCTTAGAACTCAGAACCTTCTAAGATTGTCATTAGGGGAAAATCGGGGCAAAAAATTAAAAATTGTGTCGAGACCTCCTTCCCCCAGGGCCGCAGTAAAATCGCAAAGCCTTGACCGGTCCGGTCTGCGGTGATAAATAGGTTGGGGACCAAGGGGGCGTGGCGTAGGGGTTAGCCCAACCCATATTTGGAGGCCTTGAGTCCTCGACGCGGCCGTCGGTGACATTTGCTGCATGTCTTCCCTCCTTTCCTTCCTGTCAGCCTACTTTTGTATAAGGGACAATAGAGCCCACAAAAAGACCCCCTGGAGGGGTACAAAAAATAAACAAAACTCTTATGCTAATAGCTATGCTAATTATTTCATTAGCATATTAGCTAACTTTGAAAACGTTTGACACATTTAACTTCTAAGTTGATTTCTATGGATAAATTCAGAAGTGTTAACATACTTGGCTGGTTGTAAACTTTCTGTTGAATGAACTTAAACATCTATGTTGAAGTTTTGGTTATTAACTGTTTATTGTTCAAATAGTTAGGTGTTTAGATTCATGCTCTTTTTTTCCCACAGTTTACGCAGCAGTTCTGTTTAATCTTGTTCTTTTTTCTCATTAATTTTACTTCAATCAAGCATAGAGTAATAAAATAAAACACTAATATTAGATAACAAGATATAAATACAATGTCTAAGAGCATCATGGAGTATGCAAATGTCAAAATTAAATTGTTGTTTGGGAGTTGTAGTCTCCCAACAGCAGATATAATTTGAATTGAAGGTAGCACTTTAGCGTTAGCTTCTGCTAAATAGCGCTTTAAACCAACTAATGTTTATAATTAGCGGTTGAGGATTAGCTAGCACTGATTTTCTTGTTTCTTACCTTCTTCCCCATGTTTTAACTTGACCTTTATTTGTGTTTTCCTCTTTTTTTCTGCCCCTGTCAGGATGTTGAGGTTTGCAGCGGTGCGAGGCGGCCTGGGCCTGCTCACCGTCAGGAGGGCGTGTCTCCTCTCCCGATCCGCCCACTCTGCCCCACAGACCGAGTACCGACCCATCAAGAAAGTCATGGTGGCCAACAGAGGTAAAACTTTTCATCCAGCACTAATATTCAAGTGTTGCTGTTGAATTAAACGCTGTTTCATGTATAATTTAAGAAAAGCCTGTTACTTTTACTGTTTTCCTGAGGCAGAAAGACTCTCAGGTCGTTTCATTTTTAATGTGCTGCATTAAGTTTTCTTTTCTGATTGCTAATATTTAAGCAGACTCGATGGGAGGCCGTACTGGAGTGTTTTAATGAGGAACTTCTGTAATATTGATGAAAACTGCAGTTCATCACATGTTGGGTTCTGCTTTTCCTCCTGTTTTTGACGTCTGAACACAGATTCTTACAGGAGTTTTCTGGATAAAGGTTCAAAACTTCAGTTTTCTGATCTCCGGACCAAGTCATTACTGTATATTTTTCAACATGGCGCTGCATCTCCAGATTGAGTCGAGATGGTTTGAAGAAAAGAAATGCTCAGATTATTTTTATTTTTGTCTATGTTTTGGGGCAAAATAGTATGTTGAACCCAAATGCTTACTTTTTGCTACGACCCATTCCAGATCGCGTCTTTTCATTTTTAGATGAAAAACTTTGCTGTAGATGTGCTGCTTGTAATTCAAGAAATTAGATTTTAATATTTCTACAAATGTCCTTTTTTAAGAAAAAGTGAAAGATGGATTAAGGTTTTCTTTTGCTGGTAGAAGTACAAATTAACTCTTAACTTTTCATAACTGCTGATTAACTGGCAGAAAGAGACTCTCCTGTGTTCTGTCCTCCATGAAAAACAAATGCAGGAAACATCGCGGTTTGCAACAAACTCAAAACATTCTCCGTGTAGAAGCTAAAGGAAGATGGGTTGTTAATTGTTTTAGTGAAATGCTGCATGAAAACCACAGTTGGCAAAGTGTCTGGAGTTGGATTATTCTATAACTGTGATTAATTTATTTTTTATCAAGTAGTTGTAGTATTTTTACTCAAGGTTATCACATGACAGCACATGTCTACTTTGCACCAGACTCCATGCCAGCCACATCTGACTTGTTCACGTCTGTAAGGTAATTTACGTGAGACATGCATCGTAACTCTGCACCAGAAGAAGCCAGACTCTGTAAATCAGGATGTAAACAATGACTGAAAATTATAAATATGAAATTATGAATGAAATCTGTTCTGGTTTTGACTTCGCATCCAGTCAGACTTGTCTACAGAAGTTGCAGTAAATGCGTCACACAAGGCCGTTGCTCTTAGCTTGGTTTCTTTTCGTTAGCGTCTTTTGTCTTGTGATGATAAAAGAAGTCACAAGAATAAACTTGGCTGAATAAACTTTGAAATCGATTCATAATCAGCTCCATCTGTTACTTCCATAACTGTTTGCTGCTCTGCAACGTCAAAGTTATTTGTGTATTAATCACTTGAGCATTGTAAACCGTCCAAACAGAAGTCTGATTGCAGTTTTATCTAGTCGTATCATCATCCATGCAAAAAAAGAAAATTGTATTTCAACAACAAATCTGCGTTGATGTTTGAGTAATTGGAGTCTCTCCTGTCAAGTCCGGTCCAGACGGACAGACGATTGTTTCTCTGTCATCATCCATTTTAAATGACAAACTTACTCACACATCTGACTGTTGATCTGGTGCTGCTCTAATTAAACACACGTGCTGCATCTACCCATCACTCCCAGTATAAACGCTCTGGTTTTCAGTCCTACCGCACTCTGTCAGCGTTTCCTCTCCTCCATGCTTGTTGCTCCTCTTCTCGATTCGTTTCTGCAGCTCTTGTCAGATGTGATTTTTGCTGCAAGCCACTTGTTGTCTCCCTCTCTGCCCTGCTGTGACTCCCTCATTTACTCCTCCTCATTTACCTCCTCCCTCCCACTGCTTTTGTCTCCTCTAATCTTATCTGCGTCTCCATTAAAGACGCCACACTGCTCGTTTTTGATTGTCACTTCTTTAAAGGACCCGTCACCCCAGCCTTCACTCTGATTCAAATCGTCTAATCTGTTTTTCTATAAATCTCTCCCTGACTAATTTTCCCTTTGTGATGTTAGTCGTTGCTTTTTTTCTTTTTTAAAGAAAGCTGCACAAACATTTAAATGCCGTCTCCTGTCCTCCCCTTCAAACAAAAACAAAACATACCAGCTTTCAGTGACTGAGGTTGATTTTTCACTAAACTGTGCTTTTTTTTTTTTTTTTTGAGCGTTTGGTTCCTGTGACAGCAAGATGAACGCTAAGGAGTGTTTTTGTTTTTTTTCTGTCAGCGAATGTCTGCTAAGCTCTTTAGTTTTGCTGCTTTCTACCTTTCAAATGGCTTTTATTTTTTTCCTGCACATCACATATGGTGTCTTTCACAATTATTGAGACTTCAGTATGTTTTATTGAGATTTTATGATAACCGAAATGGTGCGTAGTTGTGAAGTGGATGGAAATGTCTGGCGGCTTGAAATCATTGAAATAAGGTTTGGAAAGTGCTTAATTTCTGTTTCAAGTCCTTAAACATGCTTGGTATTCTAACTGAGCAGTTTTGCAATAAAGTATTGAAGTGCAAGCTAATGTTAGATTAAATGCTGTTATTTACAGTTTTTACTCACCGTCTGAAGTTAAATCAGACTGAAATTTTCTTATTTTAAGTTAGTTGGAATTAGCAAATTTATTTCTATTTACTAAATGAGAAAAAAACTTGACAAGAATATTTTTTTTGTAACTTTCTTGGACCAGTCTTGACTGGTAAAAACCAGTATTAATTTAACACTGGCATTTTTAATGTGTAGATTTAAAAAACTCTGTTTACAGTTGAAACGAGACGGTTTTTACTCACCATCTGAAGTTAAATTAGACTAAAATGTTCCTATTTTACATTAGTTGAAATTAGAAAATTTATTTCTATTTGCTAAATGCCAAAAATCTTGCCAAGAACATTTTCTAGAGATTTTTTTTATAACTTTCTTGGACCAGTCGGGTGTATATGGTTTGGTCGACATTTTTAAACAAAATTTTGTTACATTGTAGTTTAATTGTTTCTGCTGTAGAATATGGAATACTATCACAATAAAATATTAATGATAATAAATTATATCATATAAAACTGATTTCAAACTGTTTTAGTTTGTTTTTATTTCCAAATTGTGGTGCTGGAAAAGTTTGAAACTTGCCTTGAAAATGCTTAAAGTGCTTGAGTTTTACAGTGGGAAACATGAACAAACTTGAATAATGTAGCTTAGCTTGATAAAACTCAAGGTGGCTTAAGTAGCCGCCTCTTTCTCTACCAAACTCACATGTTTCCTCTTTTTATAAAACGGATCAGACTCGTTCACATCGGACTGACATTTTTAGGAATTGGCACAATAAACTTTGCAGGACGATAAATTGTTCCAGAAGGTTTTGCAATAAACGATGACATTTTTGTTTTGAGACAGTTTCCAAGTAATATATTAGTCAAAAATATATAAGGTGTAGTTGTAATGCAACTACATTCACTCACTCAAAGAATAATAAACGTTAATTTCTAGCTAACATGTAAAAGTGGAAGACATTTTAAATATCCAAAATAAATAAAATGTATCCTGAAGTCTCTGAAAATTAATTAACCTGGAAATAATTGTGCTGTCTAAAAGTGGCTGGTAGAGACTGGTTCACCAGACGGTTTTTGGTAGAAAGACACCAGAAAAACAAACTATCATGCAAATATAAATGATCAAGCTTGTTTTCAAATGACTTCTTACTGCTTCTGTTTTATTTAAGGTGTTGGAGTAAAGGGACCACCTCATTTTCTGATTCATATTTCTAAAAACCTATAAAAACATCATTTTCCTGACATTAAATTAACAAGTGTTAGATAAACAATAATATTGTTGTTTTGAGGCCGTTTTAAGTTATATAATGGTAAAGACATAATAATGCAACAACTCAAACAGCAATAAACATTGGAACTGGAAGACTCTTTAAATACCTAAAATAAAAAACAAAACTACAAATAAAATGAATTATGAAGTCTCTGTGAATACAATTATTCTTAAAAAATATATGAAAAAATAAAATAATACAAAACAAAATGGATAGATAAAAACTTTATTTCTTCCCTGAGGGATTAATAAAGTTTTTTATCTATCATTCTTCAAAAAAGGGCTATTTGAGCACAAAGCACCAAACTGAAGTCTTTTGACTTTTGTCAGTAAGTTTTTGGTGGAGAAAAGAGAAAAACTATAAATTATGCAAATGGAAATTGTTTTAATTTATCATGCGATTGATTTATTGCTTGTCGCAACAGGCCTACAAGTGATGCATACAAGCTTGGAACTGGTTACAAAATGAAGGAAAACCTCAAGTACATAAATGATTAAAACCTCAGTCATTGTGATGCTCACAGCTGAATGATTTCATTTACTTTTCCTCCTCTGTAATTTTAATTTTTTCCCAGGTGAAATTGCTATCAGAGTGTTCAGAGCCTGCACTGAACTGGGGATTCGCACCGTGGCTGTTTACTCTGAGCAAGACACCGGACAGATGCACAGGTAACGACCGTCTTCAGAGGCTTCAGTAAATAAATCACGTCTTGTCCAAATGATGCAACCGCCGAGTAACAAAGAAAAGTTTGAAGCCTCTTTTCCCCCATTGGTGCTTTGATCATTGCTGGTTTTCGTGTGAAATGGCAACAAATGTCGAGTTGTTTGGAGGGTAAACGTTAAAAAATCTTGTTCAATCCCAGTTGACATGTTACTCTACGTTTGCCCTCCATCTTTATTCTCACTCAGTTACAGGAAATCCTGACTGGACGCAAAGTTAGCGGGCTAAATGTATAAAAACCAAGTAAATATCACTTAGCCAAGAGTTATAGATACCATATTTTCCGGACTATAGAGCACACCTCACTATAAGCTGCACCCACAAAGTAAAAAAAAAAACACACAAAAAACCCCTGGAAACATACATATATAAGCCGCAACGGGCTAAAGGCTGCTGGTATCTCCGCCTCTCTGTTTTCCACAAGGGCGCAGCAGCGGGCAGCATCCTTAATAAATCTGCTGGATATGTTAAGGACGCAGCCCTGCGTCTCCAACGTCGAACCATGGATTCGTTCACGTCGAGTTTACGTGCAGCAGCCATCGATCTGTGCTGCCAGATCGATGGTCTTCAACTTAAAAGCTGCATCATATGAACTTCTTCGTGTGGTTTCCATGATGAGGGGGTTTGAGTTTGAAAACATTTCTCCGCCGTGCCTGCTGCTAGCATGTGCTTGTTCTAATTGGAAAATCAGCTCTTTCTTCTTTGATTTCCAATTTTGACTTTGAATGATTCACTTCCTGCTAAAGAGCCCCGTGGTGGTTGAAGAAAAGTCCACAGAAAAGCCGCACCGGGCTAAAAGCCGCATGGTTCAAAGCGTGGGGAAAAAAGTAGCGCCTTATAGTCCGGAAAATACGGTAATTTCATTACTCCTCAATTAACGGTGTGCCAATTTATCGGTGCTGATTTCCTTAATTTTGGGAGAGTGGTGATCGGCCAATTTAAACGTGAAGCAAATCTTATCTACCTCAGCAAAGGTCTAAAATTCAGCCACTGTCCTCTTCCGATTTCCTGTGAGAGGCTTGACTGACAGACTGGCCCACCAGGTCATGTCTGCACTTAATAGTCCTTCCACTTTTTTAGTTGCTATAATGAGCAACATTTCAGACAAAATAAAATTGGCCAAAAACAGAATAGACAGGTCAGGATTTTTTAAAGATCGGAGATCGGCCATAAAACTGCTGTTGGTGCAGTTTTATGGACCGAATGCGTGGAGGAAAACATTAACATGCATGTTAATGTTTTGTTTTTGCACTTTGCAGGCAGAAGGCAGATGAGGCTTACCTGATTGGAAAGGGCCTGCCACCAGTTGCGGCGTACCTGCACATTCCAGACATCATCAAAGTGGCCAAGGTGAAGGATATTTACTAACGTGTACTGCTATAAACTGTGATGTGTAAACTCAAACAGAACATGGGTGATATTTGGAGAGGATGTCTGTCCTCTCCAGAGGCAGACATTTTAATATGACATATAAAAGTTTGATAGAGCATGATGGTTGAAGGTTTTTATGGTTTATTAGCTTCTGTTTTTATTTTAACAACTTTTGTAATTGGTTTAACTTTAAAATCTCTTCTTGACATGACCTCAAATATTCTTTTTTTCATGTCTTTTTAAATGACTCGGAGAGCCAAGAACACGTCTGCCAATGGTGAAGCAAATTCTTTTTTTGGTTAGCGACTCGGCTAACTTTAGCTAAAGCTCTAGTTTACCTGGCTGTTTTGTGAACATTTAATTCAGTGTGAGGTTCAATTTGTAAGCGGGTGAAGATTGTTTACGCATCAGTTCAGTTTCCTCTCCCCACATTCTGTTTTTTTTCCCTCAATAACTTTTATTTAAAACAAGAAACGTACAGAAAGGGGAAAAGAAAACATGGGCAGTAGTGAACAAGATATAAAAATAAATATAATTTGGAGCATGTAGATTATTTTGGAGCTTAGTATAAGTTTACATATTTCCATTAGTGATGTATCGATACATGAAAAGTTGAGTTGATGTCCAGTTGTTGTTGCTGTTTAGGGAACTGATATTTTTGTTGAGATTTGATTGAATGCTAAATGGCTTGCCATATTAAAACTACTCCATCTCTGCTGCTGCTTCAACCCAAAACAAGCCGACTTATCGTCTGTGTAGCAGTAGAGGCGTGGCGTTCTTTAGATTCATTTGTTCAGAATTTATGGAGGCTCTTAATCTGACCTAATGAACACATCTGATTGTTTTTATACACAAAAAAACATATTTTTGGACCTATAAAAGAGGAGAAATGTCAGCTCTGACACTCCTTCCTGTCTGCTCTTGGCTTGCTTGTCATTCTCTTGCACACCTGTGTCTTTTGTTCACTTCTTTGTGCGTGTCCCATGTCCCTCCTGTTCAATCTAGTTTTCCATCTTCCTTTTTCCCCACCTTCATTTCCTGCAGCTTTATCATCCCACCGATCAGATTTGCTCCTTTTTTTCACCTTTCTTTGCACCAGCTGCAGTTGTTCTTTGTCGTTCTTCTGACCTGTCTCTCGTGGTGTGTGATTTCTTGTTTTTTTTTTTGGTTTTTTTCCTCCACGTGTTCGACCAGCCAAGCCGAGGGAGGCATCGCCATCCAACTCATTTCTCTAAATCAGCCTGGCTGTCTAGGAGCGCCGCCACCACATGCCAGGAAGATGTGTCTGTTTTCTTTCACGATGAATGTCGGTGTATGTTTACCTGTTGTTCACTCCGTCACTCCTTAATGTGTGACAGAAATACCGATGTCTTTCTCCATGCCTTCTGTGAGATTTCTCGTCTGAAAGCTCATTTTCAGCTGGCGTCTCCAACTTGATCTTCTCTACGTTTTTATTTGTGGGTGTCTGAACCTGCTCGCCTGTGTGTGGCAACATGCCTCCTCTGGCCTGGCAACGCTGTTTCCCCCGAGCAACAAGACGGTCCGTAATTACAGCCCGCCTCGTGTAAAAGAGCAGATGGCACATACGGCGCCAGTGATGGCTTTATCCATTAGGATCGGCCAACACTGGATCTGGCTGCCTGTGAGCTTCAGCTCAGCACCTTATCCATGGCTACATGTAACAATAGACTTTACTTAGTTTCCTTTTTAGAAATTTTAATAAAATATTGTCACACGAACGTCGGCATGTTGTTCTAACTGCGATGCACTCTGGGAAAATGACGTGTAATGGTCCAACAGAGCTAGAAACTTCATTGAGTGAAGTCGTGAAGCCTTTTCAAGTTGAACTGGAGCGCGGTGAAATCGATGGGAGCGTAGAAATCTCAAGAGGTGATGAAGATGAGGAGGAACAAATAGAGGAAGAGGAGAGTTGGCCGTAGGAGCTGCTGGTGTTTTGCTGCTGCTGCCATCAGCGTCATAAATGAAACAATGAATGACGCTGTTACGACTGGAGTCGTTAAATGTTATTATGTAAATGAGTGTGCAGGTACTTGTTTTTGATTGGTGCCTGGAGGACGACGGGGGACGTCCGATTGGTGGCTTCCCGGATGTGAGGAGTATAAAAGCGGCTGACGTGGACTTCCTGGAAGATCTCTCCTCTGCTCATCTCAACCGGCCACACTGTTTGTTTTGTTTGTTCAACTTCTTGGTTTGGAGTTTGTAGGAGTGAGCTGCCATTTATGTTGCCTTAGTTCTTTCCTGTTTTTTTAGTTAGGGAGGTAAGTTTTTGTCATTTGGTTTATTTATTTTCGGTTAGGTAAGTTGATTATTATTTAGATAGTTCCTTTTGTTTGTTGTTTTGGCACTAGCTCATTCTGAAGTTATATGCTCCATTTTTGTTATATTTAAATCAAACATATATTTTTTAATAAACATCATTGTAAAATGTTTAACTTTGTATGTGTTGGCTGTTTGGGATGGGACGAGGAGGGACCTTTCATGTTATGATCTGGCCACCCCTAGACGGGTCGTAACAGACGCGTACCTCTGGTCGGATTGTGTGATCCGATAAGTACTTCTGCAGCTCTGTGTCCGGTCTCCTGGTCTGGTCTCTCCAGGGCAGAGAAGTCTGTAATGTCTGCCCATGTGCACTAGTCAAGGGTGTGAATTATAACCTGTCAAATTACAGACGGGCTTCACATTTTTCCACCTTGTAAAAGAAAAACAAAAATGGTCAAATATGGAAAATACTTTAACTCGACCTCTAGTCCTGGGCGGCAGTAGCGCCGCCGGTGCTCTGTTAGCATTTCGAGAGCTTCCATCGCTAATGTAGAGCTAATTTCTTTTCTTAGGACAACGGCGTGGATGCCATCCATCCTGGCTACGGCTTCCTCTCTGAGCGCGCAGACTTCGCTCAGGCCTGCTCAGACGCTGGAGTCAGGTTTGTTGGGCCGAGCCCAGACACGGTCCGCAAGATGGGAGACAAAGTGGAGGCACGATCGCTGGCAATTGGAGCAGGTGAGGAGGAAATCAGAGTTTTGTATCACTTTGGATGAAAATAGGACCTTGGAGAAGCGTTGCTTCATCAGTAAACCGCTTTGAATGATTAAAACCCGATCTATTCACAAACTTAAATTATTTCAGGTTGTCGGTGAGGGATGAAAACGGTTCAGCTTCTGTAGTTACAATAAAAATTCAATCAGCCTCAAGGACCATTTCTAAACTGTAGGTTTGATTTTCTCCCCTCCTGCATGTCAGGTGTTCCTGTGGTCCCGGGAACCAACTCTCCCATCTCCAGCCTGCAGGAGGCGCAGGCATTCGCCCAGACCTACGGCTTCCCCATCATCTTCAAAGCGGCGTACGGAGGAGGAGGCCGAGGCATGAGGGTGGTCCGTGAGTACGAGGTGAGAGCTTTTTCCTTACCCCAAATGTCTCCACTGTTTGTTTATTTTTATTTAAGCACGTAATGTCCATCTGTACAACAGACAGGAGTCATTTACATCAAATAAAGTTTAAATTGGGGTGCAAATTGTGTTTTAGATCCCGTGAATTGTTTGGATCGAGACAGTAATTCATTGCTTTTTCTTTGTGCAGAATCATTTTTTATTTTTAATTCACACAGACAGAAACATCAGGGGAATGTACATTTTCCATCTCTTCCACATCTGTTTGAATGTCTAAGAAAGTGATTCTTTCCCATCACAAATATACCACCTATGATGTCAAACCTTTCATTTAAACTTATTATATCAGGTTTAAGTTATGTCTTTTTAATTGCTTTTCTTAGTATTCCTAATAAATATTTAGTTTTAATATTTACAGCAGTTGATTATTTGAACCCGAAATGACGTTTTTCTCAGTTAAACGTAATTTATTTTCCAAGTAAAGGACATTCCCAAAATCAGTGGTAATAATTGGCTTCCTGGGATCCCAATGTCTAATTTTAAAGGAAATTCTAAGTAGACGATGGCTTTGAGAAGGTTTGAAATACAAATATTTCCCTTTTATCTTTTCTTTTACCACCTTTATGCCAAACTCTTCCAGGCTTTAACCCTGTAATGATTTTAACCGGATCGCCTGTTGTGAAGGATCCGCCTGGCAGCTGGTTCTCCGTAGGAACGTTGATAACCGCGTTAGCTTTAGCATGTCAGCCGACCAGATGGCCATGTAGCAGAACTGCGCGACGACTTTTCGTCATATCTTCGGTCATACTTCTGCCGCTGTTGTAATTACACGTCTGCTTTCCAAGCAGCACAACTGCCTTGTGAAGGTCACCTTCATGCTGGGCGGTGTGAGCGGAAAGACCCAACAAGCTAAACTATGAAGCAGAGTGGAGAAACATTCCTTTCAGAATCAGGGTTGTTGTGACACAGCGGCAGGTTTTAAATGAGGGAGGAATATAGAAAGTTTGACGCTTACTAAATAGGTTTTGGTTCTCAAAGTATTTTTAATTAAATTCCAAAAAGGAAATTAGGTGTTGTTGTAACTCGTATAAAGTTTCTTTATGGTGCGTTCTCACCAAACGTGTTGTGCATCCGATGTGTGTTCGCTTTGAAATCACATGCTTGGCATTTTGCTTCAAAATCGCTCTAGGCGGCGTTGAGAGGAGACTCCTTGGCAAACGTGTCCCTCAAACTCTTCCTCGTTTATATTTCATCTAAATAAATATGTTTAACATTATTTAGCACTTATTTAATGTTTGGTGTGACTCAATGTTTTGGCTGGATGGATTTGGATGGCTCAAATGCAGGGAAATATTTTCAAATAGTAAAAGTTAAGACTTGCTTTACATTAGGGCTTTTGTAAACGAATATTTTAGTAATCGAGTAATCTATCGATTATTCTAACGATTAATCAAGTAATCGGATAAAAACATTTATAAAATAAAGTTTTGGTAAATCTGGTATAACAGCAGTGTTACTATCAGATATCAATAGCTGTCCAATTTTTCCTATTTTTTGTAGTTTAGAAAATTTAATAAAATTAACCAGGTTAACAATAATTAACCTGTTAACTTTCTAAGTTAACCTGAAGAAAAGTTATACAAAGATCTGAAATTATATTCAATTTAGTAATAAAGAGGCAGGCTCACAAATACGCGTATAAAAAATGTCTCTACCCCAGCAGCTTTTAGTTTATGTATTCATCTTCAGTCAGTTTAATAGTTGGATTCTCACCTTGCCCCGTACCTGTCAAGCTTTGGGTTTGAGAACACGGGAAATGTCGTCTGGACTGGGGGGCTTGGAGTGGTGGTGGTGACGAGGGGACAGCGCTCTTCCCGCTGTTCGCTTTCAACCCGCAACTCCCGGAGGAAAAAGGCTGCCGTACTCCAGGCATCACGCCAGTCATTTTCAGGATCTCTATTGGTCCCCCAAAAACGATTAAAACCCGGGCATTATCAGTAATCAATAAAATCCTCCCAGGCCGAGCTTGAAAATTGGACGTAATGCTGCTAACGCTTTGCTTTCGTCAACAACTCCCGGCCGGAACACGTTAAATAACAAAACATAAATTAACGAAGCTTCGAGGCAGGTAAATTTCCTCGAGGAATTTTAATAGTTTATATCAGTACTTACTTCTCTGTTGTTGCTGTGGACAGTGTAATGTCAGATACGGCTTTATTAACCAACCTGTTTTTATAAAACATATCGGTGTGGCTTTGTTGCGTATCCTTGGAGCCTCTGCAGTCATGATCCGCTGGTATGAATGACCTTTCCTGAGTCCTAGCACAGTCTGATTAATTAGTTGTTGACATTTTTTGTTACCCGTTGGATCCAGAGAGACCAGAGCAGATATGATGTGAGGAAAGTATAAAGAGATTTCTCCAAATAACAATGTGTAGTTTGCCTTTTAAATTCATTAATGCCGGCTCGCAGATGATTTGTATGCGTAATTTAAAGTCAGCCAAGCTGGTGAAAACGTATTACAGGACAAGATGTGAGTGTGTTTGCTGATAAACAAAGCTGCCAGATTCCCACAGTGTATGTTTGGTTGATATGCTTCCTGAAAAGACGGGTGAGGCCGCACGCATCAAAGCTCCAGCGGCACAAATACGACAGACGGGCTGAACTGATGTGAAAGGATTACAAATGGACTTCTCAAAGTTTAGGTTTTGGAGAAACTCCTCTGTCTGATCAGGAAGGACGGGTTCAAAAATTGATTTGACCACTTTTCAAAGTCTGTTACCTTTTATTTGGGTTTTCACAGCATCTGTCATGTCGCTTTTGCACTTCAGATGTTTTTTATTTCACTCTATAATTTCACTGTGTTGTGAGCATGAATGACCAGTTTCATGATCTCTCCATATTCTGTTTAGGCTTTTGCAAAAACCAATTAATCACATAATTTAAGGGGAGACTGTGGCTCTTTGGTAGAGTAGTTGTCTTGCAATTGGAAGGTTGTAGGTTCGATTCCAGCTTCCTCCTGCCACATGTCGATGTGCTTCTGGGCAAGGCACTTAACCCCAAATTGCCTACCGATCTGCGTATCGGTGTATAAATGTGTGTATTTGTGAGTGCAACTGGGTGAATGTGACTCTAGTGTAAAGCGCTTTGAGTGGTCAAAATGACTGGAAAAGCGCTATATAAGTTCAGTCCATTTACCATAATAAATAGAAATTAGCTCAATAATTTTCATTCTGTTGATTTTTTGAACAGCGATTCTGTTTAGATGTCATAATCTGGTTGTATGTGTTTTATGTTTCAGATTTATTTAATGTACTTGGTGGTTGTTTTTCTTTAAATTACTTCTAGTTTCAGTGTTAAATATTATTTACAAAATTAAACTTGCATTATTATCTCATTACCAATATATATTACAATATTATCATTTATTGCGATAATTTCTGGTACAATATATTGTCCAGGAAAGTTTATTGCGACAGGCGTAGTTGTCACCTACATGATCTGGGTCACTCCATATTCGACAAATACTTACAAATAGTAACAAAAGACCCACCAGATAAAAACTGTTTTTATTAGGGCTGTTTGGTATTAGCTAGCCAGCTTTTCCTGCTAGCTGGTGGAGCGCTAGCGGGAGAAATGGTTGTACCAATGATGAAAGAAAAATCCTCCAACTGATACTCCATTTTTCTCCACATTTTGTGAAGAGAAAACCAGGTTCAGTGTCTTCTTTGTAGGTTTTTGTCATTTCCGTCAGTATTTCTTGGTGTAGCGCCCCCACTGACGAGGAGGGGAACAGATTGCCCTCTTTCATGTTGCAGTTAGAAAGTGAAGCACAGCAGCTGAAAATGTAATGAATGTTGCAATTTTGTTCCCAAGCCGAACAGAACCTACTGGACCATCGGGTCTGAAAACACCCTAAAAAAACAAAAATCTACTTATTGCATCAGTTGTGGTGAAATAACTTGTTACCAGCTGGAAGATAATCAACCTAATAGTTAAACCAATTGTCCAGGCAGTGAGTTGGACATATTTGAATAATTATCTCACACTTATTGCAGTTCTTCTCTGACGTGTAAATTGCGCACAGTGATATTGTGACGATGCATTTCCCATACATGGCGCAGACATTTTAAAGACGCTCCCTGCGGCTTCACTGCATGTTCGGGTTCGCCTCTTACGTTGGGTCCGTCGCCATGGCAACGTCACCTGTCCCCCTCTGTAACAGGAGAGGTTACCAGAGTGGAGATCAAACATGCAAAAGCCTCACTCCTCACCCTGTGTATGTCCAGAAAGGAAAGAAAAAAGAAAAGCAGTGGTGCGTGGACAGTGAAGGAGTCTCCTCTCTCTTTCTCTCGCTGTCGGCCTTCAGGTTACACCTCGACTTTAATCAGAAACATTTAAAAGGAAAATGTCCAAGCAGACATGAGGCAAAGAATTGATGCTATTTGGATTGGATTGTAACGATCTGAGAAGTATCATGAAAATTCATCCCGGTTTTTAATATGGTCAGTTTTGATTAAATGCGTTTTAAACATGAGAAGTGGTTATACAAGCGAGTTAGAGGACAAATTCCCTCAATAAAACTGTTTGACAACAAGCGAGTTCATTTACTGACATTGGAAGTAATAAAAATTGACAAATGAGATTTTGGGCAAACCTAAATCTGCCGACAAACGATACACCTGATGTTATGCCGACATTAACTGATATTTATATGTTGCTGCAGTTTGTGTGTTTCAGGTGGGGGACAGGTTGGCTATTTTTGATCTGATTGGGATTGTGGGATGTTTGACTGATAGCAGAGTTTCCCCCAGTGTATTCTAAGCCTGGCGGGCCACCAGGCTTTACTTGTGTCCCACCAGGCTAAGTCTTTAAGTCTTTTTAAAATGTTTGCTTTTTTTAAAGGTTTTATAGTTGGTGTTCAGGTATTAATCTTTTAATAAAACTTAATTATGAAATGATATTTTCAAATTTCCTGTCAACTTTAAACATTTTTCAACTCAAAAACATGTTGGGCCGCTGGATCACAATCACCAGGTTTAGCAGGTTTTCTGGGGGAAGCTTTGAATAGGAAGCTGTTTTTTGTTTTGTAAAAGGATAGGGAAATGTATAAATCAGTAAATATCAGCTACCAGTGCATATTTTCATACGTGTGCATCTCTAAATAAAACTTCAGCCAGCAAATTGTAGTTGTGAACAGCTTAATAAAACATTTTAGCATTTTAACATAGCTTAAATTTAGAGCTGGACGACTAGGCTGACTAACATATTGCTGTATAAACAGTTGATATCAGTCCATATTGATAATTACTGATCACTTTCTTTGTTTAAAATATCTGAAACTCTGGTTTCTCTGACATGACCTTTCCTGTTTTATTCAGTTTTCTCTCCTTGCCGTTTATTTTTAAACAGTTATGAGGCACGGTGGCAAAACCTTAAAACTAGCAACAACTCAGCAGGTTGTTGCTAGGTAACCAAAGAATGAGTTGCTAGGTAACCAAAGAGTGAGCGAGCCAGTTGATTCCACCAACCTTTCTTAACTAGCTGTTAGAGATTGAGCTGCCAAAGCCTTTCCTGTGCCTACGTTTCCTCTGGTTCTGGACCAGAGTTCAATAAAAATATTGAACATGCTGTCAGACATATTATCTATTGATATTGATCATGTGTCTATAGCGATGTAGATTGTTTTTGATTTATTGCCCAGCATTTCCCTGTAGGTGATTATTCTTTTTGATACAAAGTGATCCCTGCCAGCAGCATATAGTAGGGAAAAAACCGCTAATTAAAATTCCCACTTCTCTTGAAGATAACAATTCAAACTGCAAAGATTGCGATAAGTACTGCTGTGCCTGTTACACAAATATTTACCATAAAAATCCTGCTTAAACAATCCTGAGAACTGCATGTACTGGAGGGAAAATACCACTCTTTAAATGATTCAAGCACATTAAGTGTGTTTTTTCTGCTGCTAAATGTCATAAATTATTCCTTTTTACTCAGCTCATGTGTTGAACAATTACTTGCATGTAAATTTAGTTTAATTCAGTTGTTTGTTTTGTATTTTTAGCTGGTAAAATTATTGGCCTTTCAAAGCCTTTGCCACATTGCTTTTTGAGGGAGTGCTTATAGAGAAACCCACGTTGGGTTATTATTGTAGCAACGCCGATGTGTGCAGCTGCCCTTAGGAGTTGGATAGCTTCACCCTCCAACAAAATCTCTTCTCAAGGCTGCAGAATGACAGCGGAGGCCATGTTTGAGTTTTCCCCTCCACCGTCTCGAAGCTCGGAGGCGAAGGAGGGAGAGTGAGGCATGGTGTTGATTCAGCCTCTCCCCAGAGCGAGAGACTGGACGCATCACACACCGACAAACACAGAGATTGAGCCGTGACCTTCCACATGTAGGGTCACGACCTTCCAGAGCCGATGTGTAGAACGTCTCAGCCATCGGGGTTGCAGACATGTGCGCCAAAAGAAACGTAGAAAACATGCGAATGTCAAAAAGAGGGCTTAAAAAAAACAGGAAAAAGTTGGAGGGTTTGTTTTAAAATTCAAGGTTTTCGGGCCTTGAATGGATGCACTCGTTCAGACAGTGATGGGTTTTGTTTTTTCATGTCAGGAGCTGGAGGAGAATTACCAGCGGGCGTACTCTGAGGCCCTGACGGCTTTTGGAAACGGAGCGCTGTTTATCGAGAAGTTTGTTGAAAAGCCGAGACACATCGAAGTCCAGATCCTCGGTAAGTTAGCTCACTTTGGCAGGCTTGTAACTTTATATTTGGTTTGTACTTTAGTTTTGTTTTCAACTAGAGATGAGCAACACGTACTTAAAATTTTATCACAATATTTTGTTACTAAGTGATGATGTGAGCTATTGTGACTGCATGACACAGCCCCACAAACACATACTACTCTTAACAAAACATTCCCATTTTTAATACTCTTCTCTAAGACACCAGTCAGATAAAGAAGCATATATTTTAATTTGTAGATATTTATTGATGCTCTCATTGAACAAACAGTGGCAAAAATGGTAAGAAATAATCTCCAGAATAGACAGTGTTGGGAGATTTTAAGCATAATTAACTGGAATTTATTGTGACGATAAATTATCACGATAAACAATACGAAAAATTCCCACCCATATCTTAAACTTTTTAATTTATTTTGAATACTGTGTCTCTCAAAAACGGCTTCTATCTCAATGACTTCATAGTAAATTAATGGTTGCCTAAAAAAAGCCTGAAATTATTAAAGTATAAAGTGAATTTTTAATTTTGACTGGAATTTGACATAAAATTAGGATGATGGAATTGATGCTTTCCATCATCAGATCTTGGATCTCGCCACTTAAAGTGAGGGGAAAAAAACCACAACAAGCTGTTCAGTAATTTGATGAAACTTTGTTAATGCATCTTTTTATAATGTAGAAAAAAGAGCTTAGTGGTAAAATTGAAAATCTGCAGAATGTGACAATATTTATCTGATTAATGGTCAATAGATGCCCTACAAAGTTTACCATTTTAAACCTTAAACTTCTGTTTTGGAGTTGTTTTCTTCATGACTTCAACTGGTGTATTTTTGCAAAAAAAAATAAAATCAATACTTTTTCAGAAATCGATGGTTTTTACCGTTCTTTTTTCTCCGTTTCTGCTCTGGCGAGTTGTTCCTGGTTTTCTCGTGTCCCATTTGGTCTGTAACAATACTTTTCCAGACTTTCTAAAGATTTTTCACTCATTTTTTTCCCTCTAATTTTCTGTCAAGTGTTTGTACCTTGTGCAGCGTCTTGTGCAGATTCTGCTCAGAAAATGGAGGCCAAGAAAATGTGACAATGTCTCCCGGACGAGCTGCGAAGCCTAATCACTTCTTTATCCCCCGACTTTTTCACCTCACCTACTTTCTGTCTGTCCTCAGGTGATAAATATGGTAATGTCGTCCATCTGTACGAGAGGGACTGCTCCATTCAGCGGAGACACCAGAAGGTGAAGTTCCTCATTTTCGAATTAATCTACTCCAATATAATGCTGGAATTTGTTTAAGATTATCTTCTTGACATTTCTCTTGAGTTGTAATGAGTAGCATGAAGTGGATGGTAATGGTAAGTAGGCGTGAAGCAAAGGTCACGGAGCAGGAAACACGCCTGCGAGCTGCGCCGTCTGCTTGCCCTTGTTATTTGGGCAGAAAGACCAATGTTGGCGTCACATTAAATGATTATAAACTCAGGCTGCAAACCCTGAAGGGCCTCGGATTGCTCTGAGCAGCAGGGGGTTCACAGACTGTATTTAAAAAAATACCCAATTAGCCTCTAATAAGTTGTTTAAGCAACATAATCCTTCAAATCAACTTGAATCAGAAGTTTATTAACAGGTGGCTGCGTTATCCACTTGCTAAGAAGAGAGGAATTAATTCATTGTCTATTTGTCAAAATAACAAATGCCTCAACATCAAATTAGGGAGAGAATAACATTAGCAAAGCTTTCACCAGAGGAGTCTGATCAACATGTATTTTATTAACCACCGCCACCTCAAAGCAGTTTTAATCGTGCTTTTTCAGCACTTTCATCCTTTCGCTTTAATCAAATTACAAATGATAATCATGTTAACGACGCTGTTCTAGCTCAAAACCGATGACTTTTTAATTTTTTTGGTTTCTGTTTGGCTTAATCTGCGTTTATCCTCTGATCTGAGATCTTTTCCAACAATAGTCGAGTGTTGAGGCGGCTTTAGGACGGTTCAGTCACTTTTCATCCTCTGGCAGAGATCTTATTTTGGGATTAAATTGATTTTTGTTCCTGTTTTGATCAGATTTGGATCGTGTTTGAATTTTCGTTTGGAAGTAAATGAATCGGCTTCCAACATGGTGTACTCCACCCACCCAGCAGCTAAATTCAACACACAGTGTCACCATTAAAAACTATTTAATGCATCTGTAGGGCAGTAAAGCAGGGAAAAAAGAGAAATAATTAGTGGTAAAATTGACTATTTACTTTCTCTTTATTGCAAGCCGAGGGGAATTTGGTGATTTTTAGGGTGAACAATAATGAGCGCTGTAGTAAAATGCTGCTATTTTATATAAACAATGGATCAAACTGCAGCTTTGAGGGGACTAAGAGGCAATAAACTGTAATAAACCAACAATTATTCACCAACTGTGAGGTCTGCTGCAGCTCCAAAGAGCACTTTAGCATCTTATTATGCATTGTCTTGGTTTTATCACCCACAACTTTATTGATTGACTTTTCCACAGCTATTAATACCAAAAATGACACAGCCTGCCCCTATATTGAAGGTCATTTTCTCTTTATTATCTCTAAAAACAAGGGAAGTTGATATGCAGATGCTGTATTTTATTTCTGAATCAAATTAGTACAGCTTTAAGGTTTTTTTGTGTTTTTTTTAAAGGTTGTGGAGATTGCACCTGGCTTCCAGCTGGACCCACACCTGAGAGACAGACTTCATGCTGACGCCGTCAACCTGGCCAAACAGGTATGGCTCTCTATTTGTAGGTAAAGCTGTTCAAACTGCTGCCTTACTGATGAGGGTTTACAGATTAGTTAATTAAGATTTGTCACTTTGTTACTGAGCTCCAGTCTGACTGAGAATTAATTGGTGCTTCATGGTTTAGATTTGTATGATTTTATCCCACCTAACTTACTATCGATGTTCTAGATACTGCAGGACAGCTTCATGATGGCGACTGATATTTTGTCCTATTGGTATTTTCTGCAAATTAGCTACATTGCGCTGCTCCAACAAGATTTATGTTGACCTGAAGTGAGAGGGTCCCATCTTGGACAGTTTTGAAGGTTTGGTGTGTGGAAGTGAGGCGATAAGTCCTATATTAAGGGTGACCTTTTATGCTTCCTTGAACAAATTATGATATGTCTACAAAACATGTTCATTACATTTTTTGGACAATCTTTCTTAGATGATTAGATTTTAGTTTGGTCAGTTCTGCCTATTTTGAGCTAATTTCAGCTGTTTTAAATGCTTCAAATAAGCTGCTGCTGGCCACGCCCCCCGAATCACCCTTTATACTCACCATGAAAATAGCTGCAAACAGATGAGCAATTATACCACCGTACATCATTGAAAAGCATTAGAAGAGCCTCCTGCACAACCAACAAAAATGCAGCAACTGGTTTCTGGATGGGAAGGCAACAATAAAACTCTTATCTTTTCCAGCAGCCATTGTACAGCTCATACAGTGGTAAAACCAGCTTGGGTTGCTAGTAGGGGTGCACTAATAGCAGTTTTATGGGCGACTGCCCATTACCGATCTTTTAAAAAGCCCTACTTACAGATTCCGATTTTGGTCAATACCATTTTTTTTCTCTGAAATGTTGCTCACTATATCAAGAAAGTTGCTGAATTGGCAACAATTGGGTGACTATTGTTAACTGTACATGTGCAGACATGGCCTGGTTTGTCAGTCAAACCAGGAGAAAAGGAAAGCACAGTGATTTTTAGACCTTTGCCGAGGCTGATAACATCGGTGGATATGATCGGCTTCACATGTAAAAATCGGCCAATAACTGATCTCCCAAAACTAAGGAAATCGCACCCCTTGTTGCTAGGTAACTGGGCTGGACTCAGCTGGGGTTGCTAGGTAACGTGGTGGACATGGAATGTAACTTGTTATACTGCCGTTTTGTATTTTTCGGTTCCTGCAGCTTGAACAGAACAGACTTGAACCATTTAATTTCAATTATGCCTCAATAAATTGACGTTTTTATTCACTCTATTTACAAATTTAATAGTTATTAATTCTTTATTGTAACATTTTATTGCAGTGCTGGCTTGATGAGGTGTATTTTTCAGTAGGATGTGTTATATCTCAGGTTATGGCAGGTGTCTGCATACTGAATGTGCGCTTACAGTTTCCACTACTTCCCAAACAAATGCTGGCAGCCTTGAGGAGAAATGGCTCTGGGACTGAAAAGGCTGTTTTGGCAAGAGCCGAAGAAACAATGGGTGAACATGGGAAGTCAGAGGAAAGTCTCAGTCTTGTCCATTTTTATTTTTTTTATTCCCCTCACTCATAATTGGTCTGCAAGACAACTGGATTCTCCCCAGGAATTTTAATGCACCTTCTACCTGTCAGTCACATGAGGGGAACATTTGTTTTGCCAAGGTGGGAAGACAAAATTACAGTCAGAGCAGTTTGGGAAAGATTTGATGAAACTTTAGGAGCGTTTATTTTGCTTTTGCATTAAAAATACACCCATTTACCTTCTTTTTGCGTTTTTATAATATTTCTCTTGCTTTTGATGCCTACAAGGTTTTTCATGTATGACGACATCACTTTAAAATCAAGCATCATTGCTCTGGGAAGATGCAAAGAAATGGCCTTTTTGGTTAATGGCCCAGGTGACGAATGGATACAAGCGAGATGGGAGGAGTAACATATGAGCAAAGAAATGACCTTGATGGAAGCTTAATGCGAGCTTCATCTTATACCTTCGCTCTAGCTATAACTTTTAATGCAGTGTTATCATGTGAATCCTGCTTTAAAGTGCAAAAACTCATCCTCAGGGAGGCAATTTCTCCATTCTTTCTTTCCTGAATAACTTGGAAAAAGGAAAGTTTAATTGTCTGTAGGTCAACAGAAATACTGACTGAATTACACCACAGTTGGATGCATGCACACAGTCTGAAGGGAGCCTCTTTCAACGACACAAAGACAGATTTCACCTTCATCACCTCTTGAACCTTCTGTGTTTTTGTTGTTTTTAAATGCTGGAAACCATTTTTGTTGGCAAACCTTGAGTTTAAGATTGAGTGTGTAAACACTTCTGGTGACAGGCACCTTAAGGCAACTTTTATCATCTCAACATTTGTAATGCGTCATTGGTCTGTGGAAACAAATTATTAGCATTTATGAAGGCTGTTCTGTTATGGCCCTGCCATCTTTGTTTCTTTATCAACCGGCTCTGCTTAAGGATGATCAGTGGAAAAACTACAAAACTGAGAGGTCTAAGCAGATGTTATTAATCGATTGAAACTAATTTTATATAATAAACCATTGATCAACAATTAATCCTAAGTTGATTATTGGTTTTGTAATTGCTTTTGAGACTACTCTGGAAGGATACACCAACATTTTCTTCACAAACAACTCTATAATTGTGAACACAAAAGAAGACACAGTGAGAATTATTTAAAGAAAAGCACTAAAATAAATTTTAATGTGCTATTTTTACGTTTTTCTCTGAGCTTCCCCACAGTTTAATGATCAAACCTGCAGCGTTTGCATGTAATCAGCAGGTGTCTCACTTTCTTCCGGCCTGATGCTCCATGTTTCCTCTATCGGTGCCCTCTTCCTTCTTTTTTTACCCTTCTGCTCTCGCCTCTTCCTGCGATGTGTGCCGGCTGCATTCAGATGCCCTCCTCTCCAGAGCCGTTCCCAGCTTCCTGCAGGCTTTACAAACCTGTTCCCTAAAGAAAAGCAGAGCTGAACTTTGGTACTTGGTGCAGGATTAATGGCAGCACATATTCCTCTCTGCCTCTATATGCATAGTGTGCATAGCGGTGAGATGATGCAAAGCAGCATGTATTTTTCATGAGCTGCGTGGTCCTGCAGTGAAGTATTGTGTGGTAACTTTACACAGCAACCAACCCCATCACTAAAACTCATTACAGGGCACAAGTGCAGGGCAGCCTTATTAGCCGACTGCTTAAGGTGCTTCATCACATCCCTGCTCTTAGTTTTCATGCTCACTTCTTTCAAAGTTAGCATAGATTCAATAAAGATTGAGTTTTCATGCTTTAATATTAGAAAGAAACTTAAAACTCTTCAGTTCTCCTCAAAAATGAATAATTGTGATTGTTCTTTTTTCAGTGTGATGACTAATTAAATCAATTTGGGTTTAATTACCTCATCCATTTTTCCTGAGACCAGACGGCAACGGGGAACTGCTTCCTTTGAAGCGTGTTTGTAGAGGCTGCGCTCCCATTCAGGTTAATCCTCTCCTCTGAGCTGGAGAATGTTTTTACTTTTGTTACTTTGGAAGTGTAATAATCTTTAGAGAGAGCTTTCTATTTAAAAAAAATAAAAATATATAAACCCAAATTGAACAGAAAAACAAATGGAAAAATAAATGTACAAGGAAAACTAAACCTCCGCTACCAGGCAGCTCCTATAGATGAGTGTGACAGGAAATAAAGTATTTTCTCCTGTAAGAAGCCTTGATTCTTTCCCATTTTAAAGAAAAATGTGGTTTAAGTGAAAGCAAAGTAAGAATATTACAGATTTTCACTATAGTTTAAAGATGCGTCTAGTAATAAAAGCAGAGAAAGTTATGGATATCCTTCAGTATCGGATGTAAGATTTAAAAAACATTTTTAAGTAATACTTGGTAAAATATTGCATAAGGACAATCAAACTAAAATGTTAGAGAAAATTAGTGGTGGATGTTTATTAGCTGAAAATGGTATCAAAGAAACGATATTATCGTTTATCGAAATAACTTCTGGGGGAATTTAGCGTCCCACAAATTTATTGAAAAAAAATATTTCTGGGTTTGTATGTGGAGTGGAAGCTTTAAGTTGGATGTTTGCAAACGAGGGAATAACTCGTTTCCACATGAGTGGATATTTTCATACACAGCAGCTTTCAATACAAACCTGCTGGGTAAAAAAATTCTTCAAGCAGCTCTAATTCCAAACAAATGAACTGATTTTGTTGTTCTGGAGTTTGAATTGTTGCAGCGACTGCACCAAGATGTTTGCATGTTGAGCAGAAGCGTGCTGCTGGCTGCCGGTGCATAAATCTGTGACTTTTACTATTTGACAACAAATTGATGTCGATACTGAAACTTAAAGCCATATTAATAAAGAAAACCGTCTATTGACCACTTTTTCATGATCTACTTTGCACGATCTGCTTGATCACATGTTTTGAAGCAGAACTCCAGATGGTTTATATAAATAAGTCCAGGTTTTCTTCTTCCATCTGGTTCATAAAGACTGTGTTCATGTTGCCGCCATATGAGGGCAGCATGAACATGGTTCCTCGCCAATCTTGGAAAAACATTGGTTTCAAGATTCGGCTGCTCTATTTTCTAAAAGCTGGCTGGATGGATTACAGGAATCGGATCTCCCTAATCCCTTTCTGTTTGTGCCTTGCATCATTTGTGAGTAGGACTGTACATAAATCTGTCAGAATTTGCTTCATGCCGTGCAGCAGCCCCTCGCTGTGCACAAGAGGAAGCAGACTCCATGCAGCCGTGGCCCAAGGTGGCTTTAAAGTTTGGGTTTTTATGGTTCGAGTTGCTCTGAAGCAGCACCCAGTGGTTTGCTCAGGCCCTAAATTACACCTTTTAAACTGAAGTGCATATTGGACCAGTGACATTTATAGGCAGAAAGCATGCAGTCGGACTTCAGTAAACTCCTGCCATCTAATCATGTTTTCTATTCTATCTCTTCTATGAACTTCCTCTTTTTACCGTTGCTTGTGTCCTTAAAATTGATGAAAGACTTTATGAAAATTGTTCTGCTCAAAACAAGCGAACAAGCTCAGTTCTCAAATTACAGTTTTTATGTTGCATCAGAAAGAATGGCTGCAGGTTTTTCCCTTGAAGGAACGTTTTTAGATGCTGCAGGTGAGCTTTGCCTTTGGCATCACGCCTAATTTCTTAAAAAAATGACTGACTTGCTTTTGCAGGACTCACCCTCATCTAGTTTCTTTTCGGTTGAAAACTTTCTGTTGCAAGTGGATCTCTTCAAGATTCAGTGGTTGTGACTTTTAATTTGTCATTTGTCCCAAATAGGGAAGAAATGTTTACTGGTTTTCATGTTTGTCATCGTATTAAACAATCTTAAGGTAAATGTCTGAGTCAACTGCACAGTCAAATAAGACAAACACAGAAGGATACAAGCAATTAGAAAACTCTTATAAAGGATAAAAATATTTATTAAAAAAGTTAAACAAAACTTTTTGCTTGGTGATTGTCAATCACTCGATGTCTGAAAGAGTTTTTTTTATAGAATATAATTATATTCAGTCCAAAATGTGGGGTTATTACACTATATGATGCATATTATCTTGGTGCGTTTCAGTGAATTATTTTATTATATTCAGGTTGTTTCCATTTGTTGTTCACAAATGTTGATAACTGCACACCGCCCCTCTTAATTAAATAAAATTTTAGATTAAAAATGGCATTAGACTCTAGATTGAGTAGATTTTTAAACTGAAATTTTTATATTTCACATTGGATCTTCTGTCTATTGTACAATTGCAAGAAATAATTTAATTTACACAAATAAAGGCATATACTTACTATAATAGCTTGCATGAAACAAAAATGGGGTTTTCTGGGATTAATAAATCCATCCATCCATCCATCCATTTTCTGTTCACCCTTGTCCCTAATGGGGTCGGGAGGGTTGCTGGTGCCTATCTCCAGCTACGTTCCGGGCGAGAGGCGGGGTACACCCCGGACAGGTCGCCAGTCTGTCGCAGGGCGGATTAATAAATCAGACAAATATTTATATATTTATTATATATTTCCTTTATTTAATCAGGTAAACCCCGTTGTGATCTAGATCTCATTTTCAAGAGGGACCTGAAACAAACTTCGCTCCCCGTCCGGGAATCGAACCCCAGTCTCCCACGTGACAGGCGGGGATACTCACCACTGTACTAACGAGGAGATTGATTCCTTAAGGCCTCCAAGGTTGAGGTAGTAAATTTATAAAATGATATCTGGATATTTTCCAAAGTTCAAGTGGGAGATTTGGGTTATTTTTCTATATCAGAAGAACACTTACTATGAAAAGGATCCAGAATAAACCTGATCAATGCAGTTTTGTTTTTCTTAAAAATGTATGACTTTACATGTCAGAATATCAAAGATTTATTATAGTAAATTTATGCAATTAACATTGAAAAATGTTTTGTTTTTTTGTTACTGCTGTACATCAGATAATATATAAGTATCTTCTTGTAAATATGTGAAACTGTTCCAGAGATTTTTTGTAGAAATTTATGAAAATATCCTCCTTAATTAAATAAAACATTTGAATAATAAATGGGTTTGTACACTAGATGGCTCAGATAACAAGATGAACTCGAAGAAGCAAGTCTCGAGTTCATTTGGTAAACACTGTGCCACACAAGCAGCTTTCGACAGACGCCTGTATGAATTTCTGTCCAGTCAAATGGCCTTTTCCCCCCTGAGGAAAGCAACTTGGACACAGCCAGTGATTTGCTGCGAGCGGCGATGCTTCAAGTTTGAGCCACAATGACATGATAACTGCTAATGAGGCGGAAACGACCGATGGCGACAACAAATCTCATCTTCAGAACACAAAATGGTACAAATGCACATTTATTTATTTATTTGAGAGTTTTAAATTTCATTTCCACACATCTGCTTTTCCTGAAACACAGCAGTCACACAGAGGATGTATAAACCCATTCAGGACTCCACAAAGTGCATAATTTGAGCGGAGGACTTGGTTTTCATAAATGAATATTCAGCCAGTGAGAAATGTGTGGCATTGTCCCGGTTCTTGAAAAGGTTCCTGCGGTGGAAACGCCATTGTTGCCTTTAGGCTGCTGCGAGGGAATATGAGCAAATGAGAGAAACCAAGATCCAACATAATTAAGCACCCGGAGCTTCTACAATTAAACTGAATCACATTATTCTTCCCCTCAACCAACCTTAAAACATCTACAGTGTTGCATTAACACCAGCAGAAACGGCATCAGTAGTAGCAGGAGAAAATGTTTTAAAATGGTTATTTTCTAAATGCACGCTACCTAATCGTGGATTTCTGGGGAAACTGGGACAACCATCTAATTAATGCTGGCAACATCATCATGTGTGGGAACTTTAATTCTTGTTACGCCTCAAAGGGTCTCATTTTGTGTCGCTTTAACCTTGACACATGCAGCCAAACGTAGTTGTAAAAAAACCTCTCATGGCGCTCTAATTGGCAGTAAGGATGAGCGAAGTTGCGGCGCAGCCTTGACGTCTTGGATTGTGTCGCTCTTGTTGGCAGCAGGTTGCAGCTCTGTCATGTTAGCTCTGATTTGTTTTGTTCATATCCTGATTGAGGCTTTGTGTGCTTGTACAGTTATTCCCAGCTTTGGCTTTGGATGCTGCCCAAAGGATTTTTGCTCCTACTTTTCTACTTTTGGACAGTTTTTATGATGCGTAACCGTGGCAACAGGGGTATTGTTTTTACTACTGTTAGCAGCTGATTAGCATCCCTGAACTCTGACCCGAAATCCCAGAGGAGTTGAAGGGGAGGCTTCATGGTTACAGCATTAAAAAGGAGCAGCAAAAGCAAATGAGGTGGATTAGCAGTGCTGGCCAGCAACCGATGGTACTGTTGGCTACAATTGTCATTATTATTACTACTATTATTTTCTGTAGATTTTCTTGTCTTATGAGTTAGTTTGAAACCATTTTGTCTATGAATTATAATTTATTTGTTGGCTGTTTAGCCCAGTTCATCAAACAGGCACATGACTACTATAACATGGTTTTATTTACAAATTGTTGATAATTATTGACTCAGTAAGTAATATATTTCATTAAATTGAGATTAAGGGTAGGATTAAATAAGTGTTCACTTCTTCCTACTCCTTTTCAAACAGAAATGTAGTGAAAAGCTAATTATTTAGTTCTGATTGCTTGTTTTTAAAAACTTGTTTGAAATAAATAAACCAAATCAAAAATACCATCTCCGCTGCTCGGCTATTGAGATGTTGGCAAGTCATGACCGTCTTCAGACTATCGTATCTCAGTCTTTAGTCAGAGGCTTCTTCAGTTTTGTTGCAAGACTGACTGCTACCAGAAGTCCTTACTTCCTACAGCTTAAAAAATAAAAACTAAATCCAAATGAAGCCTTGTTCACGGAGCTCAATTGGTGTTACTGTTCTCATGGTGGGGCCATGTTGCTCCCCAATAGAAAACTAATAATTAATCTAACTCCTCTTCTCCTTCAGCCATTCTGCTTCGAAATTATGCTTGTCCAGTTTTTTTTATTTGGTCTCTTATGAATTTCACAAGTGTCTTGCTCTGATGCTAGCTGTGTTTCCATTACAAATATGTGCAAAACTTTGATTTTCAGGTAAATTTTGCAGTTTAAATAAGACGCGTAGTTAAAATCACACATGAATAAGTTTGTTCACGCATTAAGTCATTTAGAAACCTGCCACATCAGACGCGTGTGGCAGGTTATCTGCCAGTAATAAGATCCGGTTGTTGATCAAATTACTCCATGTTTCCATTGCTCCACCTCATCCTAACACAAAAACGTTATCCAAAAACTACTTCTATTTTATTTATTTATTTTTTCCAGAATTAGTGAGTTTATTTTCATAATTCCAATTTGCCCAATTTTAAGGTTAATGGAGATGCAGCTTGTGTTTGTTCTGATGTGGAAATGGCTGCAACAGGTTGATTGTATTTTCTTTTATGTTGAGAAGAGAGCTGCAAACTGAATGGCCCTTTTGTGTAGTTAGTTGTTTGACTTGACAACAATCCACAACGACTCTTTAAATATAAATGAGTTGAAATGAGTTATGACATTTAATTTCCCTTTAGGATAAAGTATTATTGAATTGAACAGTAACTCTATTGACAGACTTTAAGCTGTTTTGGGCATTGTTTGTGTACAGTTTGAAGCGTTTGAGGACAGGTAGGATAGATTTTGTGTATTTTCCTTGTTTGCTTGTTTGGTCTTCTTGTGTCCCTTGAGAAGTGCTGCTTCAAGGCACAACGATCTACCCAACTCAAGTGAAAACAAGTGAGACAGCAGCCTGAGACATGTTTAAAAAGATTCACTGAAGAAACTTTGATACATCTACTTCTGTGCGGGTTTGATACTAAAGAACTGTCCAACTTTTCCACCTTAAAAAAAAAAATCATCTGTCAACCTCACATAGGTTTGTGTTATGAATGGCAGGGTATTTTTCAGCGCTGACTTCCTGATACGGTTATCTGCTCTTTACAGCAGCATGCAGCGTGAATCACAAGTGGACAAGGCTTTATTGTCTAAGCACTGTGGTTTCCTATCACCTTGAAACACTCGATATCTAACGGGAAGCAATGGCGGCGTCTGAAGGATGCAATCTCAATTCGGGGAAGAAAAGGTTCCCATTTATCATTCTCATTGCCTCAGTCCAGTGGCTTAATATATCAAACATCAGCGCCGTCTGGACTCCAAAACAATCCCCAAACAAGGACTCTGACAGTTCTGGAACACCCAGGACAAACTGGAGTGTTAAAAGGCTTGGTGGGCTTATCAGTGTCTTTGTTCCCACCTTGCGTGGTGAGTCAGGCCTCTAGCGCCGCGTTCTCCTGTAAATCTCTGTTTGTGTGTATACACACACACACACGCCCAACTGTGGAGCCAGCGAGGGTGTTAAATGTGGAATTAGTTCTGCTGTCAATCACCCTGGTGACAGCGAGAGAAGAGACAACACGCTCTGGCTCGGATAAATCACGTCGCCTGTAGACGGACGCAAACAGACCCGAGAAGGGCTCACAAATTCAGCCTGACACTGTCTGGAGGTGGTCAGTGTAATGCAAACAAGAGGGCTGTGCGGAGATGAAGACGGGCCGCGTCTTCCCTGGCTTTCCCAAAACAACAACTTGTCACTATAAGAATTGATGCTAAATATTTAAACAATTCCAAGTTTCTCTGTATTTATCTTCCAAGAAAGCAGATTTTTAATATTTTTTTAAAGGTGAGTTATTATGGTTTCCTTGAAAGGATTAGAATAGGCCTATGGTTTATACAAAACATGTTCGTTACATTTTTTTTTTCCACAGAATAATTCTTTGATAATGAGATTTTATTCTGGGCTGTTCTGCCTATTTGGAGTTTCTTTTAGGGCTTGTTGTCACTTTAAATCCACATCAGTTGCTGTTGGCTCGGCCCCGAACTCAGCGTTTATACTCGCATGTGCAAACAGATTCGCAATTATACAACCGTACAATCTTAGAAAAGCATTAGTACAGCCTTATGCACAACCAACAAGAATGCAGCGAGTGGTTTCTGGATAGTAAATCAACAATAAAACACTTGTCTTTTCCAGCAACCAGTGAACAGCACATTTAGCAGTAAAACCAGCTCAGCAAACATGCGGGAGCTGAGTTTGGGTTGCTAGGCAACGGGCTGGAATTCTGCTGGGGTTGCTAGGTAACGGGGCAGTGCCTGCTCATTTGTGACGTTACATTCTGAAGGTTTTGAAACGGCCCAGTTTCCAGACACCTCGCTGGTTTTATTGCCCAACACCAGCTGGTTGTTGCTTTCTTTGTTCACTCAGGCTGTTTTTCAGAAGCAGTTGAGGCCCAAATGGAAGTCCAAAATGTGATTTATGAACAGTTCTGTATTATTTCTAATGATAATTTCAATACTTCTCCTTGGATTTTGGCTGCTTTTGAACCATCTGCAAACAGATGGACATCTGAGAATTGATTCTGTAAGAAATGGAGAGGAAAAGAATCAGTTGCTGTAGGTTACTACAAACTATTTTTTTCAGTATTTTGGAAAGTTTTTGAATAAATTAACAAAGCTTGAGAAACTGTTTATCAAGATCAACTTGTGAAGGATGGCTATCCTAATGTTGGGCTGATACTTGCACTTGAAACTGGTCTTATCCGCCTACAGAAAGGTGTGAAAATCAGCCGCTGTCCCTTTTTGCCTTGCTGTGAGAGTCCGACAGATCTGCCCAGCAGGTCACGTCTGCATGTGCTGACAATGAACCTTACCAGAGGGGCCGCGTTTCATTGGCTGATGCCCATTCTATTTTTAGCGCTGCTACCACGTGCGTGGCTGTCTCACAAACACATTAGCTTCCCGTTAGCTAAGTACAGCATAATGGCAGCACTGATACAACATCTACACCTTGAAGCCTGTCAGCCTGTAGGCATCAGTGATCTTGTCCACAGCTATATTGATGTAGAGGGTGTGTGGGTCTGCCGTTTTCCTCATCGAGCGAAAGCATTTTGCTGTGACGTGCACAATGTTGGAGGCATCGCGTGGCTCAAACACCTTGATCTGATCCAAAAAAGATGACCTGAACTTGTTAGTTCCTCTGATCTCCATCAGATATTTGACTTTGACTGCAACAATTTGATTAGTTATTAGTTTTTTTTGTTGTTTTTTTCTCTTTTTAGTTTTTTTTGTGCAGATCAGGTACCATAGGAAGACTTGAGCTGCATTTTGAGTTGGGCAGGACGTACAAATCTAAAGGGTTCCCTGTTGGTGGTTTGTGGTTATTTTCCTGTTGTACTATGATTCTGTATGTCAGCAACTTTGACGCTTTGCCAGATTTGTATTTGTGTTTGCATGTTAACTGTGACAGAATAAATTTTTTTTAAGTGGAAGGTAAATGGGTGGAAAATGTATAATCCTGCGGTGTTAAGTCAGTGACCTAGAAACCTTGCAAGATGTAGACAAAGATGTATGGATGAACAAAGGTGCTGACAAAGGCAGAAAAGGCAAAGCCAAGAGAAGAGATGGTGAAAGGACAGTGCAGAAGAAACAGACGTGTGCAGAGTTGCAGTCTGGATGTTCAGATGATGTAAACTGAAATGAGAGGAGGTCAGAGGAAGAAAAGATATTGATTCTTTTTTCTAGCTTGAGGGGAAATTTTCTGTAGCTGAAGAATAAAATTGGATGGCTCTAGGAAGAAATTGTTAAAATGTACAAGGTTGTAGTCCTGGGTAGTTCTGAAGGTGTTTAAATGAGCAGAAACATATATGTTTAAAGGTTAACTGGTCTACACACAGAGGTAGCAGAGGCAGTTTTCCACAACAGCACATTGCAAATCTAATTCAAGAGCTTTAAAAATGTTTGGCTGAATCCTGTAAAAGAGCTTTTAATTGGATGAAATCATGGACCGAAGCCCGAGAGACCCAAACTGAGCAGAACATCACACAATTTGAAACGTCAAGTTGAAGATATTTAAAAGATGATTTCTTTGTATCTTTGTTTTTTTCCTGAACCACTGCTGCCTTTCACACTGTCCTGTTTTTCTATCTCAGAGAAATTAATCCTGGGTCAATGACTGTGTCTGTTTGGCACAGACAGAGCTATTAATTATTATGAACCTTTTTCTTTCCTGTAGAAAGTACTGCTGCCTTGGTGCCACTGTGTCTTTTTATAGAACCAGTGACTGTGTGCAAATCTGCTAGACTTCCTTGAATATCTTTTAACCAAAAGCAATGCTGAATCCATTTCTATTTAAGTACAAGCCTAGATAAAGTAAATTATTCTATTCTGCGATGCCAACATTTCTTGTTGCTGTCTTCTTTTTTTATTTATTTAACCATATAATTCTGTTTGCAATGTTGCAATATAGGGTTAATTACTCTGTTGGGCAAAAAAACAGTCGTGATTTTGAGTGCTGTGCATGTTTTGGCAGGAGTTTGATCAAGCCAAAAGATTGGAAGTAAAACAGAAAATTAAATAGTAATGATAATCTTACATTAATTGAAATAAATGAGGAATTTGCCTCCCTATAGAATCAAATAAGTGGGGAAAGTACTTTTTTTAATTATTTGGCACATTATTTGTTGCTAATTTTGGCATGATCAGTCCTCCATAAACTGTAAATGTCTATTCTAACTGCTGCAGTTTGAATGCGGAAACATGTTTCCAAATTTGTATTTATTAAATTTAGGTGCATGTTTGGGATAAATTACATTTGGAGTGATTTTGATTTTTCAGTATGATACAAAGAGGAAATCTGTCTTGTAAATCAGCTTGAGATGTGATTTGTTATTTCAGTTCTGATTGTCTGCTTGCTTGTTTAAACTAATGTTGAGCTTATAATGCTACAGGAACCTCAATGATGATAAAAATGTCCACAGGATGATTCAGGTCATGGGTCAAACTGTCAGTTTGGCAGTTTGAAGCCAAGATGTAGCACTTTTGTTTTTAAACTAACTTTGCACGCACATCTTTTTGTTTTTTCCTTCATTAACTTATTTGTAACCAGTCCTCCCTGGAGCTTCATTTCTCAGCTGAACGTATCGAGATGTTTTGACATCAAACTGCTGGCGGTAAGCCCAACCATTTGGGTAATTTCTAATTAAATTAACAAGCGACATCCTGGGCCAGAAACACATCGGCCCAGATTTCTGCCAGAAGTGCCGGGCAACTTCTTGGCCACGGCCTCGCGAAGACATTTAAGGCTGTAATGAAATAAGCATCACCCTGCGGTGTTTCTGCCTGTCGGGACTTATTTTACAGTACCGATTAGCTTGTGTGGCATTACTCCTAACTCGGCATCCTAATTATGTACATGAGGACCAGAAATGTCGAATGTTAGATGTAAAACTGTCCAGCTCTGCCTGAGGACTGACGGGATATGAGACCAAGGTTGCCATTATTGGTGCTGCCTTGAATAAAAAGACAAATTTTATAAGGAGTGATGGGAGGAGAAAACCTATAGAGATATAAATTTGACAGATTGGGTATAACTTCAACCCAAAACTATTCAACTCCTCCTTCACCTGAGATTTATAGGAACAAAAATCTAACCACATATTAGCACTTCAGTTGCACAAAAACAGCTTCAAGAGTTAGATATTTATCTAAAGTCATCCAACTACAATAATTAGTGCAGTTGAGATGTATTCATAAAAAGGAAAAATAAACAACCTAAAAGCAAAAATGTGTTAAACTGGAGCTGCACTGACAAGTGTTCAACCTTAAAAAGAACTAGTTCTGAATTCAGTTCAGGCTAAAATGAATCAATTCAATGAAGATGTTTAAAATATAAATGTATTAAAAGTTGCATGTTCTTGTAAATATGTATATACTGTATATATTTATAAATTACGCATGGTTTTGAGCCGGACAGCCGTCTATCCGTCTCTATGGCGACTGGTTTTTATAAATAGTGCTCTGACCTGAAGGTAAAAGTCTAAACAGTCTATGTCCAGGATATGTGGGGACTGCAGAGATGTTTTCTGTTGACCCTTTGGAACTAAGTCACTTAATCATTCGAGGCGCCATGATGGATGTAAGCAGTGAGGGACGGGAGTGTTGAACAGGGCGACAGAAGTTGTTTTTGTCAGTTTATTCATGGCTTTTACTTGTTCGAGTCAAGCTAATTTGTTTCTGGGCATAACACACCTGATTGGGACTCACAGACGGTGATATTTACAGACGCTTGACACAGCTAGCTTAGAAACCGACCCGTACCTCCTCCCTCCTGACGTGTTGATCAAATCACTGACTTTGCCTGAATTCACACCACATGATTTATGTCACTTTGTCATAAACAGCGTTTCCTCTTAAATTAGAGCAGCCTTAAAAATGTACAAAAGACAGTTTTCTTTTCATGCATGCTAGGCTACATGATGTTGGGGCATTGTTTCCATGGTTACTAATGATAAGATGCGTAACTTCTCCATAATGCAATATTTGATATCTTTCTAATCATCCTTACTTATAAAGCATATGAACATTAATCTGCTCACCTTGTAAAAAGTGTTCACTGCAAATCCGCGGTTACACCGAAGGCTGCCAGTCGTTATGAATGACGAATCGGCTGCTGTCCATCTTTCCTTGTTAAAAGTTATACAATAAAATGACAAGTTTTGTTTGTGTCCTTGTCTATGTCTGTAATGGTCTTTATGACCATTTTAAAAGTGAAATCAACTAAATAAAAGCGATATTACAGATGTCTGTTTTTAGACTAGCTTGCAAGGATCACACCGGTTGTTTTGATGTCCGTCATGGCGGAGCGGGCGGAGCTCTGGAGAGTGACGTCACTTTCAAAAGGTCAATATTCTGCAGATAGGTCTGTTTGTTGATTTCTGTTTGGTGGATGAGAAAAACCGCACAGTGATTCATCAACATGGGCAATCTGGGAAGATTAATGAAAATCATCTTAGTAGAAAGATGAATTTCAATATGCATGGACAAACTGTATTTGCATAAGCCCAAGATAGAAGCATGCATTTTTAGAAAAAACTGACTTAAAACCTCAAAATAAACTTTTTGTAATTTGACTGACGGGAGAGATTGTCATTAGACTTGAACAGTGTTTTTATGACTGCAATGCCTGAAGAGTGGGTGAAATCCAACCTGCAGACCTAGTGCCGCGTGAAATCTATAACGAAGAGTTGCTAGCAGGCTATAATTGAAATTGACTAGTAGAAAATAAAATTTAGAAAATGTGTAAATGAAGTGACAGGAGGCAGAAAAACTCAGGTATTCAGCTCACACTTCAACCATATGGAACAAACAGAGCTGTCCGTCCTCGTTTCTCTATTTTCGTTTCTTCACATGACATATTTCCCTGATTTTTTTATTTTTTCTTCTTCCCTCTGTTCTCCATCTCGACTTCTTCTCTGCTCTGAATGTGTCAGATCCTGTTGTGTGGGTGTTGTCACACAGACTACAGCCAAATCCTTTGCGCTTTCCCACTGTCTCACACACAGAAACATCCATAGGCTCACAACTGCAGTCGTATCGAGTGTAAATTCTGCTCCGGCTTCGTTTTTGGAAATGTGAAAGGACTGCAAGGAGGAGGAAAAGATGCTTGGTCTGAGAAACCTGCTGGGAGAGGAAGTAAAGTAATGAAGGGAAAAGCTATTTTCGTCTTATTTCAGCTCCAAGTTACTGACAAAGCATCTATTTACAGCAGTTTCACTTGAAACATAAGTCAATTGTAGCTCTGCGTTCCCCTAGTCATGAAGTATGGGTGTATAACTGCATTTTGCTTTAGTCTTTGACTATTATGCAGCTGTATTTGTTCATCCCTCTCAGTACATGCAGCTCATTATGCTTTTATGAACTGCTGACAGGGCAGAAGGGGAAAGCACAGTGAGAGACAAAAAGGATTCACTGTGAAATAAAGGCCAAGTGGCAGAGAGATGTGGGAGGCAGGACCAGCTGACTCGCTCAGAAACAAGGAGTAATATCTGTTATTAGAGATTTAAGGAGCAGATTGAGTGGAAAGTCGAATGAGATCTCAGAGGGAGAGGGGGAAGACAAAGTTTAAAGATATAGGAGGTGTTTGAGAAAATGGCTGCTCTGACCTGGAGGTACTATGAGAGTTTGGGAGCAAGATTAATCGTCTCCAATTCATCTGGAAATTTATCTTCAGTTTATAGGACGTAGTTTTGGTTAAAAAAAACTCTGCTTGGATTACAGGTAATCCTGTATTTTAAATGCCATCTTTGGCTTCAGAAAGACAAATGTTGGTTCTACTTGGTGGCGACTTCCTTTGAGAACAATGGGTTTGCAGCTACCCAGTACATGTGTGACCCGTCTGTGTTCGTCTCAGGTTCAGTAAGTTGACTTCACAACAGACACATTCAGGTTCACCTTATTTATTCTAACAAAAGAGGAAATCAAGTTGGTGGTTAACTTTAGTCCAGCAGCGTCTGCACCTATACATTAAATAAGATACAATAGATAACCCTAAACAAACTACAAAGCAATAGCTCCCAATCAGCAGCTGCTAGCAGCGGTTAGCATTTGCAAAATTAAACATAGCTAAAAGGGACAACACTGATAGTTGAAAACAAACACAAAACCTAGCAAAGTGACTCATAAAACACTGTGTATTATTACATTTCTCTAAAATATATGTTTAAATATAATACTTGTAAAGAAAACAGAGCTGATTCTAATACAAATCAGTTACAAACAGCAACTGAAAAAAAACGGGGAGGAGCCTTCAGTTACAGGTTGCTATGGTAACCACCAACTGCCAAGAGCAGCGTAACAGAACTGACTAAACAAAATAAATTTAAAGAATAAGTAAACATTTTAAGTAAAGGTGATATTAAATATCCCCTTTATAATATTGCTAAAATAAAACCCTGTAACACCCGTACAAGCTAAGAAAATCAAATGGACGAATCTTATATATAAACAGCAATTCTAAAATGCCAACAGAACCGGACTGGAAGGACCTCCAGCAGACCCAGGCATACTATGAGCAATCATCTGCCTCGACTGGCTGTGAGTAGGGAGCCATGTTGCTGCCAAGAGAAAGAAGGTGGTGGATATAGAGTAAAACAGAGATCCTCCATAAACATTGGCTGCTTTCTTATAAGTATGTCGACGTTTTTAAAGGTTTCCATTTTAAATCTGTAAAAAATGTCCATAACAATGCTACAGGTAAACCATATGAGGAGTTTTTTACTATTATGAGAACAAAATTGGCGGATTGTAGGATATAAAAGTTGTAAAATTGCAAGAAAAAAGTAGTACTTTTATGAGAACTCCTAGTCTTCCCACTGCATTAAATGAGTGTTGAGCATTTGTGAAGTTATACTTTGGTATAGGTTTTATAAATATTGAAATACTTTATCTCTTAATCGTTTCAGGACTTTAAAACAATTTGTTTCAAAGAACGAACCATATGGACCTGCTGAGCTGGTTAAATCAGATTTTAATAAATTTATTTAAACTTTTTTTTTCCTGATTGAAATGTTTTTCTTTTGGTAAAATATCTTTATTCTGCTAGAATTGTGGGCAGATTTTTATAATGTTGTGACTTTATTCTTTTAATGGAGGAAGTGTTGGGACTCTGAGTAGCAGATGTAGAGCCTCCTGCACAACAAACAAGAATATACCAAGTATTTTCTGAATCCAGTAGCCACTGTACAGCGTAAAAACGGCTGTATGTCCTGGAGCTCAGCTTGGGTTGCTAGGTGACCGGCTAGGGTTGCTAGGTAACCGGTAGTCCCTGCTGATTTGTGACATTACATTCCGGAGGTTTTTTGAAATGGCTCAATTTCCAAAGACCAATATTCATTAACTTATTTCCAACAAACGGCAGGGTGGTTGTTGTTTTTATTTTTTTAAGCATTTAGGCTTAAAGACCCAAATGAAAGAAAAATGAAAATGTACAAAATCTGAATTTAGTATAATAGGTTTCCTTTAATGTGATCATGGCAAACATTCAGTGCTGGTAACATAATTGCATACCATGCAGTCGCAGCTTTTTCTCTGATTTTAAACGGCCATTTTGACATTAACAAAACTTTAAAGAATTGTTTTGTAATTTTGTTGCTACCAGGTCTTTTGGAAACCTCACTGGTGACGCACAAAAATAAATTATTCCCAGTTTCCAATTGGAAAACTAAACTATATATTTTAGTTTTCTCCTCTGCACTTCAGTTAATTTCCATTTGGAGCCAAGATCATATTAGGTTTTGAGGCCAATTAGTTTCACTTGTCAATAATAGGATTAAACTTCAACTGAAATGCATCTGTATTCACATAATCACTCAAAAATGGCTTTAAAACGTTATTTTCAGGACCTTAGAAGGAAAAGGTAATTTGGGCCTGAGGTTTGATAGCTTAGACGGGTAAGCAGACAAATGAACACAAGTCTCTTTAAAAGGTTAGCAATAAGATGGAAAGACTATTAAAACTTCATCACTTTGAGCTTTGGAGAAAAGAAGATTCTCTACATTTAGGCTGTAATGTTTAAGAGCCTCCTCTCTATTTGAGTTATTTAGTAAAAATTAGTTCTCTTGGCTCTCTTGAGTCACTTTAAGTCGTGCCTAATGGCTCAAACATTTATCTTCTCATGCATTAATATTATATATTATTCTAGTTTTCATCATTTTCCATAATGTAACTTTCCACTAATGAGCTGTTGCTGACATTATTGAAGTTATTTGATGTCTGCATGACGTGCTGGTGGCGGATACATTTAGAAGGAGGAATAAAACAATACTGGAAATATATCCCAGGGAAGGCATTTATAAAACATGTCAGTTTCTTTGCTGACAGTGAATCAGCCTGCAGGAAGCGCCCTGCGTTATTTTGGCCTTTCCCTCTCACCGTCTCCTCAGTACGGCTAAAGTTATAGCTGCACTTTGCGGTCATTTCTCTCTCTCTTTCTTCATCTAAAGTAATTGATAGTACCCATCAGATTTTATGAGCCCGCTGTGCCGTGTTCAAATGTGAACCGTAAAATCCTGCCGGGTGTTTTCTGATTTTGAAATCTGTCACTGTTGCTTTTCATTCCGCTCCTCGGTGTGCTTCCAGTTTATGGTTGCGTTGTTTCCTCTCCATGCACCACTGCCGTTGCGCTGCTGCTCTCACCGCTTCCACCCAGGTCACTCGATCTCTTGCTAATGCGAGGGGAAATGAGGACATAAATATTTCTAGACACAACTCAGTTGATGTGAAATCCCCTTGAAATTGTTTGTTCACGGAAACATTATGGCTGATTTGTTATTGAAAGCGTGAGATGGATGCAGGAGAGCCTTAAGAAATCAGTTTATGACCATATGCAATAAATCTTTTTTTGTTGTGACTTTTCTTTAGCAGCCATCTTACAAACGGTTTCAATGTACTAGCAGGAAAACTTTGATTTCAGCATTTTCCAATTTTCAGAAAAGTTACTTATTTTTTACCTTTAACTCTTTATTCCTCGTTCTACTATCTAAAAAGTCTAATGTGGATTTCTGAAAGTAAATGGACATTCTGTTTTTTGTTTTTGAGGTATTGGAAAACATGAAACTAAATATTTTTGGAGTGTCCTGCACTGCAGAAACACAATCTTACCAAGTATTTTTTCTAGTGTAGATTGAATTGAGAAAAACTAACCTAAAAGTAACCCATCAGCAAGATATACAAGCTTGTTTTAAGTAAATAATTTCTCGATATTGATGTAAAAGTTCTAGTTCCACTTGTTTAACTCATAACAAGGGGAAAATGTTTCGTTATAACTAAATTTATCCGTCTGTGGAACTAGTACTTTTTCATCAATATTAAGGAATTATTTACTTAAAACAATATCTTGCTGATAAGTTACTTGTAAGTTAGTTTTGTCTTATTTCTAGTCTAGTAAGACATTTGCACAAAAGCTAGACCAAAAAAACTTAAGATTTTGTGTTTTTTTAGCGTAGTTGAAAACAATCCTGTAATGAGTGACATAATTCCTCCACAAGGATGGAAAAATTCATGAGAAGTTGAGGCAAATGCTTGCAGACAAAGATAATTTTTCACATAGTCATGTTGGTTTGGATTGCCTTTTCTCTTTAAAAAAATTAATTATTTTAATCAGGTTATTGCTAATATTTAAATACTTTTTCCCAGGCCTGTATTTTGCTCCGTTTTCTCTGTTCTTCGTTTTTACTTATTCTGTAAAGTATGCAGATGCACTTTAGCTTCCCTTCTTTAATTTATTCTTGCATTTCTACTGTATCTGCATATCTACCTTTGCTCCCTTTCAACACTTTCTTCCTACTTTTTTAATTAAGTTTCCAAAATTTAGGAGAGCTTAACGCTTAATACCCGTAAAGGTGAAATGTGGGTGACAGTAAAGTTAGCTGTCGCTTCTTAAGGTGAGGTGGGAGAAGAGAATGTGGATTTTTATTTTCTAGTGAGAAGATTCAGGATATAAAACGAGCGTAATAAAGAACAAATTTCAGTTTAATTTGGACATTTTTGTTCAAAATGAACTGGTAAAATCAAACTTATTAATCCATTCATCAATCCATAGAAATATCAGCCACATTATGAATTTGTGTTTATAATTTTGGGTACTTTTGACATGGAAACATGTGGAACCCACTGAAATAGGTACGTTAAACACTGATCAAACGTATAAATCATCAGGTTTCAGTCCTGAACCGATCAACAGAGCGTAAATCCAGAGAGAAGAAGCCTCTGCAGGCCGCAGATTTTCAGCAGAGCTCGTTTAATCCCCGTCTCAAATCGCAGACTGGTTAAGAGCGAACGATGCGACACTAATGACCGGGTTTGTCACCAATTTGGCCGTCAGTTTGAGTTTGGAGAGCTTTCTCCGGTCTCTGTACTCAATCTCAATTAAACACACGACAAGTGAAACGTTCATTTATGTTGATTCTCGTTTAGAACACCGGTTATTAAGCTGATAATTGTTATTGATTGTGTTATTGATTGATCTGAGACGGTGTTTGAGTCTTCTCTCTTCAGAGAAAGTTGACCAAGCCTGTTTTTTTTTGCTCTTGCTCAGTATTTAAAGGTGACTTGTGTGAAAATTTTGCACATTCTTGTATGTTCCCATTTGAGTCTCTACTGCTTCTAAAAGCAGCACCAGTGCTTAAAAGAAAACCGAGCCGGTTCTTCGCAATAAGGTAATGGATTTTGGTGTCTGGAAAATGAGCAATTTCAAAAACCTTTTGATTGAGTCAGGGCACTGTGCCGTTGGGGTGCCGTTACCTAGCAACCCAAGCCAAGTCCAGCCCCGTTACCTAGCAACCCAAGCCAAGTCCAGCCCCCGTGGGACTGCAGCATGTTTGGGCAACTAGAAGCAGCTGGAAAAGACGAGTGTTTTGTTGTTGAATTACCATCCAGTGAAGTCTTGTTGGTAGCCAGGAGGCTCTTATTCTGCTTTTCAAAGATGTACAGTTGTATAACTGCACATCTTTTTGCAGCCATTTTCACGTGTGAGTGTAAACAATCTGATAAAGAAGACCGGTTCTGTTCTGGAGAGGCTGTGGAGATGAGATCAGAGGCTTCTTCAGATACGCTGTTATACAGGCTGCTACAGGAGATCTTTCACTATCTTCAATAACTCTTTGAAGATGCTGAATGAGTTACATTCTCATTCTGAAAGGAGCTCAGAACCGAGCAGACTGAAACCTCAAAGAATGATTTTGTGCAAAAAATTTAATGAGCATGGTTTGAATAGTTTGTGCCGTATAGACCTGTTCAGACCTGTTCAAGGAAGCTTTTAAAGATGAAGCTTTTGGTAATAGTTAATGGATATGAAGCAGGTGTGAGGATGACCTTAATCCTGCTCCGAGGCAGAGCTTAGAAGTGGCAGCGTTACTGGAAAGAAATGAGCTTCAGACTCCAAGTTTGGCTGGAATGAAGGGACGAATCCACCAAATGGGAAAACGAATAGAGGGGAACTCTGATCCTTTCCCATTACAGCTGTGATGAATACAGCTGTAGAGGGTGCATGTTTGTATTTATGTAGGTTTTGCGTGGGCACGCGTCCGATAAGCGCGCACGGCTGCATGCGTTTGTGTCGGTGTGAGTTTTCCAACGTGTGGATTGTGAGAGCTCAGCTGCTTCGGTCGCTGCCAGCAGCTGAAGGATTAGCGTGGTGGCAGCACTGAAATGGAGCTGATCTGTTTGAATGTGTGCGTGTGTTTATTTTCAGGCAATATCGGCTATGAATTGAATGAAACTTGTGTGTTGCGAATTTGAAAGGGAATTGGATCAGATTACAGAGAATCTTGGCTCCAAATTAACTGCAATCCTAACGAGAGAAGATGGAGATGAAGAGACGAGTTGAAGCAAAACTCTGTTTAAATCTGAAGAGGATGCAGTTTAGTATAAATATGATAAAGGTGGGATAACAGTTCCACTCAAGTTTCAGCTCTGCATGAAGGAATACATCTTTTATTTATAGGATTTTACATATTAGAACAAAATGAAAACAATCAGATTTTCAACAAAATATTCCATCCATCCATCCATCCATCTTCTTCCGCTTATCCGAGGTCGGGTCGCGGGGGTAGCAGCTTCAGAAGGGAGGCCCAGACTTCCCTCTCCCCAGCCACTTCTTCCAGCTCCTCCGGGGGAATCCCGAGGCGTTCCCAGGCCAGCCGAGAGACATAGTCTCTCCAGCGTGTCCTGGGTCTTCCTCGGGGCCTCCTCCCGGTGGGACGTGCCCGGAACACCTCACCAGGGAGGCGTCCAGGAGGCATCCTGACCAGATGCCCAAGCCACCTCAACTGGCTCCTCTCGATGTGAAGGAGCAGCGGCTCTACTCTGAGTCCCTCCCGGATGACTGAGCTTCTCACCCTATCTCTAAGGGAGAGCCCAGCCACCCTACGGAGAAAACCCATTTCGGCCGCTTGTATCCGCGATCTCGTTCTTTCGGTCATGACCCAAAGCTCATGACCATAGATGAGGGTGGGAACGTAGATCGACCGGTAAATCGAGAGCTTCGCTTTTTGGCTCAGCTCTCTCTTCACCACGACGGACCGGTACAGCGCCCGCTTGACAGCAGACGCTGCGCCAATCCGCCTGTCGATCTCCCGCTCCCTTCTTCCCCCATTCGTGAACAAGATCCCGAGATACTTAAACTCCTCCACTTGGGGCAGGACACCCCCCCTGACCCGGAGAAGGCACTCTACCCTTTTCCGGCTCAAGACCATGGCCTCGGATTTGGAGGCACTGATCCCCATCCCGGCCGCTTCACACTCGGCTGCGAACCGATCCAGCGAGAGCTGCAGATCACGATCTGATGAAGCCAAAAGGACCACATCGTCTGCGAAAAGCAGAGATGAGATCCTGAGGCCACCAAATCGGATCCCCTCAACACCTTGGCTGCGCCTAGAAATTCTGTCCATGAAAGTGATGAACAGAATCGGACAGAAACAAAATATTTAATTATTTTAATCTTAACATTAAGTGCAAAAAAAAACTTCATCTTGCTTCTCTAACAGTAAGTTTCTGCTGATTTCAAACAGTCTTCAGAAAAATTTTAAATGCTTGTCTGTAAATAAAAATCAGTAGGCTGTATCTGTCAAGTAAACAATTCACACTGCATTTTTACAAAGCTTCAGTAAGTGGATCGCTTTAGAAGAAGTGGGTAAACTGAACAAATGCCAGATTTAATGGTTTGGAGACTTAAAAATAAAGCAGCTACATCAAAATAAACTCTAATTTGAGCAGAACTGTCGAGCATAAGTTGACAAAATGGCTGTTTAGTAAAGATTCATCTGGAAAACAGCAGCTACAACTTTGACAACCTTGTTTGTTTATATTTAAAGACTGACTTTTCCAATTATTTTTTAGAAAATAGTAATTTTTTTGACTTGAATTAAATATTTCCTTGTAATGACAGACTGTCATAACATTTCAAAATCAAGTAAATAAATTAATTCTTTATGCATTTACAGATAATTTTCTATTTCTCTGCGACTGATTTCTACTGGAAATAATCTGAAAATGTTTTATTCTGACCTGCCTGCGCAGCCAGATTAATAACAGCAATAACATTTTAATAAAACTGCATTAAGCCATGTGCATCTGAAAGTCCCTGACTCGCATGTTGTCCTACACACATTCAGGTTGGGCTGCTGCTGTTGATTACACCATTGATTTTTGTTCCCTCTGCCTTATGATGCACATCGCACATAAAGCTGCAGAGCTTTGAACCACATTACTCCGTCCCTGAACCTTTCATGACCCAGAATGTGTTGCCTTCTGGCTGTGCGGCATCGCATGATGGCAGAAGGGGATTAGGTGTGGGGCTTTGTGTGCAGCGTGCTGTGAATTATCAATACTGCTCCTCCTCGGAGGAGGAGGAGGATTTGCATGTTTAGGTAGAAATATGGCGGCATCAGCTTTGACGGGGAATCAATTGCTGTTTTTGGCCGGTCCAAGGCTAAGGAAGGATCCACACCTTGGAGTTTAAAGGGTCAGTTAGGAATCTGCAAGGCGTAAAAATCTAAAAGTTCTCTCTTGCTTTCCACCCAGTGAAAAATACAAGCTGGATTTATGAGTTGTGGCTTTGCGGACGGGGGGAAAAAGGTGCATCAAGAGGAAGTTTGACAAACACTCAAATCAGGGTGTTCGCATGTTCTTAACCCTTCTAGGCCCAACGTAGCGCTGACGATCCAACTAACTTTGTTGTATCATAATTGTGCCACAGTTTGAGCTATCTGAAAAATTCCAACGGTTTCTGAAAGGGTAAACGTTGCACTTAACAGAAAATATCAGGTTATTACGGTAATTTCATCTCCACCATAGCAGGAAGTGAAATTAATCTGAGGAGCGCTCTTTTAATAGACGGTAAATTATGAAAATAACTTGCTAGATATTGAAAGTTCCAGTTGTTACGGATAAATAGGCAAATATACATTTACTCACAGGACATTTAAAGAACTGCATACAATTAAAATAAGCAAAAATATCCTGGCGGAGAGTTTGAAACTTAGGACTCGAAAGGTTAAATATATCTTAGTCTTAATTCATGTCTTAAATTAAGGCCTTCAAATGTTTTCATTAAGTTGGCCTTTAATTTGTTAATCAATTTGTCTCAAAAGGACAATTTAATCTTGTATATTTGATTTATATTTCTCTTCTGTTTGGCAGAAGTTTGAGTCGCACTCAGACATCTTCATTGCTTTCACTTGAGACGGTTGAGGCTATTGCTAACTTGCTGCTAATACTCTCTTGCTATCTACCTTTTTTGTGTCTGTCATGGATAAGAGCAAATTTGTTGCCAGTTGATGGGTGAAGTTTGTACATTTCTATCTAGACATGGTTCTTATATTCCATTCGTAATGGCCTTTAAAAGTCTTAAATGTGAGTTAGTGAAACCTGCAGAAACCCTTCACATGGCATTGACACAAAAGAATAATTTTTGACCAACCTGATGGTCTGTTTTCAAAGCTCCCAGCACAAAAATGTTGACTTTGTAAAGGCTGAGTTTCCTTGCTTATGCTGCTGACCCTGCAGCCTGACCCCGGATACACTGAAGCTAATGGATCGATGGACGTAAAATAAGTCTCTTTGGGTAAAGAAAATGTGCAGTTATCTAAGACGAAATGGGACAGGAACTTAAAAAAATCTGTTAAACATGATTGGAACCACATCTGACCTTTTTCTTACTGTCTGGGAATAAATTTAGACCGACTTTCTTTTTAAGGCTGTTCTGTTAGTAACATGTTCTGTTACCTAAACACCAGAATAAAATGTTTTTCCTCTTGTATTGGGTGGGTAAAGGTACTTTATTAAAATATACATAAATTGCTTTTATACCCCTTAGATGATGATGTCAAAGGGTTGTAAGTTTCTGATTTAAGTTTAACAACGTTATAGGACACACAGAACAGGAATATCTCCTAAGATTGTCTATCCCAATAATCAGAGCGTTCTTAAGACTGTTGGAAGGGGTAAATCCGGACAAAAATCTGCATAATTATCTTGCTATATGAACCTGGCTTAAGTTGGGATTGACCTTGAGCGGTAATAGTATCGGATCAACTGGACGATGGATCTTTCAGGTCCTGTTTCAGGTTGTTTTCCTCTGGATTTGTTCCAGTTTCTTAAATAAATGGTCTTTAAATACTGCTAACCCATTAAACAAAGCTTGATTTTAGACTTGACCTTTAATCTTGTGAAAGGATATCTTTGTTAAGACGACCGACCTGAACACTCTTATTCAGGTCAGTTGTTTGATTGAGCAGTATTGATCTCTAGAAATCATGCCAAGACAATTTTTCTGCTTGGAGTCCAGTATGTGGCTGCAAACTTTGGGACATGCACTTCGTTTTCGTTTCCTTTTCCGCCTCACTTTGACATGCTATCGATTCAGCCTCGCTGCTTTCTGTTCAAAGCACCACTCACTCCAGCGTTGGATAATGTGAATGGAGGCACTCCGGCCTGCAGTAGGCAGAAATACCCTTTATGCTTTCCGAAAACACTTTTGAAAATGTGTGGCAGCATGCATGCAGAATCCCGATGATCTTTCTGCTTTGACTGCCCATGGACTTGGCTGCCAGACCTTATAAAACGGTGACCACTCAATCTGTTACAGGGGCTGCCACTTCACTCACCGACTCCGGCTGGGAGAACGAGCTCAAAATGAAGCGACACACTTTGGTGCTCTGTGGGAATCTGCTGAAAATACATGAGGCCGCCCGTGTGCATGAGCGGCGTACAGTATGCAGAGGTGATTGCTGCGATTCTCTTGAGGTCATTGAGCTTGCATTAATAACTGCAGCTGTAGCTGCTGGGTAATTGCTCAGCAAAGGTAGCACTCATGCACAGCCACATGCGAACATCTTAATTGGCTCATTTTCCATCTTATTTCGTTCTGCAGAGGCAGAGCTGTGTGTGGGAGTCTCTTTATTGTTTATACTTGCACTTTCTAGTCTATTTTGCTGGGTTGTGTGTATGTGTGCTCATAATTTAAACTGTTGTTTTTTTTTTCTTTAGAGAGGAGTTGTGCATGTAAATCCATGTAATGAGAACTGGCTTGTCTGAGCAGAGAAACCTCAGCTCAGTATAAATATTTTTATTCAGATAATTTCCCTCTAGTTTACAGGAATATTTATACATGCGTAGAACTTGTGGGCGTTTACAAGGTGATATTCATTTCTGCTTGGCAAGCTAATTTATTTGAAAGGTAGTTATTACAAGAATATGCTTATTTTCTTGTTTATGCATTTTAAATTGAGCACCAAGTAAAAAAAAAAATAAAAATTGGGGGTCAAAGGAACTGCATCATTCAGTGAGAGATTTACTGTGGAAATATGTTGTGCACCAGAAAGTGTTCTCCAATTATCGAGGGATCACACGTCTTAGACTCTCTGGGAAAATGTACTCTAGGACAAGAGTGTCAAACTCGTTTCTTCAGGGAACTGCGTCCTGCAACTGAACTTGTCCCTGATCCAACACATTTAATTCAAATTCCTGAATTTCCTCCAATCGCCTTTTAGAATCCTGCTAATGATCTTATTATTTTATCCAGGTAATTTTAAAGCAGGGACATCTGAAAGTGACTCTGCATTGGCCATTGAGGGCTGTTGGCTGAAATGTTCCCTTGATGAGCATTTAAAGGTGTTTTCTGGCCCACATTTGATTTGTGGCTCTGGAGAAAACTCAAGTCTGTCTTCCTGGACGCAGTTTGTAGACGTGTTGTCAGTGTGTGCACACTGTGGATTCTCTTAAGAGACATCTGTTCCTGTGTCTGCATACTTGACACTTGTTCCCATTGTTAGTTGGACTGCACCACAGGAGAGTCTGAAGCTTTGGTTCCTAACAAACAAAGGTGATGGAGTTGGAGATGGCTCCATCACATCACCTGATGCCTCTTTTGCAGTAATGCAGTTATTGCACCAGTCGGTGATATTAACGACACAGTGGAGTCAAAAATCAAGGCGTTTAAATAACAATTTAGTCTATGGGCCACATTGTGTCAGATTGTTTTCCCCAAACTAGAGTCTGTATTAGTATTAAACATATATAGGCTAAACAAACCACTGGCTGGCCTTTTTATTCTTTTTTCTTTTCTTTTTTGTTTTTACAAAATCTGCTCAGACTAGGTAATATAGTTTTATTTATATTACACATTTTTAGCAACAAGGCAGTTCAAAGTGCTTTACATGAATTAGAAGGAAAATACAAACAGAACAAAGACAAATAGGTAAAGACTAAACATTGGTTTCCCCATGTTTAATAAGAATAAGTAATCCATAATTTATAAGCTATTAGGGGTTTCTCTGGATCTTTAGTTTGTTCTGGATTAGAGGAGTGTAAACCTAAGTGTTGGTTCCAGTTGTTCTGGGTTAAGTTCTGGATTTGTAGGGCTGAATGATGTGGCTAAAAAACATAACACAATATAAGCGTTTCATATTAGTTGATAGATAATTATTGATTGGGTTTTTGTTGTTTTTAAATATCTGAAATATTTTCAAACTGGTGGCCTTTCCTGTTTTATCCAAAGTTTTCACTCCATGCTGTTTTTTGTTGTTTTTTTTTTTTAAGCAGTCATGAGGACTTTAAACTTTTAAGCTGTAGCAGTTACTGTGCAGGGTGTTGCTAGGTAACCAAAGAGTGAGTTGCTAGGTAACCAAAGAGTGAGTGAGTCAGTTGATTCCACCAACTTTACATAGCTAGCTAAAGCCAGAATACTATTCGGTTCTGGATCAGAGTTCAGTGAATATTCTATATATAAAATATTTCAGATGTATTGTTGATTGATATTGATCACGTCTATTGCGAGATATATGGCTTTTTATTTATTATCCAGCCCTTCTCAGACCATTTAAAATCCCTCCACTATTTTAGAGTGCAATTTCTTAAAGTGAGGTGCATGAAAAATTCAGAGGTAACTTAAATATGCCTGCAGAAAATGTTTTACTTCTTCCTATCCTACTGCAGGGTAAATGAACGTATGCTACTTTATTTTGCGGTTTATGTTTGGGGCTGGTTGACAAACATGTCTAACATTTTTTTTAAAAAGGTGCATCAGCAGGTTTTAATCAGATGAAAATCGACTAGTTTTGGACTTTCTTGGAGGCACATCCTGTTTCTGTGCTTTAGATTTGATGCATTTCTTCCTCTGCCCCTCCAAAACACCCGACACCGAGTCAGTTGCCAGCTTCGATTTTCTGGAGTTTAAGCTAAAGGTCTTTTTGTGTCTCCAATCAATTGCTGGCTTTTCTTCATTTGTCTTCACTTTTATGCCTGACGGATGGAAATCAAAGCAATCCTGAGGGTGTTGGACTTTTTTATTTTTACTAGTTGAGGAGTTGAGAGGCATTTTCTGAGAACTGGATTGATGGAAGTGGTTGAGATTTCTTCATTTCCATGTGTTTTGATGAAGAGAAAAACAAAAATTACACACAAAAATTTGTGAGTGTGGCATCATTTCCCTTGTGGCCCCTCTGGATGAATTAGATTTGGTCTTTTGCAGCTTCCTTCCTTCTTGCAATCTAATTGATTCAGCTTGAAACTTTTATGCCCCCAAATAGTAATTTGACATCTGTTCTAGTAGAAATAAACAGTTACTTTGAAACCGTTGAATTGCTTCAGTTTACTTTATATTACACAACAACTGATTTCCCTAAATTATTTCTACAGGTTTGGTCCTCATTAGAAATATGGTAAAAATTATTTGCAGTTTTTGCACAGAAGTGACATTCAAACCTACAAAATAACTTGTACTTTGGGTATTGAACCATCCCAGTCTGATGTTTTTAGACAAAACCCATCATATGCCATTTACACTGTAGTCCAGAAGAGAATGAATATACATGTGGTGCCAGCTTCCCGTTAAGTTTTTGAGTTAAATTTTTTTTTAAGTTGACAGGTAATTTGAAAATATCACTTGATAATTATGTGTTACTGAAAGATTGGAAGATTAATACCTGAACACAAACTGACATTTCATGCACCGTGTTTTACAGCTATGATCGTCTGATTCCACTCAGCTTTTTATTGTCAAGGTCCACTGGGTTAGCAGCTTGATTTGCTGTCTTACATCTGCTGCTGTTCTGCTACACACTCAGTCATCTGCAGGACGTATTTAGCTACTGTTTTAACATGTTTAAGGATTCCTGAACAGATTTAGTTTTTCTGCTGTCATCAGTTTAAACAACATTGTCTTTGTAGTTGAGACTCCCGTCTTTGGTCTCGTATCTGAATACTTTGATTGGAATAATAAAATTTTCTCTGAATGGGTTTTCTGTAGGTCAGATCTCAAACATTAGTTGTCCTTTATTCCTGTTAAATTAAATGTACTGAAACTGAAAACTGCAACTTTTTTTCTATGTAAATACTTTCACCAACAGCCTAGCCATAGTAGGGGAATATTATTAGAATAGTGATAAGTTGGGATTTTTCTACATTTTCCGTTGGATTCAAACTAGTATGTCTAAGAACCTTTTTCCCCTTTTAGATTGAAGCCAAAAATTTTAATCAGAAGTTTAGAGCAAAACCAGATTACCACATCCCAATCTCATTTTGTAAAATGAAATAATACTTTTTAAAATCTTGCTTAAGCTGGACTTATGGGTTAGATTGATACTTTAAAAATTATTTGTTTAAATACTAAAAGGTTTACTATTAGACCTAAAAAAGTACATAAAAGTATAACATTTGTTTTGTTTTTCAGGTGTGAAAATGGGAGAAAATGATTTTGAAAGTTGAAGATAGAAAATGAATCTGGGAAGCAGTCAAAAACCTAATCATAACTGGGAAAAACTTTTACTCGCCATTTAGCGGGTCCAGGAAACATGTGGAAGAAGTTGCTCTAATCAAACCAAAATGCAACTTTTTGGAGCAGAAAAACAAATAACCTATCCCTGAGATAAAGCATGGTGGTGGCAGCATCATGAAATGCATTTCGTAGGAGGGTCAGGGAAGCAGATCATTGATGGAGTGATGGATATGGTCAAATACAGAACAATCCTGGATGAAAAGAGTTTAATTTTCCTTCCTTGTCATAATTAAGCACTGTGTAATATTACCACTACTTTTCGTGGAGCAGATTTTTCATTTTTATTTTTTTGGCTGTATCTAGTATTTTGTTGTGTACATGAAGCAACAGTCAATCAAAATGGCGATTAAACTCTGTAGGACGAATGCTGAAAACAAGCAGCTCTATAATAATTGTGTTGAAGTTATAGTGGAAGTAGTTCAATAAAGCGGTGTCTCTTTATGATATATGGCAGATTCATAAGTGCAATCATTTTTTTTGGCCCCCTTCCGCATCACTTCCCATCAATTAAGTAAGGTATTACCATCCTGGACGGCGAGACGAATCCCTGCGTATTTATTGTACCTGCCTTCGATTGTGATTCTAATTGCATTTATTGAGCCGAGAGGTGGGGGCAGAAATTGCCTTTTGACGGCGAGATTCCAGTTACTCCTCCTTGATTAATGATCTAATTTGTCATTACATGGAGATGATGAAAAGTGGCCTTCTCTCGCTACGCAAATAAAGCGCACGGCTCATTCTTTACCCATTTCATATGGCAATGTTCGCTTAGCGTGTTTTTTTTTTTTTGTTCCTTTAGTTTCATGGTTCATTAAGATGAGCGAGTGCTGCCTCTTCATTGTTTACACAGCTAATACTAGCAGTATTAGCTGAGTAATTTATGTCATGTTTTGTTGTTGTCTTTGTCCTGCAGGTGGGATACGAGAACGCGGGAACCGTTGAGTTCCTGGTGGACAAACATGGAAAACACTACTTCATTGAGGTCAACTCCCGGCTCCAGGTCGAACACACGGTCACCGAGGAAATCACGGAGTAAGTGGCAGATGTTTGCCAGGATAGCTTTCTGCTGCTGGGCAGCTGCGTAATTGTCATTTTGCACGAGCGTCTGGTTGGTGTCGTTTTTCTCCCTGACGGGTGCGCCACTTCAAGGTAGGATGGTTTCCATTCTGCGAATTTGCAGGATTTGTGATTTAAAACTGGGGGAAGGTGTGGAGCAGGTGTGAGGTCGTGAGCAGACTCAACATAATGCGCGTCAAGCAAGAACAAAAAAAGAGAAATGAGGAGGTGTACAGGATGAAAACAAAGGAAAGGACTGAGGAGTGTAGAGCAAGATTTTGTTTGGATTTGGGAAGCCGAACAAAAAGGCCTGAGAAGCTGAAACATGGGGTCAGATTGGGTGAGAAACAACAGGAAGTATAATGGAAGTTATAAATAACTCTCTGCTCCGCTGGTGATCTGTGTGATTTGCTTGGATCAGACGACACAGATGGGTCTCAGGCTGGTTCAGAAGCTGAAAACACAAACGCGTGAAGCGCCTCAAGTTTATCCCACAACCACAAATATTTGCTCATCATTGCACATTAAGATTTTGCAATTAATTTATAACTCAAACGTCACCAAAGCAGTTCAGGTTATAAAGCAGCTCTGGTACTGGGATCAGTTCTGTCAAAGTCTGGTTTGGGTTTCTACACATAGACAAAACACCTTGGTACCATTTCATGTTAAGAAAAGTGTAGTCAATAAAACAATTACAATATTTTACCCAAAACCCCAAAATGACAATACCAACACGGTTTATATAATCATTAAAAATGATTAATTAAGTGGGTTTTGTTGAATTGAAGGCCTTAAATGGCATTAAAACTGAATCTCAGCTGCATAAAAAATTCATTAGTTAAAAAAAAGTGTTCAGCAGTTCCTAGTTGTTCTGCTGGACTCGCTCATTGGGGAATTTGTGAATTTTCATCAGGAATGTACATTACCGTAACACGTGGGACCGATTCAGTATTTCCTTTTTGCAGCGGGTTGGTAAAACCTGAGCAGTCGAGAAAATGGGTCAATGGCAATTACAGCTGAAGAAAAATCTGACAGTTTATTCATTTACTTTCAATGACATTAAAATAAAACTTATGCACTTTATGGAAAACTTGTACATTTTAGTCATCAAAATTCATTAACTGATTCCTGCAGAAACTCTTGGTAATGCCAGACTTAGGCTTTAATATGTAAAAATCCATCTGTGCCTTCAGGATTTATGCTGGTCATCATTAAGGAATTTGTTTCCATGGAGAAGAAATTGCAGTTGATATTTCTGCATCAAAAGATTGCATTGATGCAAATGTGACAAGGTTGTTTGACAAAAAGATGAACATTTCCTGCTTATCTATGCAGTTGAACTGTGATTGACTTTTAAGACCAAATGTATTTACAGAATCAGTTTTTTAACATGATTTTTACCAAGGAGACAAATAAATGCAGTGAATTCAAAGTTAATCCACCTTCCCATTGTTGGTGAATGCAGCATGAAAGCAGGGAGACCCTCCAGCTGTGCTGTCGTCCGTTTCCCCACACACTCCTTTAACGTTAGGATCAAATGTGAGTGAAACAAACCAAGTTGAAAGTGTAAAAACAACAGATCTGAAACAAAAAGACAAATGGATTTAAACAAAAACTGTTTTGAATCTGGAAACATTAAAACTGAAGCAAAAAAAAATCCAAAAATAACATTTTAATTAAAAAATGTAACTGATTGGCAAGCGTGGTTTTGCAAGTTTAAAATATTGCATTAAGCTTAATATCAAATTACCATTTACTAGTAGTTCCACAAGTGGGAAGAAATTAAAAGCAGAATAAAAACCGTTTAGAATAATATATGGTGCACTCTAATTGCACATTATAAATTTAACATTTCACCCCGTAATAACAGTAATAATAATATTCCACACTGCCGATTTCACATGTTGCCTCAGAAATTACACTCGAGACAAATACTGCACACAGCAAACCACCGTGGTGTGTTGGATGTGTGTGTTAGCCTGTGTGTTAGCAGCCAGCTGCAAGGCCTTTGTTGTGGAGTTTGACGGCGTTTGGAAGGAAAGACCTGAGTTTCTTTTTTCCCACCTGGTGGCTGCAGCAGCAGCAGCTAAAGGAGCTGCTCAGCGCCGTCAGAGTTCCCTGCATGGGGTGGGAGACGCTGGGCAACAGGGATGACAGCTTAGCCGCCATCTTCCTGTCACACACCGTAAAACTACTGTTTCCAATAGAGCAGTAATTATGAGGCTTTTCTGGCTACACAATCCGAACTCATCACATCCATTTCTTTTCTGAATCCTCAAAATTTGCTTTTACTTACGTAGAGCTGGACTATAAATCAATAACAATATAATATCAATATCAATAGATGACACGACTGATAGTATATTAAATAATTTTGCTGAACGCCGAGCCAGAACCGCACAGCATTCTGGGGGATGTAGGCAGAGGAAAGACTTCAGCTGCTCAACCTCTTAAGACCAGTTAATAAAGATTGGAATCAACTAACTCTCTCACTCTTTGGTTTCTTAGCAACAACTAAGTAACTCTTTGGTTACCTAGCAACCTGTTGAGTAACTTGCACAGCAGGAGTTTAAGGTTTCACCTCTGTGCCTCATGACTGCTTAAAAATATTTTTTTTAAATGACGGCGTGGATTGAAAACTGGATAAAACAGGAAAGGTCATACCTCCAATTTAGTCATATTTCAGATATTTAAAACAAAAAAATTTATCAATTATCAATACTGACTCAGATTGTGATGCATTTTTTAGCCACATCATCCGGCCGTTGACTTTTTAAAAAATGTTTTATTTGCACTTAAGTGAATTTTAAAATGTTTTATCTGTATGCTTTAATTTTATATACTGTACAACATGTGCTCAATAACTGGCCAGATCTCCCTTGATAAAGAAAGTTTATCTAAAGGGACTTCTAGGCAAAATAATAGTAAAATGAACATAATAAATTAGTAAAATATAATGCTCTGACTTTGTTCTTGATAAAACGCAATGGAAAAAAACTCCATCAAATGACAGGACTCCCCAAATCATCACAAACTGTGGAAAGTTCCCACTGGTCTGGAAGCGGTGTGGTTTCTGTGACTGATTTTTAAGCTAAATGCATGAAATTAATTCTTCAACTGTTACAATTTAAAATTTTGAGTTAAATTATTGAGATGCAGCATGTATCTGGCCAAATGTAGTTGCAGGAACAAAATAAGTACCTGGCACTCACAGCACATTAGCTTATCAAATATTTCATCCAAGCAGTACTTTTTGATAGTGATTCAACACTGTGTGCAGCTCTAGTTATAAAACGTCAGCATCAATTTTCTATATATTTATTTATTTACTGAATTTGGTTTCAAACCTTGGGTAAGATGTTTGTTTTTTGACAGCAAATTGGGCATTAACAAATTCGGGTTGGAATGTTTGTTGCTTGAAGGTTTAAATAAAGGAGTACGGGTTGGGTAAAGTGGCCAACAGGGCTGGATACTGTAACAAGTCAGGCTGTTTTTTTGTTTTTTTTTAGCTCAAATCTATCCAGATGGCTGTAGCGTAATGACGATGGAAACCAAAAACAAGCTTGTTCCTCTTATTTCTCAGCTGTAATAAACCTTTTCTGAAGGATCCAGCGGTCACAGTACAAACCCAGAGGTGCACTGCACTCACCATCTGAGCTCCGACTCAAAGTCCCTTTTTTAACTTTTGCAGCCATTTCCCAGTTTATCATGCGGGTTGTGGAGGGTCATTGAAACTGGCAACAGTGCAGTCGTTAGTGAAATTTGTTCAGCATCCCACACGATATGGCACGAGTTTGGAGTTGTAGCTGTCAAAATAGGTTTTCGTTTCAAGCCGAGGGAAGGAAAGTGTCCCTCCGTCTACGTTTTGTTGGGAGAAATTTGTCGCTTTGCAAGAGAAGTAGAGAGGCGGCTATTAGAGCTGGGAGAAAGTGACAAAAGTGGAATCTGCATGGGGGTTTTATTCGAACATTATGCCCATTATTGCTGGAGCTTTGTTTCCACTCAGCTGCGCTCAGTCTCTGGTGTCTGAAGACATTCGTTCTTGTTTTCATGCAGTTGAGATTTGTCAGTGATATTTCATAAAGGGGGATTTCTTTTGTTCTTTTAAATCTTTCATTTCTCTTCCTTCTGATTGGTTGGTATTCATCAGTTATTTTTCATTTGCTGCAGTTTTCTCTCTCTCCTTCCAATGTTTCTTTAATCAGATCTTAATCCCTTCTTAAAGTATAAAAGGTTTTTTGTATGTAGCTACAGAAGCTACTATGCTAGAACACATACTTGGCAGAATATGTATCATCACTTTCTTAAAATGTTAAAATATAGAACTACTGGACTCTAAGAGATTGACAAAGCATAAAAAATACCATGCCTTATTTTTTTTGTTACCTCTGTTTCTGTTTGCAGCAGTGGTGTTAACAGAACCAGGGTACAAAGTAATTAAAATGGTCAGAGTCCAACTCTTTAATTCATCTCCTGAATTTTTTACCCCTTATATTTGACCCTTATGCCCTTTAAACCAGTTGGTGTCATTAGTGCTATTGTGCTAATAGCACATTGATATTTTTAGGCTTTCCCATAGGCAAAGTTGAGTTTATCCCCACCTAATAAATATTGTGATATTAAACACCGATTTTTGGTGATATTTGGAAAGAGGATAAATCTTATTTTACCACCTGTTCCCCAGAGGGAATGAGTCTCTTATCTGTTTTCTTAAACCAATATTAATCAAATCACATTTGAGTCTCCAACCTTTGGTCTGAATGGTTTAATGCTGGAGGGAAATTCTTTAAAACTCAAATTTCCTCCTGATCCATTTTTCCGTCATCACTACGAGGAGCAACTTTCTCAGTATGAACAAAAATTCTGGTAAAGGAGATTATTTTTTATTTCTTATAAAAACAACCCAAGCACTTGGAAAAAAAAAGAAGAAAAAACACCCATTTGTTTTTTTAGCTATAAGTTGATAATTTTTTTGATGTCTGGGAAATGGGCCATTTCAAAAACCTCCCGGTTGAGTCACATTCCACGGGCACTGTACCGTTACCTAGCAACACTGGCTGAGCCCGCCCCGTTACCTAGCAACCAGCACGTTTGGTCCGCTTGTTTTACCGCTCTGGGCGTTTTACAATGGCTGCTGGGAAAGACAAGTGTTTTCTTGTTGATGTAGCATCTAGAAACCACTTGCTGCATTCTTGTTGGCTGTGCAGGAGGCTCAACTTCTGCTTTTCATATGTATGCAGTTGTATAATTGTGCATTTGCTTGCAGCCATTTTCAGATGCGAGGGTAAATGCTGAGTTGGGGGTCGTGGCCTGCAGCAGCTTATCTGGACTTAAAGTGACAAGAGGCACTAAAACGGCTTGGAGCTCAAAATAAAAACTAAACTGAATAAAATCTTTTTATTAAAGACTTTGTGTAAAAAAAAAAAAACCTGTTCAAGGAAGCATAATGGATCACCTTTAAACCAATTAAATGTCTTAAACATTTGTCTTGTTTTTGAAAACCGAATAAAGTGTCGAATTGGATGTGTTAAACAGCTGAATGTTTATGTAAAGATTTATTGAAGGGGTGTGAAGTGAACGTTTGGTCCTAAATTTCCCCACTTCTCTTTCTCGATCCGTCCCCTCCTCCATCCAGCTCCCTTCAGCACTTTACTTCAATCTCCAGTCAAATTAATTCATTCATTTCTTTATCTTCAGCCCGTCCCGCTCTTTGAGACCTGTCAGCATCTCCTTCCTATCTGTCCACCACCCTCTGCCAGTCCCCCTGCTCCCTCTCTCTGTCTAACGTTTGTCGTTTCCTCATTGACATTCACCCTCCAACGTTTCCCTGCTCATTCATCTCTCCTCTTGCCTCACCTTTGCCTCATCTTCTCTGACTCATGCCTCATTTTTCCTTTGTCCCACTATGAACTTGCCCTCTCTTTCACCATCATCTGCCCTCCTTCTGACCTTCTTCCATTAATGTATTAATCACTATGGATGATGGACAAAGTCCTACTAACCCTATGCTTTTGAAGCGAGTTTGAACAATACCACTAATTATTATGGGTTTTTTTAGACTATTAGGAAAAATCATGTTTTGACAAAAAGGCTGGTCTGGTTTTAGTTTAATAACAATATAATGTTTTGAGTGGGTTATTAGGTTTCCTTCATTTCTTCATCTGCAAATGCTCTTAATTTATGAGATTTAAGGTGAAATATAAATGTACAGCTTTGATTTGCTCTCTGTATACGGTGCATAGGAAGATATGCTGCAGACTAAAATACACCATTTCACTTATTTCTAATAATCCTTCACTCTAAAGACGTTCAGATGACAGATTTTGAGACATTTACAGAGAAATATCACATTTGCATAATTATTAATGCTGGAATCTATTTGGAGAGACATTTTATTTTTTTTCCCCCTGTAATAAAGTCAAAATTTAGCTAATTTTTTATTTATTTATTGCTTTGTTACATTACTTTTTGTGTTACCCCACACAAACACACCAGTAGGGAAGCAAATATTGGACCATAAAGATGATTCAGGAACTTAAAGATGTGTAAATTGTTACATGTTTTGTTTTGACTTGCATTGAAAGTTTTGCAAATATTTTGTATCAAAAATCTGTTTACACATCTAAATTTTAGTACAGTAGTATTATGAGGGCAGATATTTTCACTCTGAAAGCAAGATTTTATGTTTTTTGTTCCCTAAATGTTTAATACTTGTGAACTTGTGATTACATTTTCTAGAATCAATAGTAGCCACACAGGCACGCCCACTAGAAGGAAACAAACGCACCCTATGCAACTCTTTCATTCTATTGGCTGAGAGGTTGCCAGGCAACGGTACTCTTTTGTAACTAAGCAGAAAAGCATTACATGAAGCATGAAGTCCTGCTTTTAAACTGAAAATGTAAGCACAAGTATTAAGTTTAGATAACAAAAGACATGAAATCCTGTTTTCAGACTGAAATGTGGCTCTTGAATTATGAAAGCACAGAATAAATCTGTACTGTACGGGAAAATTTCCCCGTACAGTACAGATTTATTCCATCTAATTAACCCTTTAAAAGCTAAACCTCATACTCAGGATGTGTCCAAATTCAGGTGCTGCGTCCTTTGACAGCTGCATTTAAACATCAATTACGTCACATCAGATTTTGCCTCACAACGAATGCTCTTTTCCTTTTTTCCCCTGGATTTGAAAGATTTGTCCGGTTTATCCTTCGCAGTTCTTGTGAAGTATGAAATGTCCGGATCAGAAAGAACTCGGTTCCTGTTCTGTCAGTTTTGGATTAAAGAGCAGATTTCTGTTTCAATATGTAGTGGCTGTAATGCTGGGAAATGTTCCACAAAACATATTTTAAGAAGGTTACTTTATTTGTTTTGCAGCTCATTTCAGTAGATGTATTTTAAGATATTTCGATCACTGAGTTTACACATCTTAAACCTGATGGTCTGTGTAACTACAACATTAATCAAGGTTTAATTTCCCTTTTCCTCAAACTTTCAACATGTTAATCTTTTATTCTGTAAGTTGCTTACTGTATTAGGAAATATTTGACGATATGGTATGCTGAAGATTGACATTTACATTCCCATCTGGTTCCCACTCCCCCTGCCCTTTTGCAGACTATTTTGGTGGCGGCTTGTCCTCCACCTTCTCACCGTATTTCTTTCAAACCTGTCACTTTTCAAGGTTTTCCAAAGGGCTGGTAGTTTGATGAGGCAGTGTTTTTTCCTTATAGCTGTGAAAAACCATCAGAGTTGTCACTGCTTCTTGTGGTTCTCATTTTAAAGCCTCTTCTTTTCAGCAGTTTTGAGGCTCCTAGCTCAAAATGATGTTCATTTTCATGTCCACAAGTGACACAAAGCGACAAGATACAAAGCTGAGAAAGCGGTGTCAGTTTTTAAACGCTGAATTCAGACATCAGTGCCTGACATAATGATCATCCAAGACAAAAGTAAGGGTATCAAACTCTGCAGCTCCAATTGTAGTTAAAACAGTGAATATTTTATGGTGGTTTATTCATTGTGGAAGCAAAGGGAAACGTTTTTAGACTTTTGTTTTTTAGTCAGAATTGCTTCTGCCTCTTTGCGGTTCAGGATTGTTGGATTTTGTTGTGGAACGCAAATCCATATTTTTCACAGAAAATTTAAATTTAAAATATTCTAAAGAAAATGCAGCTTGGGAAACTGAAAAATCTCGGAGCAATGCTATGCCACACACCATTAGCTGGCGTTTGCAAAGCAGCTAATCCAGGAGCGCCATTCGTTTTAGCTTGATTGGTTGAACTCCCAAGAATGAAGTTGAGGAAAACTGTCAATGTTAGCTTTTGTAATAGTGCTAAAAGTGTTGCTTATGTTTTCCCCTACATCTCTGAATTTCTACAAAAAGTAGCAGTCGATTTTGATAAAGTGTCTATCTTTCTCAAGATAGACATTTTTATTCTGAAAAGCAAACCCTATAGGTGTGAGAGACTAATGTTTTAAGTGTTTGAAAAATGGAGAGACAGCCTCTGCATTCAGATGCAGCTCTGCCTTTGAACCTCTTCTCTCTCAAGCTTCAATTTGTCTGCAATTTGTCTGTAAATGATCTTTTCTTTTGTGCGCTTCTCGCTGCTGGATTGAGCCCTAAGCTAGTGTGAGTGTGTGTGCAGGCCTGATTCTGTCATGGCACAATTGGTAGATTGGTGGTCAGGAGTCCTTTAGATCCTAAAGTGGTGTAATTATTCCTCCAGGCTCCTGCTGAGCTGTATGCGTCAGAATCAAGATGGCCAAATAAATTGTTGGTCTTTTTGTGGATCAGGCAACAAAGGAAGGAAATGTTGCCTTTTGAATCTGGGTCTGAGTGGGAGTATGCACATCTTGGGGACAAATGTCATGAGGAAAACCTCTTTGTAGGCCTGTCACGATAAACGGTAAATCAATTAATCGCACAATAAATGAAAATTATCGACCTCATTTTAATTTATCAGCTTTATCATTTCTTTCTGCCCTTTTCTCTTTCTGTTGATGACACTGTATGAAAAAAGGCTCAACTCCGGCGCTCTCCAGCTCTTAGGGAGCTGAAATATCTCGTCACAATGCTACTTGACACCTTTTTCTGGTATTTGCAAAGCAGCCAATCCAATCTAAAATGAGTTTTCATTTTTCTGGAGCTGATTGGCTGTTCACCCACGGGCAGACACAGTTTCCATTGTAAGTATTGACACATATTACGGTGTGTTTGGTGTTTGAACTAATAAAATAGGCGTTTTTAGAGGTGGTCTCAATTATTTTTGGATTTTAACTGTTTCCCAGCTGCTTTTGTCCCTAACCCCTTATGAATATCGAAGGTGCACTGTATGAAATAATTCCTGGGAGCTTTACTTTTAAAAGAGCATTAAAACGATGGGCCACAATTTTTTAAATATATATCTTCAAATGGTTTATCTCCAGACCAATGTCTACTCACAATCAGGCTCTCCAAATGAGTCGATAAATGATACTGAGTTTTCAAGAAGCAAGAATCTCAATGGATTTCACAAAGTTTTTGCAAATATTAAACCGCTTTAAAGTATAAATACCGTGTTAGATAATGCAGTCTAGCTTTGACCAGTTGCCGTTTTTCAGCATGTCTAGTTCTGAGATGGTCATTATCAAGTTGCAATAAATCTTTTCTTTTACTAATTTTTTGAATTTTTCCAACACTCTTTGATTTTAAACATCTTTGACTCTCTGGGCATCAACTGGACAGACTGGTTCCAGCAGGCTGAAGGAGCCTGACAATGGAGATATATTTGCGATTTATTGTGCAGTTTCATTAAAACTATTAATTTTGACTTTGTTGCTCTTGAGTTGATGTGCTTGAGAAAACGTGTCACATTTTACTCTTGTTCAGAGTCTGTGCAGGCGTCAACATATCAGGTTTTTAATGAAAATGTTTGGCTGCACCTGTTTGCTAAATTGTGTGGATTTGCTAATTGGTGTTAAACGAGCGCTCTCCATCTTCCTCAGGCTGGAAGAAGTGACTGAGGTGGGTCGAGAATGACGGAAACAATGCCTGGGGTTAATTAACCGAGTCTGGAAAAAAACAAGACAAGTTTTGGGAACAGAAATTTAAAGGAAGTGAATCCAAGCAGAGCTGAAGAGAATAAACGAGCTTACATTTGGACATCTTCATCGATTAGATATGTTTGAATATGCAGTTTTCTTGCATTAATGCATTTCATGGTGATCCTCATGCACAGTAAGATTCTTTTTTCATAATTAATTTCTTCAGTTTAATCTTGAAATGTATTTGATCTCCTTCAGTATTTCTTCCTTCCTCCTCCGTCTTCCTTTCATTTCTCACTATTTAAATGTTGATAAAGCGTCTCCAGCTCTCTGTCGGCTGTATATTTTATCTGTTGGAGAAGATGTTAAAGATTTTGCGGCCACATCAGCATTTTTCAGTCTGTCTTCTCCCCACTTGAGTTTTGCAAAGCCTTTTTACTCTCTTTCTGTGCGTGTGTGAAGCCTGTCGAAAGCTCCAGGGAGTGTCCCAATCAGGATTATTTTACATTTGTTCTTGCCTAATGTGCTCAATCTGGCTTTCCTCATATCCTATTTTTCTTCTCCACCTTCTGTTAAAGAAAATCATTTCCATTTCTTTCCTCTCCTGTGCTGTATTTGTCCTCCTTTTCACTCTCTCTCTCCATGGATCTTAATTGTTATATTTTATGGATTTTTCCGGCGCTCTTATCTCAATCCGCTCAATAATCCCGTCCGTTTGTGTCCCCTGAGGTGCGGCCAGGAAACACATGTAGCAGTAAACTAAACACAGCCTCTCCTGTGGCCACATGCTGTTTTTCTGTGTCCGTGAGATGATCTTTGACAAGAAAAGCTGCCAAGTTGTTGATATGACATGCATGGATTCCCTCAGGCTTGGAGAGAGTCGATAATTATCCAAGGCACTAGGTTACAGTGTGCGTTGTTTGTAAATTTGGCATACGTCTGGAAAACACAGAGGTACACAATCGAGTCGGAGTTTGTTGTTCGGTTTGGGCGTGTCAAAGTCTTGGGGGTGTGTGTGTGTGTGTGTGTGTGTGTGTGTGTGTGTGCACCCACAGGAGTTTTGTTTGGCTTATGCGCACGTCATGAAATAATTTTAAGGTGATTATAATTGTGCGGCGGAGCGTACAGTGAATGATTGAGAGGTAAGCACATGAATAAGAATGAGGGGTGGTTTTGCATGCAGGAGTATTCACAGCTCCCAACTCCAGAGAGATGTGGTTTTTTTGTTGTTTGTAGCAAAACATGAAGGAGCTTTAAGACAAAAGAAGGGATGCTTTGATTTCAATCACAGGTGAAAATAAAACCATAAAAAATAAGTTTTTCCAGAACCTCCTCTTAATCTCCTTTAGTGTTCATAAGTAGCTGTAGATTAACAGCTGAGTATTGTCAATGCAAAAATCAAAAATGTTTTCCTGCAGAAAAATCAGCTCTGTTCATCACTCCGCCTTGAGTTGTATTGACAAATTTTCAGTATTAAGTATTAAAAAGAGTTTACAGGTTTGAACAAACAGTAGGAATTTAAATGTTGAAGTAAATTTTGTTTTTATTTCCTGAGAATTTTTTTTTTTTTTTTTTTTTGAGATGCAAGGTTTCTTGCACATTGTGGCGATATACGACCTGCAGCTTGCTTTGTTCTAAGTATCCTTGCAAATTGCACAAAAGTTTATTTTTTCATTTGTGGCAAAAGTTTTTAAAATCGTTTTTTGTTTTCTGATACTCTAGAAATTTAGCTCAAAATTCTGCGGTGTCAGAAACAAAACTGCATTTGTTTAAGCAAGGAAAATGCCAGACTTCTGTTTCTCTCCATTTTATTCAAACTTTGAGGCCTGGTCATTGTTGGAAACATAAAGTTGAGCAGGGATAGGACGATTATTCCAGTCAGAAATGGTTTTATACAATGACATATCAACAAAGTTGCAACAATTTCTTATTTCATATGATGACATGACCTGTTCAGCAAATTTATTAACATTAAACGGTATGTTGTAAGTATATTCATACCTTTAATTCAATGGCCAACTGATCAGAACATCAGTCTGTCATTGAAACATTACAGATTGCTTCGGTTTAGAACTTGGAGTCAAATGTCCAAAACTAATAATAATAAAAAAATCTGCATTAATTTGCCCCACTAACCTCTAAATGTATGAATGTCATCAGGCTGCACATCCATAAAGGACATAAACCACATAAACTCAAGACCAGAATTAATTAAATCTTCAATTTGCATGAATTACCATATCCCACGTGATAAATTAAAATGTAATTTTCATACATTTCATCCGATAATCCCCCTTGGCTTCCTTTTTAATGTCTTATTCACAGGCTTGGGGATCCCGTGGCTTTAAATCGCGTCACAGATTGAAAAAACCGAAGGATTAAGTATCAGAATGAGTCATGTTCTGGCCCCGGGACAGATGTACGTTAGGGGATGGAAGTGGTTTTGAGGGCTTTGCGGACCTGTACATCAAACGTCTCCTGATGTTGAAGCCAGCGTGTATTCGGCTGTGGAGTTACGGTCAACCAATGGTAGTAACTCAAACTGAAGGTCTGTTGGTTTTATCTTGGAGTCCAAAATAAATTGTTGAGCTCTGAATTACTGAGACGTACTGTAAGTTCAATTCACTGAAGCCTAAAATAAGTTGCATGAGTCAAGACGTCCGTCTGGACCAGAGTTAGAAGCTTTACTACCTGCATTCAAACGAGAACCTGGAAGTGATCGGTGGGAAAAATCAGATACTGCAGCTTATGTAAAAGAAACTATTCTGCTTATTGGGGCTGTGAAGAGCACAGCAGGTTTACCCACCAGCGAATCGTGTACATCTGTGTACTCCATTAATTTGTTTGGTCTGCTGGGAATACTTAGACAAATCTGATCTTCTATATATAAAAAAATGTCCTCTGTTTTCCATAGTATACCAAACAAATACTATGATTGAGGAGTCTCTGGTGCAGGAGATATGTTGGAAACTCTGAATCAGTTTTATTGGCCAAGTTTGTAAACACAAGCCAGGAATTTTACTTTAAAGCAGATATTTCAAATATAAATAAATAAAACTTGTGAGAGTTACAGAAGAAGTTTGTGTAAATGTACAGTACTAAAACAAAACAGGGTGGTATTGGAGCAAATATGCATGTTGTTGGTTCCCAGATTTATTAATGTATCAGCACCATTGGGTTCTAGAGCTGAAATGATAAAATCAGTTTGTCTGATGTTTACTTGGATGAATGGCCTCTTGAAATAAAGTACAGGAGGCAGTACATCATGCAGTTCTCCCCCAGTATTTGCAGGATTTATCGACCACAATAACCCACGAATAGCTGAAATCTAAAAACTCTTTATTTTAATAGTTGAATACCAGTTACTTTATTATTCATCAATATTCACAAAGGAAACCACTTTAGCACCACAGTTGAAGTTGATCTCTACGCTCTGGATGCTTTATGCTTTTGCAGAACACGTTGACATACGAAGGTTATTCAGCTTTTTGATTCTGGAGTTGCAGACCTCTGGACTAAACGTCTCGCAGATCCTAAAATCTGTGGTAGACATTGTAGAATGTCTCAGTCCAGGTTCTAGTTTTCTAAATGTAAGGTAAAGCCAATGCCAGAAAGAGTTGGCAATGGTCCTATTTGTTTTCACAGATATTATGAAAACTCCATAAATCTCTTTCTAAAGAATATCAGCAATGATTGTATGTATGATTATTCATAAAATAAACATCACTGCGTCAGACTGTTGGTTCAGCAACAAAGTGTTTTTAGTTTTTAGTCAGAAGCCTCTCTAGATTTGCTGTATTACAGACTGCTACAGGAGATCCTTTTCCTGAGCCACTAGCTTCTACAGGTACTGTTGGATGAGGTATATTTAATTTCCCTATGGAATTATCTAAAATATTTTTTCTTTTAATTTCTAAATACAAACCATGAAACCATTTATTTGAAATTTCTAAATTTATTTTTTTCCTTCAAAGGCTTTAACACATCTGTTTGGATCTGCTTAAAAAATGCAGTTCTTGAAGATTGGGAAAAACCAATCTTCAAGATTGTTTTTTCTTGAAGATATATATATATATATATAATATAAATTATCTTTCATTATACATGTTTAAACTCTTCAGAATAATGGAAACATTTCCATTTTGTGCCTCAGATAAGTCTGAAACATGACTTCCTGGCCTTTCTGTATGACTGGGAAAATATTTTCACACCCCACGATGAATGGACCTCGGTTTTTTAATTTTTAATTTTTTTTAATTTGCTGGCTAAATAAATAATGGAAACTTATTAGAGTGCAACTGTTGCCATGAGGCAGCTGCATTCTAGTACAAATAATTGCATAGTTGCCTTGAGGCAACAGTGAACCATTATTATCTCCATGGCAGCATGACATTTTGGTCGTGTTTGCAGGTAAACGTAATGTTTGAAAGCATCATGATTTGGTTTTCAATTTAAACAAAGATAAATTTGTTGGTTTCTACATTGAACTTTCTTGCTGTTGGCTACAAATATTCCTCCATTTACAGATTGAATTCAGCCCAATTCCTCATTTTAATTGAGTAAGAGGGTAGTAATCACAAATAGTCATGAGGAGTTTCTATATAGTGGTGAAGGTGACGATGAGCTGCAAAAAGGTGAGAATCAGAAATTACACTCATTCTTAAAGGATAAACAATGAGGCTGAATTCATTTGTAAATGAAAAATAATAATTATAATCCACTACATCACTGTAAAAGCAAACTGTGGCCTATAGATAATAACCTGACCCTTACTACAACAAATATCCAATTTGTGAACCTATGCCGAAATAAAAAATGTCCTTCGAGACATTAATTTCAAAAGGTTTGACCCACATTGACTCTTTTGCTAAAGGTAACATTCAGACATAAAACACTTTTAAATGGTTCTATTTACAATACTTTTATATTTAAAATGCCATCTACTATAAAATGTTGAAGAATTTTCTGTCTTTTACTCGTACTAAAAGTTTATAAATAAAAAATGGGCGTTGAGGAAAACCAGGTAGGAAAACTCAAAAATCTCCAAAAAATTAAATCTTATTCAGATTTTATTACATTTCTTCAGATTATATTTACTTTCAGACATAAAATATCTTCAGGCCTCTTAGGATATTTCCGTTGTCCCTACTGGCATTATGTGTATCATGAGATATTGTTATAAAAATTATATAATAGCATGTTATGTTAGCCCAGTGGTAGTGATGGGTAGCTTGTTTTCATTTAGTACTTCATTGTTTTCGCTAACTTAGAAAATGTTCACCACACTTGGCTTACCCTAAATAATATTTTCCAGATCAATTCTAAAGTTTAGTTTACTATTGGTTGAATAAAGTTTGACATCTGTGTTGAAGTTTTGGTTACTGACTGTTAAGAATTGATTTAATTAGATGTTTATATTCATGTTCTTACTTTGAAGTGGGTAAAGAATCTTTATGCAGCAGTCCCATTTCCTCTGCAGCAAATTACATTTATTCTGTACCCAGAATGCCTCACTGTTCTACAGTAAGCAGCCTAAAATCTACTGATGTCCTGCGGATTTTCTGTGGTCAATTAGGCAAAATCATCCAAATTAGCAAAACTCAATAACTTTAAAAATGAAACAATGAGTGAAAGGTTTGTTACGAAGAATCATTTCCTAAAGCAAAACCATATAAGTTGATGTGCAATAACAAATTTTATCCCGTGGCGGATGATATACCATGTTGTCATTGACACATGGTTGAATTTAGCGCTTTAGCATTAGCTCTTGTTAAATACCATGTTGGTGTAGTACTTTAGCATGTTTATGTTAGTGCAACTAACTTTTTAGAGTTTGTTGCACTAACACTCCCGCCTCATTAAGACAACTGACCTAACCCTGGTCTGATGGTTGTTGGTTGAAGCAACCAACAACCTACAGTATGTTGACTGCAAATAATGTCAATGTATTTTAAAGGGACAGTTGTCACGGCAGTACTGTGGAAATCCGGCATTAGGTTGATACATGTACAGACACGCTTTCCTTCGACGGCGCCTTGGGTCTCTTTTTGAGATGTTTGAGAATATTTGAAGCACCAAATTACCTGAGAATTGGATCTCAACCCGAACCCTGACATTTTCCTGGAGAGAACCAGCTAAAGCTGCTTCGTCTTCTGATTCGAGACCAATGAAGTTGTCAGTTTATTTTCTGGTTTAATTGCGCGGTCATGAGCCGCCAGGGATTTGATTGACTTTGCATAACATGCTGTAGATTCGACCCACTGAAGCTTTTAAGTGGGTGCTTGAATTTTTGTCTCTTTGAACCAGCCAATCACAGGTTGTATTTGTCTTGTCAACATAGTTGGCTTGTCACTCCCACGTGCTAACGAGCGAAGAGTGCCAAGCTTCAGTGCATGCATTCAAATGATTCATCACCCTGTTAGTCATAAAGCTGTGAGTGGAATATAATGGGGTGAAATGACAGATGAAATCTCTCTCAGACAGATGTAAAAGAAGCCATAATGCCTCTCTGTGTTGTCTGACATGCAGTCTGGTTACCTGTTGGAATGTCATGGTGATTTATTATGAAGCTACAGCACAGATCGAGTTTCAGTCGATGTGAAAAGAAATCTTTTTTTATCAACCCTGGTGTTTTATTTGTTAGGATATATAACTGAGCAGAACTGCATGAGGTTATAGAATTATTTAAGTTCAATAAGTGTACCAAGATAAACTAGATTTAATAAAAACTGATACAAGTGCCCATTTTAATAGGTAACACACCAAATAGGTCCATTTTAGCACTACTGATGTTGATGAGCCTCACCTGCTTTCTATAAAAGGCTCCTGAAACCATTCCTCCAGAAGGGCAGCTAGTAGGAAGAGGTTTTGCTAAGCTGTCCCCCACCTTTGGTGTTTACAACTGCTTTGGGCAGTTTTGAACTATTTCGTTCTTGCTTGTTCTGCTAAGCAGTTTGACTCTGCTCTAAATTGACTTTACATAAGTTAGAAGCTCTTAGCTGGAGACAGGCACCATCACCCCTCCCGACCCCACTAGGGACAAGGGTATACAGAAAATGAATGGATGGAAGCTAGATGCTCGTGCTTGGGAGGTTTGGTGCTCCCTTTGTGCCCTTTCTTTTGGGCTGTTGTGAGTTTACTTTAGACTGACTTGTTTGAACATTTTGAAATTTAATTTGCACTTACTTCTCGAAATTGTTAGTCCTTTTCTTTTGTTTTAATTGGGTTAAGTTGTATTGTGTTTTGGTTTTGTGAAATCATCTTTTGTAATAAAACAATTTACATTCCACTTGTTTTCTCTGGACACATCTTTATGCTACCTCCCCTGAATCCCTAGACCTTGGGGGCGTAACACTAAGTATTTGAATTTGACCCCCCACCTTCTTCAAATCCAACAAAATTGGTGTCAAATGTTTGTACTACATTTGTAAAGCAAAGACTTTTGTTTGTGTTGCTATAATTTTAATCCTTCTTGACCAAATTATCTGGTGACGACACAGGCAAATTTGCAATACCGTAATTCCGCCACAAGTTGCGCTATCTGAAAGATTCCAGCGGTTTCAGAAATGGAAGACGTTGCACTTTCCAGCTAATATCAGGTTATTACGGTAATACCACCCCCGTCATAGCAGGGAGTGAAATTAATCTGAGGAGCGCTCTTTTAATGGACAGTAAATTGCTAAAATAACTTGCTAGATATTGAAAGTTCCAGTTGTGATGGAGAAATGGGCAAATATATATTTATTCACAGGACATTTAAAGAACTACGTACAATTAAAACAAGCAAAACTATCCAAGGTAGATTTGAAACTTTGGTCTCAGAGGGTTAAATATATTAATGAATGATTCAGGGGTCATTAATATTTTAGCTCCACAAATTAGCACAAACAGCAAAATTATTTTTACAAGAACAGGTGGTTGATGCTAATATAGCTTTAATTCTTCCTCTTTCAGCCATTTTCTGGTAGATCTGTTGCTATGAAAGAGATGCCCCTCATTTGAGAGCATCTTTTCAAGATTTTGTTTTATTGCTCTTTAGGAGCCATCGTGTGAGAAAGGTTTGATGCCCTGTGGTTCACAAACAACGTGTCATAATGGAGTATAAAGAAGATTTTAAAATGAATTTTCCAAATACCTTTGGTTGACCCTGAATAATCAAGCTGGTATTTTTTTGGTAAATTATGACTCTTGTAATGTTAATGGCTCTTCTGATTAATTTTCATTCATCTGTTGTCCAGTTCATTTTATTTAATCTGGTGTACTTCACTCTGGTGCTGCTTCCCTAATATTTATTGCATATATTTGGTGCTAAACATTAGTTTTACTTTGATTTTCATGTATCTTGTCTAAACTCATATTGTCTGTTTGCTGCACTGCTGCCTGACCCATTGCTTTGTTTCTTGATGTGTGTATTTGTGTTGAGCTTCCTGGGAAAATGCAGTTTTCTTCTTGTGCTTTTCCATCATATGAGATGGGGGACAGTAATGCATTATTAGCTACATATAAATTTTCTGTTGCATGGGGCTGTTGGCTAATCTTTTCTTTGTGACTTTAACTGTGCAGTTTTGTAGGTGAGTGGACTTAAATAGCGTTTAATCAAGACTCTATTTGTTTGTACTTTTAGTTTCTTTTTAGTTCCTCTGTTGGTTAAGGTAAATTTGCTGAATTATGACTTGAACATTTTAATGCATATAGGACAAAAACCTTAACTGTAGCATATAAAATGTCCAAAGGTTTCCTGTTGGGTTGAGATCTGGTGATGGAGGCCATTAAAGCTCACAGTCACGTTGAAGAAAGCAGTTGGGGACAATTTGAGCGTTGTGACAAGCGGCATCATTCTGCTAGAAACGGCCATCAGAGGATGATGCGCTGCCGTCATAAAGGGATTGAAATAGTGAGCAGCAATCCTCAGGTCGGCCGTGGCCTTTAATTGGTAACAGGGGGCTCAAAATGTGTAAATAAATTACACCACAAGCCCGAACAGTTGATACAAGGCAGGTTGAGTGTTGCAGCTGAAATTGACACTGTAATGTTTTTCCAGTGTTGCCCAGTTTTGGTGAGCTCTGGTGAATTGTTTGGAAGAACCACAGTCCCAGAATCAGACTTTTGATTGAACATTGAATTTGTAACACTGAATTGACATCCTGTACAATGATGTATACGACCTTTTACTTTAAATTCACCGGAAATAGATGTCGCTGTAAGCATTCACTTCCATTTGTGGCAACCTTCTGGTGACCCAAGCCAAAGCAGTTGACACTGGATGGAGTTCATTGGTTTTTAACCAATCAAATTACGCCTCTTATCTTGTTGTATCAACCTTACAAACCTCACAGGTTCTGGTTCTCGTCTACTCTGCATCCCCAGAACCTCCAAACATGGAGAAGCAGCATTCAGGTTTTACGCACGACAAATCTGGAACAAACTTTCAGAAAACTGCAACACAGCCGAAACACGGAGTGCCTTTAAATCTACACTAAAAACCCACGTTTTTAGTTGCTTTTGAAACATAATAAATGAAACATCAGCCAACATTGTGATGTGTAACAATATCACTAGACAAAGTGTAATTGACTGTGTGTTGTATGACTTTGTATTTTTGTGTTTTTATGATGTAAAACATCTTGAACTGCCTTGTTTCCTGAAATGTGCTATACAAATAGATTTGATTGATTGATGTGACATCAGTGAGTTAGGCTGAGACAGATGTCTCTTATTTGTTAGCTATGCTAACTGTTTTGAAATGTGATCAAAGGAGCGTAATTTGTTTGGCCAAATCTGTTTGACATCTATCAGGGAATTTTTCTGCCATAAGTCGAGAGCACACATTCTTGGTCTGAAAGCAGGATAGCATGTTGTTACTAAGTTGTAACACGGTTGGTTCTGTGGATCAATTTTCTTTGGTTGAGTGAACAAACTCCTGCATAGGATCAGTAGCTGTTAGCAATCAGTAGCACTGCTGGCGATGTCTGGTGTAACACGGAGCAGAAAGCTGAGGTCGTTTCTACCTACATTCAGTGCGGCACAGGTTGCTACAATCGATAGCCACACAGGCACACCCACTAGAAGGAAACAAACACACCCAGTAGATCACTTTCATTCTACTGGCTGAGAGGTTGCCAGGCAACGGTACTTTTCTGTTTCAAAGGCAAGCAGAAAATGTTTCGTAAGCGAACAGAGGTTTGCAAATGGGGATTTGATCGGAGCAGACAAGTTTTGAGCGCAAGGAGAAAGGTTTGCGTAAGCACAGTGAATATTTGAAAGAGAGCAGACGTTTTGAGTACAAGTATTAAATGTTTTGAGTACCAAAAACATGAAATACTGCTTTCAGACTGAAAATGTGTGCTCCCGAGTTATAGCAGACATCCTTCAGTGCTATTTGAAAAGCTTATTGAGTCATTGGAACGTCTTTTGTTACACTTTTTAAAAGTTTTTTTTAATTGTAATTTTTAAACTTTGATAGAAATCTACTTCTGGATTCAGATGTGGTAGACTCTGTTTGATGGATTTAGATTTTGCCCGTCTTTGTGAACCATATTACTGACACAGAGCTTGGACTAAACCCAAATCTGATCTCAAAGTTTGAAGACATCCACAGATGTAAGGTGAAAGTCTTCAAAACCTGTGTAGACTTTAAAGAGACACATAGGTGAATCAATTTTAGACCTTATGGGGTATTTATGCACACATCAGATCCCAGAAGGGCCTTGAAACATTCTGTGATACATCGTCAGAAGTTGAAGTAAAAGTCAAACAACCTTTGAACATTAATCCACCTCTTACTGTCCAAGTTTAACTTTTAACGTCAAGGCTGACATGGTCATCTTTATTTTTTATACCATGAACTGTTTTTCTTTTTAACCTAACCTTGACAGAAACTGCATCCATAGTGTATGGATTCAGATTTAGCAGAAGAAAACTTCACATGCAATCCTACAAAATAAAATGTGGATCTAGTTAAATGAAAGGTTTTGTAAAAATAAGATCCCCATAAAAGATAAACTCTTGAACTACATTTGGTTGCAGTGAAACCACAAACATGAATGTATTTTTCTTTTTTTCTCCGAAGAGTTTTTGCGGCGCTAGTGGCTCGTATTTTTGCGACAGTAGGCAGACAGGAAGGAGGGAAAGCCATGCGGCAAAGGTCGTTGGGACCGGGAGTCGAACCCGCGACGGCCGCGTGGAGGACTAAGGCCTCCAAACGTGGGGCGTGCTAACCCCCTGCGCCACCACAGCACGCCCCATAAATGTATTTTTGGGGGATTTTTTGTGGTAGAGCCAATAAACAGCCGGTAAACTGAACAAAGAAACAAACAAGCAGTTTTTATTTTATTAAACATGAATGTTTGTTCAACATTTCGTACAAGGAATATAAACAAAAATAAGGAGAGGAGTTGGAGCGAAATTGCTACCACATTTGCTATAGCCGGTAACTTTTCAGCTATTCATCATTAATGTGATATAAATAAATAGGTTATAATGGTAAGTTTATTCATTCAGTCAGGGCTTGACACTGAATATAGCCACATGCGTTGCAGGTAGATTGTATTTGTGACTAGGGAAACATTGATTTAGGCCTGGTTTTAAAATTAGTTAACTGGACTTGTAGTCATTTTTTGCGCCCATTATTCTCAATGTAATTTTAAACATCAAAACAACAAATGCCAATTAACCGATGAAGCTTAAAGAAAGGACAAAACAGAAAACAACCCAAACACAGTGTAACGAATGCTGGCGACGATAAACTAGCCTGAATCTGTGAAGCAGCTGCAGTGCACTTGATGCTGTGAGAAGAAAGGCCGGTCTGTTGTGCTGATTATCTCCACCAGTCTGTTGCACACAAATTATAAGCTTTTAGATAAATAGGTTTAACGTCAGCAGTGCATGGTCTTTACGCTGTGCAGTGCTGGTAGAAATGCTGGATTTTTGTCCCCGTTATACATTATCCCTCTTGTTCTTGGTCTCCTTCTGTCCATCCTCCCTCTCCTGATTAGCATGCACCGTCTCGCTCCCCTTTTGGCCTTTCTCTTCGCTGTCCTCGCCGCCTTCTGGTGGTTTTTGCATTCCTCTCCTCACTCCTCCATCTGCTTCATAACAAGAAAAGCTAGATTTAATTAATAGGCCAATAGTGAGGCTTGAGAAAATGGGGGAGAAAATGAGCTGAAAAAGGGAAGGAAATCTAATCAGATAGGATCCTGTTTTGTGTGTGGATGTCCCCTGGGCTAACGTTTCAGTCTCCTCTCCACCCCTCATTGCCCTTATGCCCTTTCCTGTTTCACTTATGTCAAACTGCTTTCCTATCTTTGTAATGTATGTGATGAAAACAAAATCCCGTCACGTTCATTTGTATTAGTGTCTATTTTCTCTTTGCCCTTTTTGTCTCCCTCTTATTTTTTTGCTTTAAACACACTTATTTCCGATCCATGTTTCCTCCTTACCTCGTATCGCTGCCTCTTCTGTTCTTTGCTTCTTCCATCGCTCCTTTTTTTGGTTTTGTTTGCTGTCTACAGACGTCTTATGAAATTCACACAAGACGGCTGCCTCTGCTGTCTTTATTTGCTTTCCATCTGTCCTTCATACTTCCCTAAGTCTGTCTTTTTTCCTCTGTGGGTTCTTTTTCCCTTTCCAGTCCCGTTCTTCTGGCCCTCCCTGTTGATTTCTTGTTTGTTCATTCTCTTTACTATTCATCGATGCTGCTTCTTTCTTTATACGTAGGTTATCTGCATCTCTCTTGTTGGGCCCCAGGTGCATTTACGTTTTTTTATTTCACAGAAAGTTTCTTCGGACGACAGAGTTGACATTCAGTGTTCAGAATATTTTAACGCACGTAATTTATTGGGGTTTTAGACAGACATATTTTCCTCTAATCTTGTAAATTTGTCTCATTTGTGATAGGGTTAGACAATAAATCAATAATATGTATTGTGATATATATTGAGATCAATATCAATAGATTATATGTCTGATAAAATATTTATCTCGTGGGCAGCAAAGCAAGATTGGTGGCATTAACTAACTTGCTCATTCTTTGGTTACCTAGCAACAACTAACTCCTCACTCTGTGGTTACCTAGCAACTATACTAGCCTCATACTTGCTTAAAAATAAAAGATAGCATGGTTTAAAAACTGTAGATAAAACAGGAAATTTTAAGCCACCAGTCTGGTAGTATTTCAGATATTTAAAACAAAAACTAATCAATAAATATCTGGTGACCGATATGAAATGCTTATATCATGATGTTTTTCAGCCATATTTTCTCGTCCAGTTCGCCCTGGGCGTTCACCAATTATGGGCGAGCTCCGAAAATGACGACGTCAACAAAACCTTTCCTTTTGAAAAAGACTAAATATTTAATGAGGTGTCGACTTTTTGACACAGCACTGTAAAAACTACTCGGTTGTTGTTCGCTTACATTTGTATTTTACATGTGTTTTACAGGCTTAGCTACGCGAGTTTCATTTAGTTTTAGCCAAGACTGCATTTTGATCACTTGCCTTCAAGGCATCTTTGATAAAAACATATTTCCTGCAGACAGCTTGTGCAACCGTGAGTAACATAAATGCAGAGTAGGAGAAACTCGCGCTGACCTTGTGTTGACTCGCACTTCGCAGTCTTAGCTAAGTCTTAGTTATAAAGTCAAGTATTCACTTCAAAAGGAAGAAATGTTTTGCATTTCTTGACCACATAAAGGAGGCGGGTTGAGACTCAAGATGAAAGATTTGGAGAATAGGAAAGGAGATAAAGGAAAAGGCAATGAATGTATGAAGCTTCTGCAGATAATGACATGCTTTTCCATTATCTGGGCTTTGGATTAGACGGTCTTTTCTTTTCTGTGTCTTATGTTTGATTCTGTTGCTTCATCACTTTCACGAGTCTAACACAATTCTTTTGGTTTGTTTCATTTTGAAGATATTGAAATTTGGGAAAATGTTTGTTTTTTGTGTTGATGAGGATTTTGAACATTAATGCACCTTGAACTTTTGTACATCGTCATGCCATAGTCACAAACTTGTATTTTATTTTGACTTTGCACCAACACAGTTTGTAATTCTGATTTTGACAAATGAGTTGCATAATTTCCAAATTTATATACAAAGCATAATCTAAAAGTGTGAAGCACATTTGTATTTGGGTCTCTTCCCTTTAATGCCCCAAAATGTAATCAACCAGTTCACTTCAGAAGTAGTAGTTCTCTGGTCATTCTAGCTCTATTTAGCTAACTTTCTAGAACTCTAGCTAGTTCTTCATCCATTTCTCTAGCTTTCTCTCTGTCTCTCATTAGTTCTTTCAAGCTAGCTCTCTCCAAACTTATTAGCTCTCTATTTCTCTGTGTAGCTAGCTCTCCCTCTTCAAACTCTGTTGCTAGTTCCCTCTTGGTAGTTCTGTAACCATATCTCTCTCCAGCTAGCTCTATCTATCCCTTCCCCCTTTTCTTTCTATCTACCTCATTCTAGCTACTCAGGTATTGCTTGAGCTCAACATCTGGTTTAATTTGTAAAAAAAATACTGTAATCACAAGATCAAATTCTTATATTTCATGGGATAACTTAAAAAACATTGGGGGGAAAAAAGTTTTTTTCACAGCAAACGTTTATAACAATACCTTTTTATCAGACTCCCCCCTACAGTTGATGTTAAACATGTTTGTCCTTCATTCAGTGAAGTAACTAGAGGCAGCTAGAAAAGCCAGAAAGTAATATTAAGTAAGCAGAAGTAAGAGGTTTGGGTAGTTACTAGTTACATGATGAGGTGTTTAAAAGTTTGAATATTTTAGCTTTTCATCTTCCGGCAAAGAGAGGATTTAATGTCGTTTACCTAAATGTAGATTCAACTCAATTTTCCATCTTTATTTGCCCCTAAAACAGCAGAAGTTCTCATCACCTCATCTTTCCATCATTTCACCATCATCCACCCTCGCCCTGAGTCATTCCTTATCCCCATACCTTCGCCCCCATCTCAATTTAACATGGATATTCTCTTTCTTATCTCACTCATTACACTTTTCCATGTATTCACTGTATCTCAGCTTCCCACTACAAGCCCATCTCTCGTCCTCCTCCTCTACTCTTCCACCCTCATGTGCCTCCACCTCCTCTTTACCTCCTTTCACATTCTCCTTTTGAGCGAGGCCAAATCCAATCTCTTTCCACGCACCCACTTTTCCCACTCATTCCGTTTTCATCCAGCTTTTTATCTTTATCCACACTCCCACACCTTCTTCTTCCCCTCATGTAATTTCTTGGTGCTCTCTTTGCTCGATTAGGGGGAGTATAGCTGTCATTCAGCCTTCATCTCTCAATTTCCCTCATCCATCTGGATCTCAAGAGTACACTGGGATATTCTCTTAACCCCTGAGCTTGTCATTGTCCCCTCCTCTCTTATGGCCACAACAAGCTGCTCCACTCCCTCATGTGTTTTTTCTTCTGTTTGCCTCCCACTTTTAGTTCTGGGCGCACAGCCACCTTCTCTACCCTGGCTAGCAAGCTATGAGTGAAACGACTGAAAATGATATGCAATTAGTACTCAGCGTTTATGATCTCAGTGTGTAGCGATGTGGCGTTTTTGCACAAAGTTTTGGGTTCCTGCTGCTTCATGTGAGGGGTGAATTTTACAAACTGGTTAATGTAAGTGAAGGCAGTAAAAAAGTTCAAGCTTTGGGTATTTTTGATGCATTTCTTTCCTGTAATTTGCTAATTTAATGTAAAACGATGTGTTTCTCATTCGTTCGAGTGCTCCACCCTTTAGTAAAGGCCAATGCGTTGTACATCCTCCAGTGACCTCGACCATTGCTATTTAACCTGTGTATAATTCAGGGCAGACTGGATAATTTCACCCTAATTACATTCTAATGAAACCTTTTCTGCACTTTTTACTCCAGAACCTCAATTGGCTTCATAATAAACCCACCACTTTTCTATAAATATCAGGTATATTTTTATCGGATTTTACTGTTTTTATAAAGAATAATCCGATGCTCTATGAAGCCTTTATAATTAAATGCCACCATTTAATTGTGTGTAATGGTATTTCCCAGTTTCATTGTGCAGCTAATTAGTCTGTGAAGTCGACTGGTTTAACATTGCAGCCACTTTGTACTGCAGCTTAAATCCCTAGTCAGATTGTGTCAAGTCTTCCCTCAGACTGGATAAAACCTTTGCGCTGGTGGATAAACAATATCTACATGGGACTGACCTGGACCTCAGATGAAAGGGTTTTATTTGATCTTGAAAGTCGCTGCGGGGGAGCCCTGCTGGGTTCAGATGTAGTTTAAGGTTTGTTCAGACCTTGAGAGCTGATTTCACTTGGAGTACTTTTAAGGTAAAGCTTCAGCATTGAAGGGTCGAAAATGAATTTTCTTTAAAGAAGTAGACTTTGAAAGGTATTAAGACATTTCTTTAGTATGAGCTTGAGCTGTAGTTGGCGTTTCTAGTTGGATTTTTGTCTGTGGTACATTCGCATGATTCACAAAAGATTAACAGGTTCTGTAAAAGGACTGTTTATAAAAAGGTTAAGAAAATAAGTATTTCCCTCTTACTGATTTCTTTTTCCTTTTTTGCTACACTTGTATGTTTCAGGTCATTCAGCATTTTACCATATTAAATATGACATGAGTTATATAGAGTAAAGGGACTAACGCTACCATCTATATTATGGTGGGTTCACACGTTACGTGTGTAAAAAACGTGTCCAACTTCCAGTTCGACCCGTGTCCACTGTGAAGTCAGACGCTTCATATTTTGCTCTTGATGCGTCAAAATCACTCTAGGCAGAAGTTGAAAGACTCCTTGGCATACGTGTCCCTCAAACCTTTCCAGCCTCTTCTGCATATTTCGTTTAAATAAATACGTTTAATTAACGTGATTAAATGTTTTTACTGGATGTATTTGGATAGATCAAATGTGGGGAAATATTTTCAAATAGTAAAAGTTATAGCTTACCTGACATTCCACCTTCCTCGCTAATCTCCTTCCAAGCAGGGTCCTTTCTATTTTGGTCTCGATTGATTGGTTGTAGATTATAGGACGAGAGCAACGCTTAGTTTATTGGCCATAGTTTTTTTCTTAAATCACGTTAGAAAATGTAGCTGTACGCCATATATCGGAGTCTCTGATTGGTTGACGCTCCGGCGAATGTTCAGATTTTTCAACTCCATCATCGAACTTGTAAAATGCTCAGGATGTTTCAAATCACACAGCACTTGACACGTGAAACGCGCCGCACCCTCAACGCGCCTCCACATAGACTTTGAACGTAAACCAGACATGCCTGATGCTCAAATTGCGTTTGGTGTGAACGCACCATTAAAAGATAATTGTACTTTGGCTTTACTCGTGCTGATTGCTGCCTGAGATGTTGACTAAAATCAGGTGAATAAAACCTGTTCAACAACATGAAGTAGGCTAAAAGCAATATTTAAAACTCAATCTAAATAATTTCAAGAACAGAAGAGAAACAGTCACTCAGATCTGTTTGGAAATGGTAACTAAACTATTTTTAGGTCTTTGATTCTAGTGAACTACATTGTGAACCTTGACATTCAACATGGAGAAAACATGGAAGAGTTTTCCAAAGATTGGCCGAACCAGGAGATCGCATAAGAATCCAGAACAACATCGGAGATACTGCAGGCATCAGCTTCTGCGGTTAACGTCATCGTTCATAATTAAACAATGAGAGTGAGAGTTCAACTGCAAAAAAACTGCTGACTAAAACATTTAGGTGTTTAGAGAAATGCGACGGCATCACCTCAAACATGTTTATGCTTGAAAACCCTCAAAGACTGGGCGAAGTTGCCAGTTTTTGCAAATAGCTGGATGGCAATTATTACCTCTAAAGGTTGTTCATCCAATTGTCCAACATAAGGATATATAGGGATTTTTTCCTCTCCATAAAATAAATAAAAAAATGTCTCATTTGATTTTTAAAAAAAATATAATTTCTCTGCTTGACTATTATGTTTCTGTCTTGCATGTATTTGGATGTAGAGAGTTTATATGAATGCAAATGTTATAAGTGTTCACTTAGGTAGCCTGAAGCTTATTTCCCTGACACTAGGTGCATTGCCAAATATGTCAGTTCATGGGGTGAGGGTATTTCAAAGAACTCATTCCTGGACCCATTTGGTGGCCTGCATTTTGCTTTTAAGATTTTCACAGATCAAACAGACGTTAGAAGCTTTTCAGAAGGCATCAGTAGAGAAAAAGCAAAAACTGGCATCCTTAAGGCCTGGCCTGAAAACAGACATGCCATGTTGGACTAAAGATATTAAGAAATGCAAACTGCCTGGCCAGGTACTTCATTGGGCCTCTTTCATCTGTGATTACAACACTAATTTGACACGTTTTATCCAATAAGCTCATCCAGAGACAAGTTTTTATTTCACACACCTAAAATTAGGAATGGACAATAAATCAATAGCAATATATATTGCAATAGACACATGATAAATATCAATAGATAATACGTTTGATAGACTGTTCAATAATTAAACTGAACTCCGATCCAGAATCGCACAGCATTCTGGGGGATGTAGTCAAACGAAAGACTTCATTTGCTCAACTATGAGCTAAGAATGGTTGTTTAGCATTAACTAACTCACTCACTCGTTGGTTACCTAGCAACTCACTTGTTCTTTGGTTACCTAGCAACACCCTTTCAAGAAACTTGTGCAGCAGCAGTTTAAGGTTTCACCACTGTGTCTCATAACTGCTTAAAAATAAAAAGAGCATAGAGTGAAAACTGGATAAAACAGGAAAGGTCACATCTCAGATATTTAAAACAAAAAAGCTAATCAGTTATTGATATCAACCCATATGAAATGCTTATACTCTGATAGATTTTTAAGACGTTTCGTCCAGCAATGTTTGGAACTTTCCCATTGGACATAAAGCAACTTGATCTGAACCATGGCGTCGTCATGGACCAGAAACTCAAAGGAGTCTTCAGGATATCTGGATGTTCTCACTATAGATTAATGGGTTTCAAGTTGCTTGTGGCTGCAACCGTTGCTGTTCAGAAATCTTTCAGGAAACTTCTCGACAGCTCTGTTTTGACACCTTTATCATCCAGAACAAATGAGGGCTTTTCCAAAGTTGTTTACATGCTTATCAGTTCACTGGGTGCATTTGATTAGCAACTACTGGCTGCTGCTCAGCCTCCTAATTCATATAGATGGGTTTATGTGAAGTTTTATTGACCTAGTTTCTAAGAGCCAGTGAGGACCAAATTCATTTATCTTCTGTACAACCATGCAAGATGAGGAGTTTTTAGTTTCCACCATAATAATTCTATTTTCATCCTTCAACTTTACATGCATTTTAATGTCTTGTTCCAAAAATATCTTGTAAGCTGAAATTTTGTAGATTATTAAGCCACAATGTTCATATTGTTTCTGAACAACACATTTTTCTTTGAACCCGCTTAATCTGATTCCTGTCGGTGCTGCTGGGCGAGTTATTATGTTGGTAAATTATAGTGGCAGCTGCAATAAACTGGCTTGTTTTTGCATGCAATACGCTCTTATTTTGTACCATCTATCTATGAGTTTGCTAAATATCTCATTTTGTTAGGATAGTCACACAGATCAGACAAAGCTTAACTTGTGGCTTGTACTGGTTTGTGTCAGAGGGATTATTCCTGAAATCAGTGCATTATTTTCTATCGTTCACTTGGAAAAACCTAGATCAGATCTCTTTCAAAGTTTTTGACAGATGCCAAATTGAATATTGTGTTGTATTTGAAAAACTTGCAGATAAAAAGCAACGTAACGAATGTAATGCAAACAAATTTCTGGAAAATGAATATAAAAATCTAGAAAGTTGAGCTTGGAAAAATGCTAAACAAATAAAATTTGAAACTTGTCTCAAGTAAAATTAAGTTCTACATAATTTAAGTTAATACTCTTATGAACCAGTTTAAAACATGGATTACTTTTGTATAGCTAAATGCAGCATGGTGCTTTCTAAAATCAACTTTTTAGAAGAAAATATTCAAAATCAATTAAATATTTCAACTCTGTTTAATTCAATTTCTTCTGGGGCATTCAGAGATGTTTTTCTGTTTGAGGGCACTGTGACTAAATGCTAACTGGGATCTTTACAAAAAAGAAGTGTAAAGCTTCTTTTTCCAGTTTGCATGCTGCTTTCCAAAAACTTCTGGCACAACTTCACCAACTCCCAAGATGCTTGGGTCAAAAATCTGGTAAGGTGACGATCTCATCAACACTTCAAGTTCTAGAAAACAACTTTATTTGCAAACTCTGACAAACTCCACAAGCCAAAACACATTGGTTTGCAGATAAAGTTGTTTCCTGGCACTTCAAGTGTTGTTGGAGACTTAACCTCAATATGCTGCCAATGTATAGCTTTGATGTTGTTATGTATAAATTCTCAAAAGAATTCAACACTGAAGAAGGGTTAAGTTTTTGTGTGTGTTTTTTTAATGGGATGTGCATTAGAGTGCAAGGTCAGGAAGATGAACCCAGGAGGCCTTTTAAGCCTTACATTTAAATAAATGCATACAGATGAGGCAGCTTTGATGGAAGTTAAAGCTCAGGGAATCGAAAGAAAATTAGAGTACCCTCTATCCAGGCTGTAGATTTATATTCCCTCTTAAGTTTGCTAATAATAAAGCACAGACTTATCCATCATATTGCTGACTGCTTGTGCACGCAAATTAAAAATAAATGTGACAAATGATTTCCAGATGTTTTTTATTGGACAAAGTAGCGTCATGCTTTATACTTTGTCCTTTCTTTTCATTTTTCATTTTCAGCTCTACAGCAAATTGTTCTTGCAAAAGTGAACAGCTTAGTAATGTAAGACTTTTAGACTTTGAATTTATTTCATCCCAAAAAATGAGCCAGAAGGGGAACATGTTATTGTTACTGAGTGAAGTTGTTTTGTCATTCTTTAAAGAAATCCTTGAAACACAACACTGGATTCTTCTACTTTAGTTTTAATTTGTCAGGCTTTTGTAGGTGTGAACATCTCAGATGTAAGCAGACTGATTTGTGAGATTTAAGGCTGAACAATGCCACCGAAACAAAAAATTGATATTGTTGAATAATGCATGTTTAGGTGGTTTCCATCTAAACCATCTAAAGAATTTTGGGGTCAGATTTTTGTTATCTGACCCCTCCCACCCCCAATCACTGAGGTTTGCATCAAGTTTATAAAGATATACATTAGATATGGACACCAAGGGCAGTGAGAGTCAAATATGCTACTGTAATTTAAAATATAAAGAGGATTATTTCTGTCCTGTGTGTTAAACTGAATGTTGCTTTACTACGGTGGACTATTAGGGCCAAACTAAGAAAAAGAGAAAATAAAATTACAAGAAAAGTCATGATTCGAGAATGAAGTCATGGTGTTACTAGAATAAAGTCGTAATGGTCGAAACAATACAAGAATAGTCATAATATTAATATCACTAGAATAGCCATAATATAACGAGAATAAAGTTGTAATATGGAGCTCAAAGTCCTGTTATTGATGATAATCTGATGCTCATGTGTCAGATAATTTCCTTATTTGTAAAGCTATTAAACCAAAGTATAACTTAATGAGAAGCTCAACATTTCTCATTTTGCTTTAGTTAGACTGTTTTGTGTGTCTGAGTTTTTATAATATAATTGCTTTATTCTGGTAATATGACATTATTTAGTTAATATGTTGTTAATATTGTGACTTTAATCTCATAACTTTTTTTATTTTCTTAGCGTGACCCTAAAAATCTACTGTAAGCTCAATAGTTAGGCTATTTACTTTATTAGGAAGGCTGTTGATTTTAATGGCAGACATTAAGTAATTCAAACCTTTTGTTGCCAAAATGCTTCAAAACAAAAATTTCTTTCTTTAAAAAGAAAGGTGAACGGTTCTCCTTTGGATCCATGCTTTAGTAAAATCTGCATCTGCAGAACTTGATAACTAACTGGAGACATTTGTATTTTTAAATCAGGTTTGTTGGAACATGGAAACCACCTTAACATGCAGAACAACAAGGTGCAGAGCACCAATACTTGTGAAAACAATGTTGTACATGTGTAACCCTTCTGTGTTCGTCTCGGGTCCGGTACTTTAACTTCACAACAGACGCATTCAGGTTCACTGTATTTATTCTAAGAAAAGAGAAAATCACGTTGGTGGTTAACATCAGTCCAGCAGCTTCTGCCCCTATACATTAAATAAAATTCAATAAATAACCCTAAACAAACTACAAAGCAATAGCTCCCAAAGAGCAGTTAGAAGCAGTTAACATTTGTACAATGAAACCTAGCTAAAATGGGAAACATTAACAATAACATCTAAAAACATAGCAAAATTACTCATATGAAACACTGTTTATTATCAGTAGTACAAGTATTGTGTTTCAAAGTTAAATACATGCAAAGAAAACACAGAGCTGATTCTAATACATATCAGGTACCGATGGCAACAGAAAAAAGGGGGAGGAGCTGTCAGTTATTGGTTGCTACGGTAACCACCAACTGCCAAGAGCAGCGTAACAGAACTTAAAACACCAATAAATGTCTGAAGAAACAACTTGACTAAACAAAATAAATTCAAAGAATAAGTAAACACATTTTTGACAAACTTCACATCTATAATACTGTTAAAATAAATCCCTGCTACACATGTAAATAAGCAGGGTTTATTTCCAAAACGTCTAAATGTGTGCCGGAGGGACTTTTAGAGCGGTCATCTTCACATTGTGCTCATCGATCTTTGCTCAGCTAATTACCTCTTGTCTGTTCCTCAGCGTGGACCTGGTGCATGCCCAGCTGCATGTGTGCGAAGGCCGCAGCCTGCCAGAACTGGGCCTGAAACAAGACAAGATCAGGGTGAACGGCTGCGCCATCCAGTGCAGAGTGACGACCGAAGACCCTGCCAGGGGCTTCCAGCCCGACACGGGGAGGATCGAGGTAAGCGTCACATAATTTAACCACTACAGCGCTTCCAAGTTGGGAATTATTTCAATTACATTACTGAATTTATGGTTTCATTACTTTGTCCTGCTTTTGGGCTCCATAACATTAAATAAGAATCATTGCTACTGGTTGAAAGTTCTTCTAATAAGTAGGGCATAGGCTATGGAAAACAGTCGTACTGAAAATATGCAGCAGATGTAATGCTGAAACAGCAGGTTATTTGCTGAAGTTGTCAATTTTAAACTACCCAGTTCTATCTTTTTTTGTTTTATATCCTAAACAAGAAACCATTTATAAGCCGCAGTTCCTGGGTGACTTCAGCCCAACGATGCTTTAGAAATTAGAGCAGCTGTTCTGGCAACAGGAAAGTTGGATGTTTTGTAACTTAGAGCTTGTGTCATATTTTAGAGTGGTGATGTATTCCCAGAGCTAAGCAGTGAGTTGAAAATGAATGTACTCCCTTTGAGCATCTTCACATTTTGTCATTAAAAACACAAACTTGAATCTCTTGGGATTTTATGTGTACAAAGTAAAGGATATTTTTGCTGAGTTTTGTGTTTCCCAGCTTTGTGTAGCTAGAAACTTCTTGTTTTTGCCCATTTTTCTGCCAGAAACAACTTGTAGTAATCATATTAAATCAGAAACCGATCAGTTATAGTTCCTTCTTGACGTTCAGGATCATTATCCCGATGGAATGTGAATCTTGTTTTTTTGCAACTTGTTAAAGGTTTTCTTTCATGATTTAAGGTTTCCTAAGCCAACTTTAACCAATTTCCCTCTTCATAAAAAATAACTCAAAGCAAAATGCCCCTGCCGCTGTATGTCAGTGTTGGCGGTTGTCTATGTTTGCGGTGGTTGTACTTATGGTGATGTGGATTTAGTTTTTTGGCACTTTTACATGAAATTAAATAATGATTTTTGTTATCTTAAGTTTCCTCATTAACTTATGTTCCCAATAGAAAAAACATTTAAAACATTAAAATACTCACAGCTGTACACTTTCCTAATTTAATTGAACGTTTTTGTGTCTTTATGAGGGGTAAAAGAGTGAAGTGACCTAAATATACATTATTTTCAGAATGATTTACCACCTTGTGTTGGTTTGTTGCATAAAATTACAGTAAAAATGGTCAAAATATATATTTTTAAAAAAGGCAAATCTATCTTTCTGAAAGGTAAGTGGTTTGTAGGTCCTTTTTGGTAATTGTGTGATGCTTCTACAGGCGGTAAGTGTTTGCTTTTGGAGGACCATCCTCTCTCTGTCGGCGTTCACACATGAGAGCACACACAACACTAGGCTATGGATGGTTACACACTCATAATGACCTCTGTTTGTCTACAAACTAAGATCCAAGCGCTCTTCCTCCTCCACTTTTTTCCACATTAAAGCCTTTATGTGAAAGTTTTGCATATGCAAATTTGCTCTGATTTTATTTATTTTGAGTTAAAGTATTGGGGCTCCTTTCATCGTCTGAGGCTGAAGGTTTCCTTGCTGTGATTTCAGCCTCTCTGAACCTGGTGGAGTGTGATGTAATAAGATTTACATACCTGGATTTCAGGGATTTTCTCCCATTCCTTCTCAGATCCTCTCGGGCTCTTTCAGGTTGGATCAAGAGGTTCTGTGTTCTGCCATTTTTAGGTCTTAAGCAAAGCTGTATTTTGGGGGTCAGGTCAAGGCTTTGACTGGCATGAATTACTTCTTTTAAAGAGTTTTGTCATCAGGCATATTCCTGTCATCATTAATCTCCCCTCTATCTGCCCCAGTGCTGAATTAAATCTTAATTGTTTTGTCTATAGTCAACTCGTGCCAATGTTTTTATTTCTCATCTCACTCTCCACTGCTTTGCTTTACTGTTTTGCTGACAAGGACCTGAAGGTAAACAACCATTATTTTGAGCTGATGATGCCAAGAATCACATTTATCTCAAAGTTCTCCAGTCTGCTGAAATAGTTTCTAAAACTCCTATAATTAGTCAGCATGAAACCAAAGTAAGCTTTAATTTATTTAGCTAATAACTGTCTTGTGTTTGGCCTTGGTCTGGCCACTCTGCTTTAAAGCCCGGATTAATGGAGCGGATCTGTAGCGGACGTCCTTGGTGCAGAAAAACGATCGATCCAACTCAACCAGCATTACTCTCATGGTTTTGGTCACTTTGCTTACCAAAGCTTTTGTGTTATCTGCGTTTTGAGCGGGATTCCTCTTTACTAAACCACTTTAAGAGATTTGTTTTGCTTAAATGGTGCAGCAGAAAATATGTATTTGTTGAATTTAATTTAGAAATCTTAGTTAGAATTGAAGGAAGAAAACCTGATTATAGAAAGTTTAAGCAGAGATTTATCTTCCAGTTGAAAAATTTTTAACCTACAGCCTAAACTGCAATTAGATCAAATTTTGTTAATGTGTTCGAATGGTCTAGTCAAAGTCCACACCTAAACTAATTTAGGTTTGTGACGAGAATTAAAAACCAGAGAGAGTTAAGCAGCTTTTTATTATATTCAGCGACTTTTCAAAGAATAATAATAAAATCAGAATCGGCAGGTGAGACTTTTAAAGATCGCTTATCAGCTAGAAAACCAATGCAATCGGTGCAAAAACTGATGTTAACAGATGTTTCCCATTCGATCTGACTGAGCTTCACTTCTAATTATAATGAAAAATTGCCATCAGCCTCTATCATAATTCTGAATTAACAAGTTACAGCATTGAATTTATTTTTGAGATCAATAAAGTATTCTTGAATTTAATTTGAATTTAATCAGCAAAGATGCAATTCTGAATATTCAAAAATATTTGCAGTTGTATTGCAGTTGCATATAAAAAACGTCCAACCCTGCATATGAAATGTATTGAATTGTCTAGTAGCGATCAGACTAAATATGGAAAAGCTAATTGAAAACTATAGAAAGGTAATAAAAGCATCTGAAGTAAACTCTGGTAGGGAGGAAAACCTTTAATTGTGTGTAGATTTAGTAGGTAAAATGTGTTAAAATAGGCAAACCATACTTTTTTATAATTAGTAGTAATCTCTCTTTCTGCTCTCACATGTCGAGTGACACATTGTTTTGCGCCACCATATTCCTGATTTTTGCTGGTTTATATGAAACAGCCCTGTATGTGTTAATGAAGTCTACCTGCATAGAGATGAAATGAGAGGCAATTATTTCCAGATTAGATTTTAGACGGTGTAAGAAACTCCTGTAAATTAACCCAGAAGTTAGACGTGGGCATTAGTTTTAAATGCCACAAAAAATAAAGAAAAAACTCACCATAACCAAGTTTTCTGTCATAATTGCACACCTGAGCACAAATAATGAAGCCCTTTTTCTCTCCATCTGGTGTGAATAAAATTCCTGACACCTTAGCTCAATAATTTTTGACTCCTTGGATGTGATTGAATCGGACCTGTTCCGCTGGCTTTCCAATTAAACACATCATCTGTGTGCTGGTTCTGATCAAGTGGAAAATGAATGGTTCTGTTCGACACATGGATTTATTTAAATTGAATTGGAGTCCATTATTTACTCCCCCGCAGGGGCAATTGTTTTAGTTTATCAGCAGTTTGTTGGGTTCAGTGACGAAACTGGATTTACCTTTAGTTGCACCGTTCACATGAAGCTTTTATCTGCAGCAGGAGGATTTTATGATGGAGATGGAGAGAGAGAAAGGAGAGGTGCGAGAAGAGATGGATGAAGGAAGAGAGGTGGATAGAGAAAGGAGGCAAGAAAGAAGTGATGCAGAAAGTGATGTAGAAAAATAAAGAGGAGAGAGATGGATGGATGAGAGGAGAGAGATGGAAGGATGAGAGATGGATGAGGAGAGAGATGGATGGATGTCAAGAAAAGAGAGATGGATGGATGGACAGAGAGAGAAGAGAGATGGCTGGAGAAAAGAGACAGAGAAACAGATTGATGGAGAGAAGAGAGATAGATGTTGAGAAAAGAGAGATGGATGGATGGATGAAGATAAGAGAGATGGATGGGTGAATGAGGAAGAGAAGAGATGGATAGAGAAAAATGTACTGAGAGAGAAGACAGCTGGATGGAGAGAAAGGAGATATGGATGTGGAGAGAAGATAGAAATGCATGGATGAAGGGAAGAGTGATGTAGAAATAAAGAGATGGAGAGAGAGATCTAGAAAAAGGAGAGATGGACAGAGAGAAGGATCAACAGACAGATGTATTCCATTGTTCTTCTTGCTGTTTTTGCATAAAAGCCTTTCCAAAGCGTCTCCTCCATTGCTGTGGTTTTCATTAAACATTCCTTCAGTTGTAGTGATGGGTTTGTTTCTGACCTCTTCAAGGACTTTCTCACTCTGCATTTTACTCCACCTCTCTCCGCTCTGCATTGCTCACCTCCCACCTCTCTTCCTAGAATACTGTACGCATTTCACATTTGTCCCCACTTCTCCTCCTTTGACCCATTTAAATGGTTCCTGTTCCCCTTGTTATCTCCTTCCTCCTTCCCACAGTATGCTCACCGCGTTTTTGTGCTGCGGCACGTCTACAATACGTAGGTCATCAGGAAGCGTCCCCTCCCAGCCCCCGGTATCACCATGCAATATGAATGAGCCAAACAACATGGAAAAGCTTCCCACATTTGAGGGATGCATGAATAAATGATCAGTGGAGGTCAGGGATGAGGCAACGCAGCTGAAGGGCATGATGGGAATGTTGTCCCTCTGCATGCTTTCAGACACTGGTGGCGCCCACGGCTCGCTGATTGTCTTAAGGAGATGAAGATGGATAAGCTCATTCTGATTCACCTTAATATGTTTGCCAAAAACGTAGATACTCAGACTCTGGTCTGAATGTTTTAAATGGTGCTTTCGACATCTGGATAATAAAGACGCACATTTTTTAGTGTTAATTGATTCGATTCTGATTCTTAGGGTCACTATTTTTAATTCAGAAACCAATTTATAATGCATTCTCGAGATTCTGTTTAATTTATGTGACTGAGTAAAAGACAGTGTAAACAAAAACATTTATTTAAAACAATTCTATATTACTCCACACTATAAGATTTCATCAGTGTATATTTGAAGAAAAATAGTTTTGCATATAAAATTATGTAACTTACATTACCAGTATTAAGCTAGCTTAGCTACCTGGCTTTTTCTTAAAGGGGCAGTACTACGCATCTTCCTGCCACATAGTTGTATTTCGTAGCATAATCAAGTAACTTCAGTTGTTAAAAAATGCTATATATATTAAATTTGACTTCGTAGTTTAACATCTTGAAATTGGGCATCTGTCTCTTTAAAACCCCGGCTCTTTATGAAACTCCGCCTACAGTAAGTCATCACGACATCACTCCTCTATTAACCCTTTACCAACATTTTTACCACAGTTTCACAGTTCCACCAGGTGTTTGCTAATTGCTTCTGGCTAGTCTGAAGTAGCTGAGTAGGTATTATATGAAGGAGGTGATTCTATCAATCTCTTTCTCCATCATACAGTCATGCAGCTGTTTTTTAGTCCACCGGACCATCATCCATCTGTCTCACCTGTCTGCCATTCCATCTGTCTCCATCCATCCATTTTTATTTTCCAACATATTTTTCTGTCTGTTGTGCCATTTGTGCGCCTTGTCATCCATCTGTTCATCCCTCCATCCCTGCCCCTTTCCTCATCTGTCCATCTGCTCATCCATTCATCCATTGGTCCAACCTTGTATTTTTCCTTTCTTTCATCTGCTGGTTTATTCATTTTGTCACCCTTCTGTCTAACCATCCATTCATCTAGTCATCCATCTGTTCATCCCTCCATCCTGTTATCTGTATCATATCTGTCTGATTTTCCATTCATCTGTCGATCCATCCATTTATCAAACTTTGCCTTTCCTCATCTGTCCATCTGCTCAACCATTCGTCCATTTTTCCCCCTCCATCTGGCGCTCCATAATCCATCAGTCTGTCCATCTGTATACCTGTCCATTCATCCATTCATCCATCCTGCCGTTTGTCAGCTCATTCAGCTGTCTGTCCATCCATGTCTTTGTATCCATCAATGGATTCAATCCATCTGTCCAACTGTCTCCTTCTTGCTTAATCTATTTTCACAGAATGTTTCCTTTAGAAATATCTACAGGAAATTTATTATGAGCTCTAATAGTTCAACTTTTAAACATGAGACTCCAAGCGGTGGACATTTGACTCTGGGACCTGTAGTATTTTGACAAGAAGCCTGTGCAGGAGCCCTGTGGAGTGAAGCTGAAGTGGACTTAAGCTCATGTGGCGATGGTGCTGTTGAAACCGCTGTCTGTCAAGTCAGCTCTGTCAAAAGTGCTGTAGCTTGACAGCAGGGGATCGCAGGAGTCGCACACTGTGCTGGAAAGGCTATTTCCTCCGTAAAGCTCTAAAATCAGCTCTTGTGCGCCGTGATAGAGTATCAGGTAATTTCAATCCAAGAAAAGCATGAAAATATGCCGGCAGGACAGATGGGGAGGCTGGTTATTGGCTTGTCAGGGTTCTAGAGAAGCAGGAAAAGAGATGAAAGGGAGGTGGAGCAGGTTGTTCAGTCTTTTTGAACAGAGTGAAAACCAATAGGTGGTCTGAGTATAGGGAACATGCATGCTTTAGACTTCTTTCACTTGGTTTTCAAGCAAACCTTTGTGAACTTTCTGCTTTGATCTTCTTCTAATTAAGCTGCTTTAGCAGGAGAATGAATTTGGTAATGGGACCCTTACTGTTTTGTGCCCTTCTGTGAAAAGAATCAGACATTATGAAGCTAAATGTACAGAATGAACTTGGAAGCAAGTTAGTTGTTTGGTGGTTGCATACAAAGTGATGTAACGAGCCAGGATTAAAAAATGGAATTGTTTTTTTAACAGACAGGCTCTACATTCATTAAATGCATCAAAACTTAAATGATTTGATGCTTAAATCTTAGATGCACTTTTTGCTCAGAATATGATGTAATTCAGCTAATATTGGTAATAAAGGTTTAATTTTCTGTTGGTTGCAAAACATGCAGAAAATTATCTTTTATGGCCACTGTTTGTCATATTTATTAACTAAATACAGAAGGTTTAAACAAATGGATTGGAGTGCTATGTTGTCAGATTGGGTTTTGCAGAAAATCCCAAATCTGTATCGACCAGTAAATGTCTTTAATTTACAATAGTAAGGTGTATCTAAATATGTCTTTAGCACATGTTAGATCAGTTTACAAGTAAACATGCTGGTACAATACTTATATGTTGCTCTGAGTAAAAGTTTAATTTAAGTTTTAGCATTTTAGAAACCTTTTTGCTTTCTAAAAATCTGGTCAGATAGGATTGTCAATTTTTTTTTAAATTTCACTTTGACAAAAAATTGGCTTCTTTGAGAAGCTGACAATGATGAAATACCCAAGAGAAAAAGTTTTTTCTTGGGTAAACAACCAGTTTTTTTTCCCAAGCTCAGGTACTTGGAGCTGCTTTGATTTGACGTTAACAGGCTTATGCCGAAACTGACAGTATCGAAGACAATTTCTATTACATGTATAAAGACTGAAAATCATCTAAAACATACAAGACAGTTTTCTTAAGACATATTACATAGATTCATTACACAAATTGCCATCTCAGATTGTGTTATGTGTTGAGATTAGCACAAAAGAATTAATTCAAGACATAAAAAGGGAAACTTACAGAACTTAAAAAAGAACAGAAAGTTTAATACTAGCACTTTCTGCAGTTTCCAGCAAAGATAAATCTTAATCAGCCAATCAGATCTCTAGAAGCTGCCGTAATCCCGCCCATTTAATGTGATTGGTCAATTTGACATTTTAAATTAACTCAAGAGAAACTTCAGCATGGGAAATCACAAAATAATTATATGTAGTTTTTTAAAATTGAAATCAATTCATTAAATTGAGGTACATAATAAATTCAGTATATCCAGTTTTTAAAAATGTATGACTCATTTAAAATATTTCATGTTATTGTAATTTGGCTCTCTTTACTCTCCATATTATTGATGCTATGTTGTGTTTGTTATGCAGTTTAAGATACTAAATCCCTCTTGAAAAGCTGCTTTACATAAATTGCATGATTCCCATTCATAAGTTCCAGGAAGCTTTTCAGTCGAGCGGATGAAGTAGAAACAGTAAAGTAATCCTGAATCTTTGCTGTGATTTAGACCAGAAAACCAAAAGCTAAGAGTTAAAACTTTAATTTATGTGAAAAATGCTCAGATAGAGTTTAATATTTATTTATTTGATATTTTATGTAATTCATGTGTAACATGGTTTTATTTTAACAATATTATAAATGTGACGTTTGTCCAATTTATTTGTTTTTAGTCAAGTTCTTTCTCCAGACATTTAGTGGCGTATTATGTTCTGTTTCGCTGCTCCTGGCAGTTGGTGGTTGTCGTAGTAACCAGTAACTGACAGCTCCCCCCCCACCCCCTTTTTTTTCTTTTGTTGCCGTTGGCAACTGTGGGGCAGAAGCTTCTGGACTAAAGTTGACCACCAACTTGAGTTCCTCTTTTGTTAGGATAAATAGTGTCTGTGGTGAAGTCAACCTACTGGACCTGAGACGAACACAGACGGGTTACACACGAAATGTGCCTATAGCAGCAGAAGCAAAGAGTTTGGAGAGTAAGGTAGTAATGAGTGGTGATGGATGCTTTATGATGAGAGCACTGGCAGCAGCTCTGTCAAATGGTATCAGAACAAGGTGAACAGCGTCAGGGAGGCAAGGTGAGATGGAGACTATTTAAGCACCCATAAGCGTTTTTTTCCCCCTCTTACATCTTGTCACGTTTAATGTATAAGTCCTCATTTTGGCAAATGAGCTCTCTAAAAACGAGTCAAACTTTTTAAGTTGTGAAGCTGAACACGAGTGAAAAGCCTCCACTTCCACTAAGTGATAAGAGGATAATTAACGGCCATTTACTGAAGTTGAAATCATGCTACTGTGATAAGATGAGCACATATTGGCATGGCATAAAGGAAAATGGTTAAAGCTGGTTTTATCTTATTTAAAAAGAGAAATGGTGTACATTAATCAACATAAGTCAGTATGTATTGTAAATGTGTCAAATTTAGATGTAGATTAGGGGTCTACAACCTGCAGCTCCTGAGCTGCGTGTAGCTTTTAGATCCCTCATTGTAAATCTTTGTACCTTTTGCCAAAAAAGGTAAAGAATAGAACTTTTTTTTTAATGTAAAGGTAATAAAAAATGGTACCTTTTGTGATTTTACGATCATATGGTAATTCATATGTGACAGAATTATGTTGTAACTGTACGTCTGTGAAGCCGGGGTAGTTAAAATATCCATCTAAAATTAATCAAACTTAATTTAATTCAATTTTCTTAACATAGATTTTAAAAAGTAAGTTATGATCCAATATTAAAACTGTGAACCTGTTGGGAAAAGACATTTAAGTGTTTGTGTTGCTGGTATCATCCTCACAAAACCCAAAAATTAATTATTTAAACTGTGCTTAAACTGTACTTTTTTCATTTTTACTTTGTAGATGTGTGTTATGTGATTGTATTTTATAAATTTATGTTGACCCAATGAAGGATTCAATTCCTGTGATTGGATTAGGACATCGCTAGTTGATACTTTTTGTTTGGTACCAACTGTTACTGCAACAGAAACCATTTGAAAGTGGTCTTGTAATCGAATTAGAGTGAGCCTTTACTTTAGTAAGAAATGCCGTCACACCAGATGTCATTCCCTTACCATAGACCATATGTTTATCTGTCCTTTCTCTAAATTTTCCTTCCCTATTTCTGTCTCATTTTGAGCCTCAACCTTCTCACATCCTGTCATGTTTTCCTTCTTATACTCTCCTCTCTTTCTCTTTTTCCACCAGCCTTTTTTTCATGATATAAAAGAACACTAATGAGGCCAAATCTGCTTCCGTCTCCTCCCAGTGTTCCTATTATCTTTACGCCTACTGTTATTTAGCTCCTCATTTGATTTCTTTTCTTCTTCACCCCCTCCACTTCCTTCATTACTTCCCACTGTCCTGAATCTCCGAATGAAAGGAAATCCTTGCTGCATCCTGAGCCCCAGGCCAGCTTCAAACCTCATTTTGTTGTCCTCATGTCCCTCCTTTCGTTCTTCCATCTGTCCAGATTTGACAGTCTGAGCAGGGTTTGAGTCGTCCCGTTATTTACAGCATGAATCATGGGTCTTTCTCTCCACAATGCCATCCAGAGTTACTCGCATCTGTCTCTTTCTTTCAACCTCCTATCTATCATCTTTCTCCTGTTAGTTTCTTTTATTGGAACACATTTGCATGTGCCTTTTCAATGCATTAATGCTTCCCAATGCCACTGCTGCTGTGAGCGCGGGGTGTTCAGAGAGTGTTTGCCTCATCTCTCAAATAATTGAGTTTGAAAATAGGTTGAGTCCTAATTAAAGGAAGTGTGTTAGTTTTTCATAGCATCGTAAAAACCTGTTCAGCTGCACACCGTAAACATCCTCCACCCCACACTGGTTCTGCCCTATTAGCAGTTTCATTCCCATTATCTTTCATTTTCCACATCGTCATTAAGAAAGCCGTCAGTCAGCAGCGTAATCGGTACCGAAAGAGACGCGGTTGCCTTCTATTTCTTTGGGTATGTTGAAAACTTTGATTCAATCTTCTGTTTGGACTCGGTTCCTTTGATTTTTAATGTCAGATTGTTATGAAAGTCTACACTTGAAAAAATCTGACATTTTAAAGTCTACCTACTGTTATATAAAGGAGGAATAAAACAATCTAAAGCACTTTAAAGGGCCTTTTTAATCCGTCTCCAAAAAGATTTCGCCTACGTCTGAAGCAGACAAGACTGCAAAACCGCTTAAAGTAATGGATGAGATGGGAATTATTAAACTATAATTCAAACGCTGTAGGAAGCTGCCAATCACCAACCATTGTCTAGTGGGTTTTAAAACCTTCTCGTTCTTTATTTATATAAAAAAATTTAAATCGTCTGCGTCTATCTACTACGAGGTCTCAAAAAAAACAAAAATCAAATTTGTTTGTACTCAGTCTTGGTCATTAAAGCTGATTTTGATTACATTTTAATATTCCACTGAAAGTAAATCAAGGACTGGTTCTTGAAAGAAACATTGCTTCAGTTTTGATTAATTTTAAACGCTGCAGGTATGTCAAACTCGATGTCAAAATTAAAAACTTGAGGGTGAGCCTTTAGTTATTGAAGAATATCTGTAATTTATTTACAGATATTCTGTAAATCATTGAGGTTTTCCCTTAAATATATAACTAAGCCTGTTTATTTGAAAAGAGGCAAAGGTTTGAACTTTAAATGAATGAGAAATCAAATGTCAAACATCTGAGGAACTCATTCAATTTGTTTTTTAAAAACCCCAATGATTAAAATAATATTTTTTATGAAAATTAAACCAAATGAGTCCAGGAATTTGACCAGCAAGACAACATGCATGAAGAAAATATTAATAAAAGCGTAGCTTACCAAACTTCTGATCTACTCTCATAGTGCAAGCTCGGTTTCAGGCTTCTCTTCTTCTATTGATGTGACACTGCTGCAGCAGAGCATTCTGGGATTTGTATTACAAATGTGATCTGCTTTGAACTGGCAGACCAGGTATACTAAACTCAAACTCTGTGGGCCTGAATTTGACATCTGTGAAAGAAAACATGATAAAAATGGTACCTTTTTATTACAAACATGTTATATCCTGCAAATGGACTGGTTTGTATTGATATTCAAATATATTGAGTAACTTTAGCAGGTAAAAAAAGGATTATATAATCATCATGTAAATTATTATAGTTGGTGACAAACTGAGGTGCAAACTGTAGGGAATGCGAAAATGACAATTTGTAAAACTGTAAGCAAAATTAATATAATCATAAAAATCTAATTATCTGTATTAAAATCAAAAATATTTGCAATCAAGTCCAACACAAATAAAGACACCCAGGGAGTAGGGTTGCCAAAATGGAATAACCATTTGCATTTTTGTTGAATATTTTAATAATATAAGTCCGTGTCGTCTTCACTCCCATTTTGCCATCTGTCGTCATGATGCTCCCAAAGCACTTTGACCTGTAGCATTTGACCCCGGTCTCCTGTGTCAGTGGTAATGACTCACTGAGATGGTCCAGCAGACTAATTTCATTATTGGCACACAAACTGTGGATTTATGACTTGTGGGTTTATGCAAACATTTATTGAAAACAACTTCTTAGAATATTTAGATTCTAGATCAGGGGTGGGCAATCCTGGTCCTCGAGGGCCGGTGTCCTGCAACTCTTGCAAGTCTCCCTGGTCCAACACACTTGAATCCAGCAGCTGAATCACCTCCCAAGTGCAGTCAGGTTCTCCAGAGTCCTGCTAATGACCTCATTATTTGACTCAGGTGTGTTGAAGTGGAGATGCATCTAAAAGTTGCAGGAGTCCGGCCCTCGAGGCCTGGAGTTGCCCACCCCTGTTCTAGATGATGATATTGGGAAGACTATATATTTTGGGTGAATTAGCATTAATTTGAAGCTAAGAGTATAGTGAGAGAAAGTACTTAATTTTTAGATTTAAAACATTTTTATTGTCACAAGAACATTTTAGTTTCCATGTGAAAAGGTTTTGTCCATTCTTCAGGTTTATTGGAAAATGAAAACTTATAACAGTCAACCAGCTTTTTGGATGTTTCTTGTATTTTAGTAGTTTAACTTTAGTGAGAAGCTCAAAGTCTTTGGTGTTGGAAGGCCTCCTTTCCATCACCCTAATCTTTAACAGACTCTCCATCAAATTCAAGGACTGGTTAGTCTGCTCCAAAACCATAACATTACTTCTATTTGGACGATAAAATTAAGATTACTTTAAACTTTAATCTCCCTGGACAGGAAGTGCTAATTCCTTGGTTCGACAAGTAAGAATGTGGTGAATAAATGTAATATCCCAAAGATGTGGCAGAACCGCATTAACCGCTAATGCCGATAACCTCCAGGACCCCTGAGCAGGTATTAAACCCCACAAACACACCTGCTGGAGGGTAAGCCACCTGCACTGCAGCAGTCAGACACAGAGCGTAATTTCTAAAACGATCTTTGACTTTGAGAAGGTCACGCATGCTGTTCCTCCAGCGTGAGCTGATTTACTCATGCAGAGTGTGTTTGTGCACAGAGTGGTTGTATATTCTCCTGCTGTGTAAATGAAAAGATGCGGATGTCGCATTTGTCCTCTGTGTGAAATGAAAACATTAAGGTGGTCTCACACACACGTACACAGTCTTAAGGTTAAGGTACATTGGAATTCAGTGCAATACAATGTAGCCTGTAGTTCATCACCAAAGTAATTATGTGAAGTGACATTTCCCTCATTGCTCTTTCAGCTTCATCCTCCGCTCCATTATCTGTTGTGTTTGCTGTTAAGATACATGCTAGGACACGTCTAAATGCTTGTTTAAACCTAAAAAAAATTGCATTTAGTTGTGAAGTTGGGCATCAGGATGGTCTCAATAAAGATTTCTCCTTTCCCAAAGGGATTTTAGATGTCTCATTTGTCAATACAGATTCTTAGGCTTCATTTCCACTGAGCGGCACTTGGAACTTTGCTGCAGGCAATCGAATCTTGATGGCGATCAAACCAACAGATCCGTGTCATTGGAAGCTAGTTTTGAAACGGATAATAGCTGAGTTTCCATTTATCCATAGTATTGCACTTATGGAAATTATGAAAATACATTTTCCCAATGGAAACACTGGAATTTTGAAAAAACTTGTTTTTCGAGAAATTTTTGCGCTAAAGGAAGTCATGCGATGCTGGATGTTCCTACTGGAGAAAACGATAAATATGACAGGACGTTGTAGGAGGATGATGGTTTGAATCCATGGGACTTCTGTAAAATTGCTGACAATTTTCCCGAAACGCAGCATATGTAGCCGCTCCCAATTCCTGTGCTGGCCTTGTTGCTCCAACGCAGGAATAAAATGCTGACGTCTCCTCTGATGGCTGACAGATGATCGCTAGCACCATGGCTGAAATATTAACACATCTTATGTAACTGTTTTTCCGTCGCTGCCATGATTTTTAATGACTTATTGCAGGAACAAGCTTATTCACAGGTGATTTTAATTTAACTTCTTTCTTAATGGAAACACTACAATTGCAAAATTGTGCTGCTTTTTTTTTATATTAGCAGAATATTGGCAAAGATTTGTGAACATTAGTCATGGAAACGCAGGTAGCGCCAGCTAAAGTCAACCAGAAGGTTTACGACTTCACTGCTGCAGATAGAAGAGTTTGTCTGACTTTTTCAAGTTCCTCTTTCATTAGTGTCGTAGCGTTAGCTTGTAGTGTTAGAATCGCTAGCTTTCGATATTTAACTTTTTCCCTATTAGTCTTCCTCATAGGGAAGTACCTCCAAACATCATTGCTTTGCTAACTAAAGAGTTTTGTTTTCTTCTTCTGGGTGTTCTTGCCATGTTAGTATAATTTAAAACTTCCAGGAGTATCTTATTGGGGGACAGACTCTGTTGCTAACCATTTTTATCTGAATGAGTGTCTTTAAATAATTTACTTTGTAGCTATTATTTTGGTACCAATGCCTTGTTGTCTCTGCCTGCCTTCGCTCACTGATGTGTCAAAGTCGTGTTGTAGATGTGTTGGGTACCTGCTGGTGAGGTAGAAGGTCACCGCTGTTGACTAGCTCTCTGACATTCTTACTTAATGTTGGTAAGGCGGCTTTCCCAGCTAATCCATCCTCACTCCTCCTGCTTATCATTCCACCTTTGTTTTTTCACACCCCATCTATCCTTTCTAGTTTCATTTTCCCATACAAGCTTTCTTTCACCTTGTCATTTCTCATTTTGTTTCTTGTGAGCCCTTTCCCTCTTTCACATCTGATAGTTCAAGCTTCACATTTCATTCATCCCATCATTGTCCCTGGTCTGTTTTTTTTCCTTTCTTTTTGGCACCTTTTCTTTCCTCACTGATTTCACCTCCTGTTATTTTTCTTTTGCTCCTCATATCTTGCTACTGATTTATTTTTGCAGGGCCTTTTTTCTTTCTCACATTCTTTTTCATCAAATTCCTAACACTGTTGCTCTGTCATTTTATCTTATTCTTTCTCCTAGTCTCATTTATTTGTACATCTTCTATAGACTCTCACTCCTACATCCTTGCCATCTCTCATTTTCTCTCCTTTCATGGCCTTCATAGACACCCTCTCCTTGTTTACACCTTCCTAGACCTTCATTCCTTCATCCTCCCTTATTTTCTAAATCGGATTTTTCCTTCTTTCTCCTTGACGTATACCTTGACTCTTGTTTGTATAATGTACCTTCATATTTTCATCTGAAGCTGCCCTATTTGTTATCCTTTCATTCTGGTTTCTATCTTCAGATCTAACCTCAGTCATGTTTTATGTATTTTAATTTATTTTTTCATGGGTATCTCAGAACAGATTCAGTTTCTGTGCAGTATAATATCCAGTTACCTGATGCTTGCCATCAGTTATATAAAGTATGTGTAGGAAAAGATATTGCAATAAAATGTGTCCATAAAAATTTAATAAATGTGATCTGACTGCAAAGAAATGCTTCTGGTAACATGGTGTTTCAATGGCGAATTATTGTTCTGGTTTTTATTGTTGGTTATGTATTAAAAGTCTCTTTTTTGGTGATTTTAAGCTGTGCAGTTATTTAATTTAAGCTGAAAATGATCCATAAGCAAATGTATTAATAAGTATGAATTGTCTAAATTCAGAAAATACATTTACAAATCCACCGCTACATAATCAGGATTATTTGATAGTAAATGTTTTTCTTCCATAATTAAGTCGTTGACACTTGACTAATTGACTTTTGAATTTAAGTGTTCAATAGCTATAAAATCCTCCAGCTGCATCAGCTGATCCAGAAAGCTGCTGCTGCCATTCTGACTAAAACCAGGACGCTGGAGCTCATCACACCAGTTCTGAAGTCCCTCCAGTGGCTCCCTGTAGCTAAGAGAATAGACTTTAAAAACTACTGCTAGTTTATAAATCACTGAACGGTTTAGCACCACAATACATTAAAGATCTGCTGTTGTCGTATCAACCTTCCAGACCTCTCAGGTCTTCTGGTTCTGCTCTGAAGAACCAGAAACAAACTAGGAGAAGCAGCATTCAGCATCTATGCACCACAAATCTGGAACAAACTTTCAGAAAACTGCAAACCAGCTGAAACACTGTGTAATGAAGAGATCTTCATTACTGGGACTATTTTACTGAAATCACTGTATTGCATTTTTAAAGTATTTTTGCACTTTATTAACAAGCACTTTATTTAGCACTGCACTTTAAGCATAGATTTGCACATCAGTAACAATTTGCACACAAGAAGTTTTAATTGTATTTATTGAGTATTTTTAGACATTAGCATGTAGCCTTTTGTTCTGGGCTCTGCACAGCTGCTCCTCATTGACGAGTGAGGTGGTTGCCTGTGGAGGGAGGATAATTGTTACTCAGAGCAATGAGCTACTAGTGGGTAAAACTGAGCAAATGCGTTGTGCATAATCTGTTGGGTGTGGAGTGCTAATGTAGAGTGACTCACCTGTCTTTTCTGTGTCCTCTCCAGGGTGTTTGGACAAATACTGCCCCGGGGGTCCAGACACCATATATAGTCTCCGGGAGAGGCCATTGAAAAGTGTGGGGGGGGGAATTGTTTATGGGTTTTGTGGTGTTTCATTTGGTGTAATGATAAAACATAAAATATTTATAAAAAGTAAATGGAAATGTTTATATTTAGTAAAAGGTATTTTAATTAAATAAGTGGATATTGATGAATTGAGATTCCCCTGTGAATTAAAGGTGGTTTGATCCGTCACAGCTGGGACTATTTAAGACTGCAGTTTTCACCTGTGAAGTGTTGGTTGATGTTGTGTGAAGAATAAAACCACTGCTGTTTTCCACCTGACTCTGCCTCAACGCTTCATCGTCACTGTAAAATCCTACCGCGAACGGCTACCTTGTTACACACTGACTTCCTTTAAATCTAAACTAAAATCTCAGCTGTTTGGAGTTGATTTTGAAACATATCCATGAAACATTAATCAATAATCCAATGTGCAAAATGTAATGTTGACTGTGTGTTTTTATGATGTAAAGCCATTTGATATGCCCTGTTGCTGAAATGTGCTATACAAATAAAATCTGATTGATAAAACACAATGATTAGTTGTTAATGGTACCAAAAGAAATGGAGACACAAGTTGCTCTATTTACACATATTAAGTGTAAAGGAAAGAAATGCATGAAAAAAATTTAAGTTGCTCCGAAAATACACAAGACAGCCAAAATTAATCAATCAGAAAGTGTTCAGGAAAGCTTCTGATTACATATTTGCTGTGTTTTATCAACTGTAGGATGTGATTTACCTAAAATATGTTTAATATGCATGACAGTCGGTGGAAGCAGTCAGCCGGTTTGGAAGTCTGGTCCCTTTCCTGTTTTTTCTCCATTACAAGTTGAATGACAGGTTCATTAATTTATTTGAGGACACTGGAGCCATCTAATTTGTGGCGGAACAAGAGTTGGATGGAGTTCAAAAACAAACTTTTATGCTACTCCAAATAGTTGCTGTCTTGTGAAGCTAGTACTCAAAATATTTTCTTCACCTACAGGATGCTTTGCGTCAAATTATCATGTATTGCTGCTCCATCCGATAAGACGTCAAAAAGCATAAGATTCAAATTAAAATTTCATTAGACATGGAAGTCGATGTCTTTAAGTTGAAAGTGTTTGATTAATGAAAGTCTAAAATGACCATGTAATGGCTAAATATGTTAACGAATGTTAAGTCCAGACCTGTTATAAATTATACTAGTGAACTCAGCTCTGTGTGTTTTTGAAGCTGATTCTTACCAGGTCTTTGTTTACCAAAGCAGAACACAGAACAGCAAACATAATCGAAACATAAATCTGACCTCATTTTCTTGGGAAAGTCACAACTTTTAAATGGCGTAAGTGACAACGCTCTCATGTTTCCTCTGAGAACGCCGGGCTGCAGAGATGGATTGGCACACAAGTGACTGCATGCTAATAGCAAAACAGAGCAGCTAAAGGAGGCCCTGAGGATTATTTTCTCCAGCAGCTATTGTAAAAACTCCCCCGTGTCCTCCAGTAGTCCTACATTAGTCAGACAAGAGCATGAGCATGCCCATGTTTCTGAAGCGGTGACTCTAGCAGGAGGTGTTGTAATGCAGAGTGCAGCGTCGGTGGTGAGCGCTGGCTTGCCCATCAACAGGGTGGGCTTCCTTATGACTGCAGAGGAGAAGTGTGAATTAATAACCAGGAATTAATTGAGCTTGTTTGAGGAATCTAATCCTGTTAGACAGAACTGTGGTTCAAATAGGCCACTGCTTCCCCAGAGCACCTAATGTTATTATTCTATTATTAATGGATAGGTTGCTGCTTATAGTATACATGCCAGTTTATTTGCAGCTGAAGAGTGTGAGCGTGAAGTGAAGATGATTTTATTTAACTGAAGCTTATTTATAAAGGAAAAGCTTTCAGATTTCTTTTCACCTACGACTGAATCAACTTAAAACGCTATTGGTAAAAGCTTATGAAGAAGCTCGTGTGAATATTGAGTTTTTTTAAATAAGCATTTTTCGTGTATAATGGAGAGAAATAGTATATTGAATTTGCAGCTGCTTTAAAGCAGAAATTGTCGTCTTTTTGTTTCAAATTCAGTGATCAATTTAAGCTGCTTATATTAAATTAATCAAAGTGTGAAACTTAAACAGGTATTAAATATTCTGCATTTTGAGTGAATGTCCATTTAAATCCATTTAAATGAATCCAGTAGAATTGCATTTATTTTCATTGAAGCAATTAGTTTATGATGCTAATTGGTCACGTTTTCTCTCGATCAAACTGAATACTTCCAGTCACTGATTTTGCAGGATTCAGTCTTTCTGAACAAGTACGTGGCAACAGTGGGCAGTCGATTTCAGAGTTAAATTTGCACCAAATCTTCATAATGAGGAGGAAATTAAAGTATGCAGTAATGTAAAGTAGTTCAAGGTCAGTTTTTAGAAGCCTGATTTTTTAAAATGAAAAATGTTTTGATTAGTTTTCCTTTATGAATTAATTAGAAAAGTTGGCGTGATTCGGCAGCAGTTTGCTGTTCTGTTACTAATTCAAAAAATTAATTTTTCCATTCCTGACTGACAAATCACAGTTCTTACTTTATTTATCCCAAAGAGAAATGACATGTTGTAACTCATTAACTCGTTATCTGTTTCTTCAACTGGTTGTTGTAAAGGTTCATGTCTATAAACTGGAAGGATTTCCTGTAGCAGTCAGTATTACTGCTCTCAGAACCCTCTGGCTGAAGACATTCTGTTGTATGACAGTTTCGTGAAGAGGTTGCTTAGGAGAAATATCTTTTACGCTGCCTTCATAAAATAGTTTTGAAACGGTTCACCAGTGCTCTGGTGTTTTTCAGTGAAACACACTTATAATTGAAAATATTTCAAAATCAATTTTATATATAACAATCTATCGGGCATTAACATTAATTAAGTGCAAATTGTTTGAGAAATTACCAAAACTATTTTATTAATTTTACCTCAAGTGCTGCTACTGAAAACCATTCAAAGGAATTTTTTCAGCAACTCACCCTTTGGTTTTTGCCTGTTCCTTAGTTCTTGGCCGTCCAGCTATTCAGTGTGAACGTCTTTGCATGTGTTGTGGGAGTAAAGGTTTAGCTTACCTGTGGCTGCAGTGTTCACCTTGTAACCCTTGTCCTGAGTAAATTGATTGCAGAAATGAACACGGGATCATGTGGAGTGTATTTATTTTTTGGTGGTAGTTGTGCTGAACTTGGCACCTCTAGCTAGAGAAGCATCACAGTGGTTGGCAAACCATTTAATGCATTACAAGCAGTTGCTACCAGCTGCCTGCAGGGAGTAACATGACCTTCTTTTTTAAATGGATAGCCTTATGCCCTGTTTGAGTTTGTACACGACTAGACATGGATTGGTAGAGATTTCACCACCAAGATTAAATTTGCTGCCAATTAATAGAACATATATCTATATTTCTCTAGTAAGCTGTTTTTTGCTGAATATTTCATCCATTTGTTGTTCCCTTTTGTGTAACAACCAGGTATCAGCTGATTAGTTGGGCTGTCTGCTCTGATGCCAAACTTTAACACACAACTGTGTTTGGTGGTTTAGAAAATAAAAAGATAGCTTGTGTTTTTTTCCAAATTTATTTCCAAAAAGCTAAATGTTGCCTTTTGTTTTGGTTGTGAAGGAAAGTACATTAGCCATCTGGCTGGCAGTGTGCAGCGACAACCCTTTAATTTTCTACTTTCGCTTTGACTGATTTTTAAAATGGATACTTACAATTAAACATAAATGTTTAAACCATAATATAATATCCAGTATCAGTGAGGTGAAATAAGCAGAGATTTAAAAGAAAACTGTATATTCTTCATTATATCAGCATTAGAGAGCAAGATATTCAACTGTTAATAGGAAGGCTAAATGTTGCACAATGAAGTTGCTCTGTTTTATCCCTCTGAGTTTTTAAACTTTGTCCGTCCTGATATATGCTAGGTTTAGAAATTATTTTAAAAATCTGAGTTAAATGCTGCAGCATGTAACCTCAATAAAAATGCTTTTATATGTTAAAACTTTAACCATGTTGTGATAGTTTAGTTTGAGACAAATAATCTGTGGAAAAAATCGAGGTCCTCTTCCTTCTCCCAGTTCTAACTGCAGCTCGATCAGAAGCAACCAATCAGTCAGGAGGAGGGTCTTGGCGCTGTCAGTCAGGATTGTGTATGCGCATGCTCTGCTACGCTTCTGCTTCTTCCTGACAAGTAACGAGAGCCTACCATGAATGCTCAGGCTAGTTAGTATAGCCACCAATGATGGTAGATAAACGTTTTTAATGTTAAATTGTATAAGCAGCTCATGATTGACAGCACTAAGACTGCCAGATTGTGGAAAGGCTTGTTGTTTTCTTTTTAACCTCATATTATACTGTCACAATATAGTGACAGTTTTGAGAAATATGTAAAAAACAGAATTTTGTAAAAGTTACCTCCTGCAGCTTAAAGAGTCGACATTTCCTAAAGACTATTCAGTAAATCCTGCTTTAGAAATGCTTTCTGTGCAAAATGCCATTTGGTTTTTGTCATTTTCTTCCTTTTTATCTTTTGATTTAACATGACAGCTTACTCACTCAGGCGGCGTGACATTGGTGGTGCTTCTAGCATATATTATTGATTACAAATTAATCTTTTAAGTACTGTTTAAGTCTTCTCACATTATTACTTTTAAAGAGATCCAAGTTGAATAAAGCTGTTATGTGGAGGCCAAAGCTTTACAAAAATGGGCAGTCGTCCACAAACTTCTAATGCGTCTTTAGATGCAACACTGGTTTTATGTTTTACGGGTTTAAAGCAGCTCAGATGCTCGTTAATGAGCCTCAATCTGTTTTTATTACCATAAATGCTCACATGCTGATCAACTTTCTTATTTCATCTGCCTGTCTCATCTCCCCCTCTTAAGGTCTTGCATGTCCATCCCTCATTTCCATGTTGCTCTCATCTGTCTTCCTCACTGTCTCCCCCTCGTATATCTTGTTCCTTTCCCTCCTGACCCTCAGAAATCCTCAACTCCTCCATCTTTACCCACTCTCCTACCCAGCATCCTCTGATTTTATCCCTTCTTCTATTTCTTGCTTTGCACCATACGAGTTCATTGCGTGTCCTGCATTCCCCCGTCTCCGCTTGCGTGTCGCCTTGTATTTAAAGCCGTGTTGACCCTTTTCTTCCCCTCCGGTGTAGATTCACTGGAGTGTATCTGTTGCAGTGTGCTTTTGAGCTGTGGCTGTTTACAGGTTCAGCGGAGCATCTGCATCTTTGTTCGGGTTTGCTTTTGTTTCACTGTGCGTGTAAGAGGAGGGGTTTTATCAGCTCCCGCAGACGGCCGCGGCCTCTGATCCGTTGTTCCGCTGAAGAGAAGAGCTCTTTGAAGGGGAAAAGAAAGGATTGAACGGACCAAGATGGATGGAGTGGAGGAATAAGAAGAGGGTGAGAGGGGTGAAGGTTTAGGAAAACACGAGAAGACGGAGCAGCTACAGGCTTGAAGTTTTGATACAGCTTTAAAAGCGCAAACAGCCGGGCTTCTGCGCGTGAAATGTTCTGTGACGGGTCGGTGTCTTAGCTGGGAGTGCATGAGGATGTTTGTGTCGTATAGAGGGGGATTACCTTATAGCAGGGGTGTAAAGTGTGGCTCAGGGGGAATTTGACCTTGGATTGATAACTTTTTTTTTTTTTTTGCCATCCCAACTGCAGTTGAAGAATGATTCCAATTTGATCTATCCAGCACAGGCGGTTGATGCAAATGGAAACTGTTTTATTTTTCATCAGGGTAAAATTATTACCAACATAATTTTCTTGCAGTTCGAAATGTTAAATACAACACGAAGTATTTGTTTTTATAACCAAAGTTTTACAATAAGAAAAACAAGGTTTATGCTGATGGTGCGTTCACACTAAATGCGTTTCGCACGTCTGGTTTACATTTAAAGTCTGTGGTGGCGTGTTGAGGGTGATGACTGCAGCTCAGGTGACATTAAGTTCAGACTGAGTGGAAGTGGATGGAGAAGAGGAAGTAAGTGAGGGATAAATGGTAAAAACAGAGAGAGATGAGGTCAAAGCAGGTTTGCTATATCATGGTGAAAGCCGTCTGTGAGCGATAAATAAGGAAGAAGCCTGAAAGTGGACATGAAACCGAGGGAAAGCTTGCAGACTTCAGATTGAAAGAGGAAGGATTGATGGTCCAGACAATGAGAACACATTGAGGAAACTTTGGACAACAATTTATTCTTTCAAACAAATGGCCTGAGATGGTAAAAAATAACCAAGTGTGTCTCTGCTGTGTATTATAGGAGCGGGTCTCATCAATAGTAAATGAAAGATGCTGGTTCTGATGCAGGCTGCAGAAATATGAATCTGACGTCTGCATTTTGGATCACATTGGAGACTTTCTCTATTTTATTCAGTAATGGGACGGGGAATATGTCCTCATTTGTCCTTGCTGCTTCCTTCCTGCTGTACTTCTGTCTTTGTGTCCACCTCTCTTCATCGCTCGTTTGTCCTCCTTTCTTCACTTCCTTCCATCATTGTCCATTCTGTTTCGTCCTCTTATTCCTTTTTGTCCCTCATTTTGTCTCACTCATTACTGTTTTTTCATCTTTTTTCCATTTTTCTTTGCTTCCTTGTATAATTCCTTCTGTGATTCTGGTATGATTTTCCTCCTTTACTCTGTCCTTCCTCGTGTTTCTTTCCTCCCTCTGTCACTTTCTCTCCATGTCATTCATGTCTTTCTGTTCCTCCTTTCTTTCTTTAATCATTTTTTCCTTCCTTTTGCTCCATATAATTTGTCCTCCTTTTTTTCTTTCCACATCATTGATGTCCATCCTTCCTTCCTTCTTTCCTTCTCTCCCTCCCTTCCACCTTTGTTTGCTTTTTTCCTCTCTTCCTTATTTTATTTCCTTCTTTTTTTCCTCCCTTCCTTGGTTCCTTCCTTCCCTCATTCCTCCTTTTCTTCTTTCTTCTTTGTTTCTCTTCATGTCATTCATGTCCATCCACTCTTTCTTCCATTCTTCCGCCCTTCTTTCCTTCCTTCGTTCCATTCTTAGTTCCTTTGTCTCCATATAATTTCCTTTTCTTTTTTCCTTCCTCCCTCCCTGCCATCATGTCATTCTCATTTGTCTATCCTCCTTTTCTTCTTTCCTTCCTGTTTATGGTTTCAGCTGTAGTGATTACCTATGTTTGTTAATGTAAAAGCATTTTTTAAAAAATATATCGATGTTAGCCATTACATGTTTTAAAGTTAATCTTTCCTTTTCAAATGTACTTGTAAAACAACTCTTGGCAGGTAAAAGGATCCAGAGTGTATTCAGCCCTCATCCCTTTTCTTTTAATTGACTTTCCGATGCACCTACTGAATGGAGCCGTGTAATTTTGCTGGTGCGTTTGCAGTGAAATCACTCCCACTCAAGTTTGGTCTCGTTCCTCCGGGCTCCAGCAAAAGCATTGATCAAGCTTTTTAAATGTCAATGCAGTAATGAACTTCACCTGTTGACACCAGGAGGGAGTCGGCTGAAAATCAATTAGCTCTGCTGCAGGTTCAACTCAAGTTTAAACAGCCTAACACCGATCTGCACGGCTGTGGGAAGTTTCCATTTTTCATTTAAATAATGAGGAAACGTTGAACAAATCTGGATGAGAGAATTTTATTTCTTAGTCGACTTCAGGCCGATAGATTTCCAGTTTCTATTTTTAATTTTACCTCACAAAGCAAACAGTACTTCAAATCACACCTGTAAGTCAGTGAAATTTATATAAACTGTATTTTTCCTGGTAACATTTAAAAATGAGAGACTTATAGATGTTTGGTTAGGCATTGCAAAGTAGCTCCTCACTATGCTGTGAAGCAAATTATAAATAAAAGTAGAATCAATCAAACTGAGAACTGTTTCAGGACATTAAAATAAATTTATGTATTTGTTCGAGTAGATGAGTTGGAAAAACGTTTAGTGGGGTTTTTGGAAGTTATTTTTGGTAATTATGTATAATAACTAGCCTCACTGGAGACACCCTAACGCTTTAATGGTTTATGCTTTGGCATTTTATAGCACTTTCAGATTTACATGTAAAGTGTGCTATAAATAAAATGTTATATTAAAAGAAGCCTTTAAAACCAAACATTTACACAGAAGAGTGAATTTTATGAAGAAATATGGACAAATCTTTTATTGAATTATTGTTGCACTGTGATTTATTTCTCATCTGGCAACAAGTTATATAACCAAGTTGATGCAGTGATTAGCTTCTCATTGATTAAACAACCGCTTTGAAGGACACATTCTGTTATTAGAAAGATGTTAATCTGTTTAAGAAGAGTCAAATCATTGTCATCAAACAGGAAGAATGTTTGAGGAGATGCAGAAACTACTAAAACTGGATTGAAGAACTGTTCAGAGGATTAATAAAATCTTTAAGCCATCATCTTTCAGGAAGAAATATGGTGGAACAAAACCTTTGATTGACCGTGATCGATGATCAGTTAAAACTCAGGGCTGTTTTATGAACTCAAGGTATTGGAGCTGAACAGCTGTGTAGCCATAAAAGAACCACGAATCGGTGAGGAGGCTAAGACGACTTCAGTTAGTGATGGAGCATAAGGACTGGACTCCAGAGCGACGGCAGGAGGTCATGTGACCAGATGAGTTCAGGTTCACCCTCTTCCAGAGCGATGGCCGCATCAGGGGAAGAGGAGAGGCAAACGAACCAGGCGTGGAAATAAATCTTGTGACATTGCAGAAACTCATCAAAACGACTCCACATAGTAGCATGCCGTAATCAAAGCTAAAGGAGGAGGAACAAAATGATGGTGAATAAAAACTTTTTCAATACCTGTTGTTAAGCTGGATACTGCACTATAACTGTGTGCTTTCAAGAGACTTTCTGGCATCCTGTCTTTTAATATTTGCACTCTATAGCAATTAGCAAGAGGTGGGCAGAGTACCCAAAAATTGTACTCCAGTGAAAGTAGCACTATTTCAACGTATTTTTACTCAAGTAAAAGCAAAATGTAGCCGTCCAATAAATTACTTGAGTAAAAAAGTATTTAATAAAAAAGTCAACTCAAGTACTGAGTGTTCAAATTATCAATCATTTAATATTTAAAAATTACACCATCACTTGTACCAAAATATAAAATATAGTAGAAATGTTTGGTATTTTAAGGATAAAATAACATTTATTAACAAAAAAATAACAATCAGGCAAAAGAAAATTTTTCCAAGTCAGCGTCTTCCAACATAAAACTTATGAAACGTTAACAAAAACTGCAGGTGTGTCTGTGTTTTAATGTTTCTTGGTTAAAACATTAAAACATGATTTTCTTTCAATGGTTAGAAAATCCAGAAATTTTACTCAAGTAAGAGTAGAAATACTTTATAATAAAATTACTAAAGTAAAAAGTACAGTTTTGTAAAAAGCCTCATAAATGTAATTTTCTTTTTTAAAAACATTACTCAAGTAAATATAATTGACTAAATGTAAATACTTACTACACAACTCTGCAAACGTACCAGCCTGAAACTGCATCAATGTTCCTGATGGATGTTGCAAACCTGAAATACTGCTGCAGTTATCGGATCATAAACCCGTCCTTGTGTAAACTGAATGTAAATGCAGTTTTGGTTTAATTGAAGCCGTTTTCTCAGAATGTTTTACCAGACCTTTAATGGATCATAAGCCAAACGGTCCATTTATGCTGATGTTTGCGCAGCAACATTTTATGTTCAATATGAAATTGACTTGAGCGCGAGTGCCTGGCATAGTTTTTCCTTTGCTAATATCTCTCATACATGGTATTTATGTATTTCCACTTCAGTTCTGGTTGATGTGTAGATCAGCTTAATGGTTCAATAAATCAACGCTAGTTCCCCAGTTAAATATAAAGTGAACCAATGAAAATCTGTTATTTTCAAACTATGGTTGTGTCTAAAAGAGCTTGGAAACATTATTTATATTACTCATCAGTAGCTTGTGGTGACGGATGCAGTTGGACCGATCCTGATTCCCGCTGTGCCCGGTGTTATTAAGCCTTTCATAAAGTGCTAGACGCAGACTGAATGCCATTATGGCGGTTCGTGTCCGAGCCTCGCCAGAACACAGTTTCTCTGAAAGCCACTCGTAAATCTAGCACTCTACAGAGGAGCGGCAGAGTGGGGTCAGCAGAGACCAGAAGAGAGGCTGGCGAAATAAAGGAACAGAGAGAAAGAACTCGATGGCTTCTGAGCAGAAAGGGCAGCTCTTCTCCTCCTCCTCTCTTTCCTCTCCCCAGTGTGGCCATCTGCACAGTGTGTGATTAATCATCCTGTATCCCCAGACATGGCAAGTCGATGCTGTGGCACTCGAAGCCTGTGTGTTGATGATGTGCTTGTGTGTGTCTAATTCACCAGCCAAAGGCTTGTCTGTGCATGCATGTCTGCAGTCCTGTGACCGTGTGTTAGCCTGTGTGAATATCTTGTTCTTGTCATGTTTTTAGGGGAACAAATCACACAGGTTGGCATTTATATACAGATCTAGAAAAAACAAAGAGCCCAATGCACTGACCCCCATTAAAATCCTCCTGGTTACTCCACCAAATACGGATTTCTGAACTAACTAACTAAAATGTTTTAACTCTAACTTCCTGAGTTAAAACATTAGTATTGTTGTTTCTAAATGAGTATAAACTTGTTGTCTTTGCATTATTTGAGATCTGAAAGCGCTGTATCTTTTTTGTTATTTTCACCGTTTCTCATTTTCTGCAAATAAAAAAAAAAAGTTGATTGGAATTTTGGAGGCATGTTGTCAATAGTTCATAGAATAAAAAAAACAATGTTCATTTTATTCAAACATGCACTTGTAAAAAGTAAAATAAAAAACCCCTGATAATTTTAAGTGGTCTGTTAATTCTATGCAGAGTTGTATGTAATGTTCATTGTTCAGCCACTGCAGGCTTAATATTTCTAAACTGTTTGGACTGGAGCAAAGAGCAGAGGACGACAGACTGGAGTTTTGTTTTACAAAATATGGATAAAACTGCACTGTAAAACCACAAAAGCTTACCAAGTTAGACTAGTCTAGATTTTAGTGCAAATATCTTTTTCACTTAAAAAAAACTAAATTACAAGTAGTCTTCCAGCAAGATGTGAGCTTGTTTTTTAAGCCAGTAATTCCTAAATATTCTAAAAAAAAAAAAAATACTGGTTTCATTAGCTGATTATTTCACTTACAACATGAGAAAAAAATGCCAGTAGAACCAGTCCTTAAAAAAAAATAATTATATTGTTGACTTAAAACAAGCTCCTATATCTTGCTGGAAAGTTACTTATTAGTTTTGTCTTTTTTAAAGTGTACTAACGTAATTGAACTAGAAACTTACGGAAGAGGATTAGGGCTACTGGGGAAAAGTCCTGCTTTTTTTGGTGGTTTTTGGGCCCTAATCCTCTTCTGTAGAAGCTAGACAAAAAAGTTAAAATTTTGTGCTTTTGCAGTGCAGTAAAAATAAACCCATTCACAAGATGTCTTCTACATATATGCATTTACCTGCACTGAATTACTGCATCGTTTTCCTGCTAAAATCTCTGACAAGTTTTTCCCTCAACTATTTCAGTAGCTAAAGCCTGCCAGCATTTCCAATTCATTTTTTGTGCACTAAGCTGACCTTTTCTCCCAAACACATTTTCACGGAGGGTCGCACTTCCTAGCCTGCAATTACATTCCCTATGAAAACATGCTTCGTGAAATAAATTAATAGCAGACGACTCAATTTGTCGGAAAATGCCGGGAAGAGGCTAAAATTGAGTTGGAGCCTGAGGATTGATTGTAATCGCTGCTTATTTTTACATGAAAGCAGAGACTCGGAGGACAGGATGAGAACTACGAGGAACAGAGGGACGGGATGGAGGTCGCTCGCTACCAAAGAGCGCGGTGAAGAGCTGAAGTGGGGATGATGGATTCTGAAGAGTAAACAGCATGGTGGCATATTTCCTCAAGGAGAGAGCTCAGATATTGGAGGCAATTGATATGAAGTTGAAGACATTCAGTTTGGCAAAGCTGAGGAGAACAAGAATGGCTGGAAGAACGATGGACGGATGGAAAGCCTCTCATGAGACTCCTTGGCAAACAATCAGTTTAAAGCAAACGGAAAATGAAAATGAAAGCACAAATGGTCATTTTTGGTGTTTGGAGCTAGAATATGCAGAAAACACAACTGGGATGGAAAACTATTTAAATGTAAACATTTTTGAGGAATGTTCTCTTGAGCCTTTCCTGTTGAAAGCAAAAAAAATTAATTACAATTTGACAATACTTTACCTCCTTAATTGGAGCAAAGGCAATTAGTAAGGGTGAACTCAGGCCTCCTTAAAATGTATAGTTTAAAAATGGCACTTTCCTGTTTTGGTCAAATATATAGTGTGCCACTATGTTCTTCCATTTGTCTGTCAATTTGATGTTGATAAATTTTACCACTGAGGTACAGGAATAAGGCCTGCCACAATAACAAATTTTGCTGCCCCTATACATGAAATAAAATATAATAAATAACCCTAAACAAACTACAAAGCAATATCTCCCAATGTGCTGTTGGCAGCAGTTAGCATTTGTAAAGTTTAACATAGCTAAAATGAACAACACTAACAACGGTTGAAAACTTATACAAAACATGTTTTGTATACCATGCTACATATAAACACTTTATAGTATTAAATTAGTCTAAAATATGTTCAAATATAATATTTGTAAAGAAAACGCAGAGCTGATTCTAATACCACAGATACGACGGAAACAGGGAAAAGGGGGAGGAGCTGTCAGCTACTGGTTACCATGGTAACCACCAACTGTCAAAAACAGTTTAACAGAACTTAAAACCCCGATAGATTTCTGGAGAAACAACGTGTTGACTAAATAAAATGCATTCAAAGAATAAATGAACAAATTTTCACAGACTTCACATCTATAATATTGTTAAAATAAAGCAATGTTACACATTCAAGGCTGCTTCTTGTGAGTCTCATTTTATTCTGTCTAATCAACAAGGAAATTGATGTCAACTTATTAGCGTTGCATTCAAACAGTTCTTACTTTGAACTGTAGTGGAAGTTAAAGGAAAATGAAAGATGGAGATCTTGGAACAAGAAATTGAACCCCAACTGAAAGAGTAAAGTGAAAAAGAAAATAGTTTTGCAGAAATAGTACAAAGTGTCTGCATGTTTGTAGATGCAAAGCTATTGAAAAACATACATAAGATTCAAAGGGAAGAGCCAGAGAAGCTAAAGAGCTCTCAGGAGTGAATAGAGATGTCAAGGAAGGCAGATACATCGTGTCTAAATGTCACAAAGACACCACTGGGATCAGGGCAAGTCATACAAGAGGGTAATAAAAAGAAACAGGAGAAAATGATCCATCAAAGGGCAGGTACAGAGCAACCTAATAAGGTTCTTAAAATGTCCTGAAGCAACATAAAAGCTGAAGATGTTGGGAGTATAAGCAGAGAGGAGGCGGAAAATGGCACAAACAAGCAGAACTGCCTCCATCTACTCGGTTATTTGCAGAGTCACGCCGGTGTCCTGGGATATCAAATGGACGAGGAGAGGGAAGGGTGGCTGAAAACTGAGAGATGGGAGCAAAAGCAGCTGCAGTGAGCGCGTAAAGAGGGAAACGAGGACAGCTGAGTGATTTTTGCAGAGGATGGCAAAGTGGGGCCATTAGTGCGTGATGGAAAAGGCCTGAAAATTGGGACGGGAATTTGCACCTTTTGGCAAAACTGCAGCGTTTGAGGCTGATCAATAACTTTGCCAAAGATTATGGTCGTTAACGTTAAACTAGAGTAGAGGTTTGACGTCTAATGGGGGCTGAAAACGCTCCACCATTTTCTCTTGTTTTACTGGTAAAGTGTAAGAGAGCAGTGCAGGGTTCAGACAGGTTACTCAGAAGTTTGGGGAAGGAAGTGAAGCTTTAGGAAAACCTGGAGGCAAAAGATTGTTTATGATTTCAAAGTAAATCACTGCAGTTTTCCCTCCTTGTCATCGGAGTTGGGTAGTAGCTAGTTACATTTAGTCAATTACATTTACTTTACTACACTGTACTTCTTACTTTTAATTGAGTAAGTTTATTATGTAATATCGATACTCTTAATTGAGTAAAATTTCTGGATTCCTTTCACTGAATGAAAAATAAATGTTTTAACCGTGTTTTAGTTAAACATTTATACCTGCAGTTTTGGATAAAGTTTCACAAGTTTTTCATTGAAAGAAACTGATTTGGAAAAAATTTCATTAGCCTGATTTTATTTATTTTAGTCATTTTGGTCTTTAAAATACCAAATTTTCCACTGAACTTTATATTTTGAATAATTTTAAATATTAAATGACTGATAATTTGATCAGATACCTAGTACTTGAGGAGACTTTCTACCAAATACTTTTTTACCCAAATTATTTCTTCTTACCTTTACTTGAGTAAAAATATGTTGAAATATTGCTACTCTTGAGTAAAATGTCTGGACATTTTAACCAAAAATTCAGCAGACACAGACACACACCTGCAATTTTGTTAAAGATTTATAATGTTTTTTATTGAAAGAAACTGATTTGGGATTTTTTTTGCCTTTTTAAAAAATTTTTCTTGTTAGTAATTGGAATTACTGTAATTTTTGTCCTGAAATACCAAATTTCCACTTGGTTTTATATTTTGATTGTCATTTTTAATATTAAATAAGTTGATCAGTTACTCAGTACTTGAGTAGATATATATATTTTTCTTTTACCAATTTTTTTTTTTTACTCAAGTAATTTCTTGGATGGCTACATTTTACTTTTACTCGAGTAAAAATATGTTGAAGTATTTATATGTTGAAGTATCGCTACATTTGAGTAAATCTTTGGTACTCTGCCCTCCTCTGAATGTAATACAGGTAAGGCTAAACATGGGGCCATAGTGTAATCGGGGACTGTTTATGCTGGTGTCCCAAATATTAGCTGTAATGTGTTTTAATCAGTCTGAGCCCTGTGGTGTCCAGATTGATTAACCTATTTTAGGTTCTGGTGAAAGAGGAATATTAATAGATTTTAACAATTAAAAGCCTTAGGATATTGAATTTTGATTGCCTCAGTTTGGCTTCTAACTTAATTAAAGCCCTGCTGTTCATTATAAATCAGGTTTGCACATTTATAGTATATATTGATATAAAAAAAAGATATACCCTAGGGTTTTGAAAATGATGAGGCTGTTTAAAACATTTTTCTGTTTTTTACTTTTAAAGAGATTCTGTCTTTATTGAAGAAATGTTCCAGCCCTGACAAGCAGCAAATCAAATATTGGAAAAAATCCCAGGAAAAAAAGCATAACTTTACTCCTGGCGAGATGAGATCTCCTGAGAGAGAAGTCACAATCCATCTCTCTCATTGTTAAGTCTTCACCTGATGTTGCAGAGAACTGAATAGAAAGATTAGTTATGTTCTTCATTCGGAGATAATTCTAAAGCTCCAGTGTGTGGAATATAGTCAAGGTAAAAAGAAAGTACTAGAATTTTACCAATTAGGAAAAAAATTATCTGGTTGTTGGCAGCTTTTTAAATGATATGAGTTTCTGCAAAAACACACAAAAGCAAAGCAAATTACACATTGCCATCCTGAAACAAACGTTATTCACGACATTGTAGAACAACTATTTGCGACTTTAACTAAAAGTGACCATTTAATCTGATTTTATTGTTGAAAAATAGGACCCTTCCTTGCTTTTCACATAGTTTTAGATTTAACTCTAGTATGCAAATGCTTTCAGGAAGACCTCCAGTATTTTAGTGACTATATACCTACTTTTTTACAAATATTAATCTTTTATATCACAATGGTTGACCTGGCGACCTTGTGTGCTTTCAGAACGTTCAGCTGAGGAAGTTGAGGAAGTTTGACATGAAATGATACGCTGCACATTCAGAATCAAAATCTCTGTCACAATAGGTTAAAACTGACAGAAATAGGTTTTGAAGAATCATTTGTAAAGACCTTTAAAGAAAAATAAATGTTGCAACGCAATTTGTTCCAAATTATTTGAAAAATTCCTACTTGTATATTTGGATGTTAACATGTGTGGTAGACAGTTTCCACTGTGTCTATTGATGCATATTAAGCTACACAGCTCTGGAAAACATAAGAGCCCACTGCACTGAGCCCCACTGAAAACCTGGGTATTCCACCAAATATTGATTTCTGAACTCTTCCTGACTTAAAACATTAATATTCTTGTTCCTAGATTAATGTGAACTTGTTTTCTTTGCATTATTTGAGGTCTGCAAATATATTTTTACTGCATCTTTTTTGGTTATTTTGACCATTTCTCATTTTCTGCAAATAAATACACGATTTTTGCTTGGAATTTGGGCAACATGTTGCCAGTAGTTCATAGAATAAAAGAACAATGTTCATTTTACTCAAACATATATCTGTAAAATGTTAGAATTTTAAGTGGTCTAAATTTTTTTTCCGGAGGTATATTTTGTATTTGAAATATAAAAATAAACAGGTTTAAAGTATCTTCATACGAGCTTCAGGTATTTGTGGATTTAAGCTGCTGGCAGGTCAGCAATAAGGCAGATCAAAGTGTTTTACATAATAAAAACATAAAAATAAAATGCCCTACAAAGAAAAACAGTTGTTTATGGGGTAATTAAGAACATACCAAACCTTTTTATATAACTTTTTAAAAGCATATATGTCAGTTCAGTCAACAGCAATTAGCTGAACAGAGAGGGTAACATGTGTGTCATATTTCTCTATACCCAGTCATACCTGGTTGGCCTGTACCTGGTAAGATGCATCTGGTGCTTCAAATTCAAGCAGAGTATAATTCACACTTATCTGCATTATATTTAAAAAACGTATGTCTCAGGCTAAACGAACCACGGATGTTCATAAAGTTGTGCATGTATAGTTGCACTTTATGTCTCCTTTTATTCTCAGTGGCTTTATGATCCAGTTTTATCCTTAAAGCTCGTGGTATTTATGGACTCTACATTTTAACAACATTCTTCAATGACCTGCAGCTAGCTATTGCTCCCCCTATGAAATCCTATGGAAGTTACAAAGATGTACTCACTTTCATCTCAGTGTTAAAGTTTTTATCCAGACCTGATTATATATATTTTTATTTTGTTTTGGTATTTTAAATCCTAGCATATAGCATGCTTACTTATTGTGGCACAGTTGAACTTTTTGGTTTTTAGCCTGAACAAAAGTAAATTGTTCAACCATGACATTTCCTATATGAGCCTTAAAATGTATCATATCTTAATTAGCAAGAGGAAAGTAGACTAATTGATATTGTCGTCTATGAACGCATCAAAATGTCAGGTTTTGCCCTCTTGTTCTGTAGCGACAGTAAACACTTCAAGTCTGAATTGTTTATACATAATACCCACCTGCTTTGACAGCTTTGATAAAACATAAATGACTCGATGGGAGTCCAGACATGATAAACAGCCCTTTTTAATCTATTTATACCTACGTGTAGAGACCTTAAACCTACCTTGGATCCCATCGACGAAAGCTGTTCTGAGAGCCGTCTGCGTTCGACATGACTGAACATTTCCTCCAGCTGGGGCCTACATAAGAGCTGTTGCATGTTTTAAAGTGCTGGCCTGCAGACTGCCTGAGCGCCTCTGTGTTTAGCTTGAATCCCCACACAACATGAGTATTATGATTTAATGAGTCTGGACTCGAGGGCAGGAGACTGTTTACTCAGTTTGGCCAGTCAGCTGATATAAAACGCGCTTTAAAATTTGGAAATGCTGGCTCAGACTGCGAGCCAAAAGCAGCGTTGAGAATTTCAAAGCAGCACCCATTGCAGCAGTGGCTGCTAATGTCATTACTGAAGACAGAGAGCAGGATAGATGAATAATTTAACACAATACAGGGAGATGAGGACAGCTTGCATAACCTTTCAATCTACAAATGATTTCAGACGACGTCATTGCCAATAACAGCACAGTTATACTTTTCTAAAGTAGAAATATCAAACTTTATAGCTACAAACTTCTATTTATTTGTGGATTTTATGTGATAGACCAACACAAACTGGTGCTCTTCTCACATATGGCCATTGTTGAAAGAAGCCCAATTTAAAATCAAAATGGGGCCAAAGCAATTTTATTTATTTAACTAACCTTTATTTCTTTTGTAAGAACATCCTGTCCAAGACTGGCAGCGACGCATACAGGTTACAGAACACTCACAAGAAATTTACACCATCATAAATTAATAAATTAAGATTCCTCAATTAATTTAAGAAGGACTTTTAGATTCCTTCTTAAATTCAGTAAAAAGAGCCTTGAAAAAAACATTTAGAGAATCTTTAGATTTGTGTTTCTGCAACTGGTTCCAAGAAATTTAAGCAAAAAACAGAAATGATTTCTTTCCAAGTTCAGTTTGCACCGAAAGTAAAAGTAAGTTCTCACAACGGAGAGAATATCCTCTGGTGGACTTTCTATTTATATAGCTCAACAAACATGATGGCAGAAGCAGAAACAGGGAAGATTGAGCTTAAAAGGAGGAGAGAAAATCTGTTAGACTGCAAAAGGTGGGTGGAGATTCCTCCTATTGCAAGACAATAACGCTAAACGTACAAGAGATTCAATGGTAAGATTTGGATTCAAATGTTAATTTTCTAGATGTGCAAAGCAGGTAGCGACTGGCCCCAGGAGCTGCAATCGCTGCAAAAACAGGTTTTATAAACCAAATTATTGACTCGGTTAACTTTATTTGTACGGCAAGCTTTGTTTTTTTTTTTAATTTAGAAGTTGCGTTATATTTGAACTGGCGATTTGAGAATTGCACTTCTCTTTAAACAGGAAGACAAACAAAATCCCCACAAATACTGACCCGGTTTAACAGAGAATTACATCTTACAAATAAAGGATAGATATAAAAAAAAAACATTATACAGGAGCGAGATTTATTTTCCCACATCTTTTCTCAAAATAAGTCCTCACAAATTAGTCCACTCTTCAATTGAAAAAGGGATAGCAGCTTCTTCTAAGTGGTTTCTTACTTTTTCTCATCCAAAGTTGGAGTTTTTTAAAATTTTACTACAAGCTCTCAAAGACAATCTGTGCAGAAACGTCCTGAAAAATCTCACCAGATTCTTCCATCCAACTTGCCTCCAAGTTAAAGAGGCGTTTTACTTCATAAGTGCTTAAATATGTTTCCCCAGGTTTCCGGTTGCATTTTAAAATAATCATTTTCCAATGTTTCCTTTATGTGCAGTGCATTTCCTCCTGGTTCTTTTCATCCCTGGAGTGGATTTTTATGCTACTACAAAAACCGTCTAAACACCAGACAGCTCTCCAGAGACCTTTCTCTGGCAAGAATCTATGAGTCTTGATTTCTCAACTCTTGTTCTTTCAAAACTAAAAAAACAAAACAGACAGAAATAAGCAGGCATTTGAAGAAAAAAAGACAATAAAAAAGGATGAAAATTGTCCCAGGTCTGCATGGATCAGTTGATTGTTTTTTTCTTTTTATTTAAACAAAGTGGCTAAGAGAAGCTCTGTACAGTTTTTGGCCATTTATGACAAGTTTTAAATCTAAATACCATCAAATAGTCACACTGACATGCCAGTTTTTTCCCCATACCTGGCCCCCGTGCTTTAGGATTTCTCCTACTTCAGCACACTTGATTCAGATAATTGCACTTCAATGAAAGCCTAATAATCCGACATTAATAGAAATAAGGCTTTCTGAAGCAAAGAAACGTCTAAAACAAATGTGGCTTCAAGGCTTAGCAAGAAAACTTGCTAAGCCCGGTGCTTGTGGTGCTCGGCAGTCATTCATCCAGCGTCCAGTTGTGTTAAGTTAAAAAATGTTTAAATTTGACAGGAAATTCAAAAGTGTCACTTGATAATTATGTGTTATTGATAGATAGGAAGATTAATACCTGATCACCAACTATAAAGTCTTAGAAAATACAAACATAAAAAAAAAAACTTAATTAAATATGAAATGCTTAGCCTGGTGAGAGCACAAGTAAAGCCTGGTGGCCCGCCAGGCTTATAAAACACAAGGGGAAATTCTGGGCTTCAAAATCAGGGTTGGAAAGCACTGGTATGATGAAATTCTCATTAAAAGGTTAAACTTGGCTAATGTTTTAATGTTTTGATGGTTTTTCTTCATTCTGCTACATAGCTAAACATTTTTGCACCAGACATAATTCAGGACCCAGGTGTGTGTGTGTCTAAAAAGAAAGGGGATTAATTTGATGTTTCAAACAATTCAGCATTGGAAAATAGTTTTGTAAAACAAAAATCTCTTATTCATGAATCTTTTGCACCTTGTAATTAAATGACTTGGTGGCTTCTACAAGGTTATAAAACCCTCAAAGTTGCCTTATTGCTTTCATTTTCAGTTTCTCTTGACAGATTTTAGTTTTAAGGAATAAAATATTTTACATTTAGATGAAGGGTAAAAACCTCAACAAAGAAGTGTAAGTAAGTCTTCTTGGAAATCAGGTCTGTGATGGCTTCTCACTCCTACAACTTTTAGTAGATCCATTGTTTTGCTTGGAGCAGAACTGAAGAGGAAAATCAAAATGCATGAGAGATGAATCGGGCTAAATGTGCTCCAGATGTGCACGGTTTCACTTGCTAGTTTGGATCTGAGAAATGAGTCGCACCGTAGAAGATGAAGGCTTTCTGAGCTGATCAAAGCTTCTTTGTCCTTGTTGGATAATAGACATCTGCACAATCTGAAACACACACCTTCATCAAGGTCTGAACGTTCACAAACACACACTTATGCATCACATTACCCATATCCAGTTTCCTATTATCCATCACAGCCTAATTCATTAGTTTCACAGATAAAAATGTAGCTCATTAATTCACAGCTCCGTTGAGACGCCGCATCCGTGTGAGAGTGACAAGGAGATGAGGAGAGGGTCATGAGCAAAATTAGACTCTGAAAATTCATTTTGGAGTGGAAAACCGTGAACAATTGTTTACAAATGGATCTGGAAGGATGTTCAGCCACCGGTGACTCCTCTTGTTTTGATTTCTGGTTAAGAATTTAGCAAAGATGGAAGCAAGCATTGTGAGAAAAGTCATGAAAATATGGATGAAATTGTGGAAGAAAAGCTTTTAATGGGTGACTTTTGGTTGTAATTTTAACATTCAGTGAAGTTTATTGGTGTAGCACATTTCAGCAACAGGGCAGGTCAAAGTGCTTTTCATGATTAAAACACAGTAACCAATTATGAAACAAGCAAAAAACATAAACACCATCGTTAAAAATAAACACAAATATATCAATCAGTTTCAGCTGTTGATACAGAAACAGCAGATCTTTAATGTATAGTCGTACTAAAGTGATTTATAAACTAACCGTATTTCAAAGTCTATTGTAAGGACTTTAGAACTGGGTTTCTGTTGATTACTGCAGTAGAACGCTGTTGCAGTAATCAGTGCGACTAAAGATAAAGATCTTGCTGAAACTTTAGTCCTTAAATCCTGGAAATGTTCTTCAGGTCAAAGAAGACCGTCTTTGTATTTGTCTTTATGTGTCTATGAGTTCATAGAGTAGAAACACTGTTTACTTTGCAGCTTCATGTCAATAAAAACATTTCTTTCCTCCAGATATGATCATATTTGGCGGATTCCAGTCATTTGTCGTGGAAACTTTTCGTGCATATAAACCGCTGAAACACGCTCAGTGCTTCACCAGCTGCTTTATCATGACTGAAATTAGTTGCTGCTTTTCACTGGAAGGTTCACAAGTGTGTATAAAAAATAACATTTGAAAGAAATATTTACAATAAGTATAATGTGAGTTAAGAGCTGTGAGGCAGAGTTCAAGCTGAAAATGGCTTCTCTTTGTGTGATGAACATTTAGAAAAGGGCAAGTCGGATGTGAGATGGAGGCAAAAGGCAAACAGACTTCATGATCGCTGTGAGAAAAGAGACGTGGTGATAGAGCTGTGAGAGAGGATTAGGGGATAAAGCAGAGCCTGCGGATATGAGCAGAATGCAGAGGAATATATCAGCTGAGCTGTGGAAGGTGTGAAGCTGTTCAGATTTACACGGATTTATAGATGTTTTATTCAAAGTCAGAGATGACAATCTAAATAATACACAGCTGCACATTTATACACACAATGACAGGGATAAAAGCAACAAAAAAAAAAACCAGCATAAAAACCATTTAAAAATGTTTCTACAAATGTTTGCAACTTTTAGAGAAATACACACGTAGAAATATGTAATAGTTGTTTAAAAATGACTCCATGATCCTTAAATTCATCCACTTGAGGCATGGCCTCGTCCTCAAACCCAAACAAAATATTTTATATCAATGTGAAAATGGAGCATTAATAAAATTACCAGCATTCGCCACTGTCATTCTGAACGTCGGGTGGTGCTTATTAACCATCTGGTGGCAAATTATACAGCATCAGCATCACTTCATTACGATCCCTGTAGGAACATTTTACTTGCAGCCAGGTGAGAAAAAACAACACAAACGCTCTACGACATTGGCAAACATGCTAAAGGAAGCTCCTGGGAGAAGATTGGTACAAATATATTAATTAAAATTGATTAGAAATAAATTACAAAGCAATCACACCCAATTATTTTTTTATATTTAATAGGTGCTACAAAATAATGCAAAGCAGATTAATTTGACATTTCTTATCCTAAATTTGACTCTTCACTGGTACCGTAGATCACCAGGATGAAATGTTAAAGTGTTTCTAACTCAAAGAGATTCATCCTAAGGGGAAATTAAATGTTGTCGGATTATAGGCAGGAAGGATCTCCTGTAGCAGTCAGTGTTACAACCAATCAGAAGAGGCTTCTGACAGAAGACTGTTGCTCTTATGATCATCACGGCATGCTAACGGTTCAATATCCAGGTAGCAGAGACTATTTCCACATTGTGTCTTGTGTGACACAATCAATTGTCAAACGCTGCTAATCTGTCTCATTTGCTTTTGCTGCTTCTCTTCTCTTCTCTTCTCTTGCTACATCTCACTCTCCCTGACTTCTGTCTGAAGTCAGGGAGAGTGAGATGTTGGAGTCAGAGATGAGATCTGTTTGATGGAGGAGACGATTTTAACTTCTTCCTTCATCCATGAAGCCCCTTTTCAACTCCTCTGGAGTTTGGGGTCATAGGTCAGGTATTATGTAAGCTTTTGAAATGCTAATCATTTTAGTTAAAGCTAAAAGCTCATCTGGGAGAATATCTGAGTGCAGAGCAAATCACACAACCCAATAAAGTCTCTCTTGCGCTATAAACAAAGCAAATTTATTAAACTGACCTTTGCTCGTCCAGTAAAATCTTTGCTGACAAAAGCAAGATGTTTTTATTTTGTATTTTTTTGTGGCTCACTGTGGGCGACAATTGAGTGTCAGTTTTTTTTACTTCTCACTCATTTATTTCCTTCCCAAACAGTCCACCAAACACCACCTACATGTCTTGCATGTCATGACACTATCAGAGTGTGAATTATAACAGTGTCACTCACTTGGCGAGAAACCTGCAAACTCCGACTGCTGACGGTGTGAACCACACCTTGGCTATAAACAGGAAGCAGTTCTGCTTTTTAATTTGTCAGTGTTAATGAACTCCTTGTAAGGAAAATTGCTTTCAAATTAGCAGATTTTATGTTTTTTCAAAGACTGTATAATTAAAACAGTTTGCAGAGTTTAAATTAAGAGCACAACATGTCATCCTGAGTAACGCTACAAATCATTTTATCCTGCGGATGCACTCTGTGCTCCTACAAATGCAACCAATTACTGAATTAGGATGTCAAAACGTTTGTTCACTGAATGAAACACAAACTGAAAAAATTGAAGCTTCTAGAAATTGGAAGGTCTTTTTAGTTGTAGAAAGTTGCGTTTCTTGCTTTGTTTTCACCATGTGTGGGCTGAACATAAGTTTATTCCCATCATCTGTCACCAGCCACCCACCTGCACGCCTCACACCCACACTTCTCACTTGGCTCAACATATAATGTGCAGTTTGCTTTTAAATGTGGATTTTTTTCAGATGAAACTAAAGAATTTGTTTTTAAAAAGCATGCAGCCCCAGATAACTCTTCACTGAAGCGTAATTTGAAGGGTTGCCTACTTGAACTTTGCTCCATTTTGCAGCGCCGCTTCCTCCTGGGAACTGATTTAATCAACGGGTTGGAAAGTGTCCAGACATCTCAGCTTTTCCTCCCCTCTAAATTGGATAAATTTGTTTAAAGTTTCACCTGCTTTGGCCTGTTTACTTCATGTTGTCGTATTTTAATAATCAGCACCTATTTTAATATGACCTTTCCTACCTACTTGTTTTAAAATCTCTGTTTCCGTTTGAACTCCTCCGCTGTTTGTGCCGAGCGTCCTCTCGCTGAGCCGACTCCCCTTACACCTTCTCCTTTCTTCTCCCTCGGTTCGGCTCTGTTTTTCTGTCTGTCATGTATTTTTAATGCCTTTGAGACCTTCATGTCTTTGCCAGTTTGGCTTGGCTTGACAATGAAACACTTGAACTCTGCATGTGGTGGGTGGCGCACAAGAGCAGGAGAAAAAGGTGAGGGATGAAAGATCTGGATAGTAAAAACAATAAATATAGCCTTATTTTGGATGTGGGCTTTTTTCTGCGAGGCTGCCACATTTTTATACTTTCATCCTTTACAAAATAAAAGCTAAGGAATAAACCGTGCAGGAGAAAATTGCTGTTTTTCATACAGTTTGGCAAAAAGGGTATTGAGGTCCTGCCAAGAGTCAGGCATATTTACAGCACATAAAAAGCCTGCCTTCTGGGGATGCATTTCTTTATTTATATTTGAGAAAAATACAACTATATCTGTCTTTAAATTACAGACTATAGCGACTGTTCTTGATTACAGCTACTTGAAATCTGCAGAAACCTTTTCACTGATCCTTTTGAATTTTATTCCCTTATTGTATTCCTATCTAATGGTAATCTTTAGCACCAACTTTAAGGTTAAAAACTCAAAAAGATCCTGTAAATGTTTGAGGGATGTGATTGGTGCATTTGTAAGTCAAAGACGTTGATTGCTCACCTGCAGCTGCCAGATTATTGAATTATATCAGCCAGCCATCGTGGGGGTTTTCTGTATTTATTTACCAGCTGAAACATTTATTAGACGACATTAAATAGATGTAACACGTTGAAAATTAGCTTTGTGTTTTAGTGGCTCTGCCGCTCTGAGAGCTGAAACCTCCTAATTGTGTCAGAATAGGTTCATGTTGCCGTGTCGGTCGGGGTTTCACATAATGAGAAATGAATGGCATTCAAATGAAAGACGAAACAATGGGAGCCTAGAAAGTATATATCTTCAGCTGATTGCTTTTCTCTCTGCAAAATATACATAGTGTATGTATTATTTCAAAACGAACAGGAATTGCTTGAAAATAGAGGAGAGGAGTAGCAGGCAGAGATTTAGTTAAGCTAAACATTGTGTCTTTGAATGGCTTAGAGATGCAGGAGAGAGTGGAGAGTATTGACCTACATAGGAAGAGTCTGATGCTATGTTTGGTACATTGTGTGGAAGGAAAGTTCCCTAGACAGAAAAAGATAGGAATATGACAAAAGGCTGGGAAATATGTTGTGTTTTTTTTTTTGTGGGAATAGACAATGCTGCTACTTTTTTTGCAAATGCATAAATCCTTCAGATATAATATGCACAAACATACACTTCTGGGTGTTTCTTATATTGCTTGTTCACATCCTGTTTTCTTTGTCGTTACCATAGAGCTGAAAATATAACCATTTCTCCATCAGCAAACTTATTTAAGCTTGATACTCCGAAATAAAATCTGTTGCAGAATTTGTGTAAGTACACAGAAATCCCCTTTATGCAGCTTCATGTCGGAGAAATCTGTGAAGGCATCAGAGGTTTGTTGGAGAGCATTGGTGAACAAACACAGAGAGGTTATTTAGAGGTTTAAACCAGATTTAAAGTTTAAAACATCCCAAGCTTGGAGCATTTCACAGAGATCTGTTCAATGCTTTATCAGACGAGGCTCACTCTGGAGGAGATGCAGACATCCGCAGCTCATGTCTCCAGAAATCTGACCTTCTTAGAAAAATGGCAAAAGAAAGCCATCATGGGATTACCCAAAAAATAAAACCCTTTTTTATCCTGAGTTTCATAAAGTTTTCATGAATATATCTGAGGTTAATACCATACAGTTGTTCATCCTGTAATAATCTACTGTCAACACTTTTGACTCTAATTTCTCAACAACTGTAAAATCCCATTATTACTTTAGTAATAATTGATTATTATCAGTGCATTACTGATTGACATGTTCTTCTTCCAGATACTTGGGTCACTTTGGTCGTAAACCTTTAAGACAGAAACCTGACTGCGAAAGCATTTAATTCGTAGCATGAACTACATAAAAAGAAATTATTAAAAAATAACTAAAAAATGTTATTTTATTAAAAATAAAATGTCAGCAAAAATTCTGAACCCTAGCCCTATATGAATGTTTATTTATTTATTTATTTTAATTAAAACGTTTAACTTTGACTGTGACGTAGAGAAGGTAATTCAACGTTTTACCGTCCGGTTTGTGACAAGCCTCTAAAAGAATGGAGAACAGTTTATCACCAGAAACTAATCAAAACTAATCAATAAAATGAAAAGAGAGGTCTTGTTTTTTGTTGCCAGTCGCCCTTTCTGACGTCAAAATGGAGAGGAAACATTTACAGTCAAATCTCTCGTCGTCGTGTCAGCGGTGCCAGTTCGTCAGTTTTCATCCGCTGTAATTCATCGCACTCGTTTCGAGGTGAATAAAACGAGGAAGTAATTTCCAGATGACTCCAAAAGTGTCAGGTCTATCTATTTAAAGACTGGATGTTGGTGTCATTTATTCAGCTGAGTTGAAATCTGAGGGATGAACAGACAACAGGATGAAGACCGGAGTCTAAGCTTCAGCGAAATTACATCATATTGATTGAAATGTTTACATGCAGAACATTCGCATCGATTCAGGATGGATGAGACTCGTGTCCTCGATGCTACGGCTGCTTGTTCTGATTGCATGAGGGAGAAGTGAGCTGCGTTTTCTACATCTAATGACAAATAAAATGCACAAACAGGCTCATGTTTTATTCCCCGTCCAACTTCTGGTACAAAGTTTGAGTCGCGCTTCCTGTTGGACATCCCTTCGGCCGCGGCGTGATTGTAAAAGTAAAGCAGGAGATTGATTAGTGTTCTTGATTACAAATCAGAGAGACGGACAATCCGCTCGCATCTACAGCTGTTGCTGTATTTTGGATTTTAATCAGAATCACTTGAAGCAGCAGATTTAACGAGGGATAATAACATTCAGGCATTTCCAAAACTTAATGTTCACTAACATGTTGCATAATTCTGAAAATGGGATTAAGCAGAAACTCTTCAACTTTGTTGTTAGATGTGGTGAAAGGAAAGTATAACCAAAAAAGTAATTAGTCTTTACCTGCTTCTAAAGTAAAAAAAAAAATAAATCATCAAATTTAGAAAACATTAATTTGATTACATCAGGTTTTTGCAAAAACTACAAACCAAAATCTCCAGAAATGTTAAGAAAAATTCAAACTCTAAAGTTTAAAATAGTGATTTTCTTTTTACCTTGACTGTATATAGAAAAAAATAAATGTATTAACTTTATTCAGTTTTAAATAGGAGTGTATTATATATAGTTGAGGAAAAAGTATTAAATGTATACAAAATAATGTATGATTTTTAAATGTTTCAACAATTTTGACTTAATTGATTTCATTTTAATTAACTACAAGGCTTTATTGTCAAAACTAATGGAAATAATTGCCATTTTACTGTGTAATGAATTTGAGTGCTACTTGTTCAGCTGAATTAATGACTAAAACCACAGTTTTAAGTATGCACTTCAGTGAGCTATGTAGTGATGGAGGCGTGACCTTTAAACCCGAGCTGCGTCACAGGAATCGCCTCATCAGATCGGAGCGTGGGTGGCGGATCGAAGGGAAGCGCTCAGGAAGGTGTTTAGCATCGTCACTTTGGAGGAGGTGGAGAGCCAATTGGTGATCAAAGATGAACGATTGTTTGAACTTTTGGGTGATGCAGAAGCAGAAAGAGGAGTTTAGATGAGCCACAGGGCTGAGTCAGGCTTCTGCTGCGGACGAAGGTCTGATGTGCAAAAAAAAAAGGTTTTTAAATGCAATTCAACTTCTTTAAAACATAGAAAGTATTTGCTCTGATTTTATCTCAAACGTGTCTTAACCTCAGTTCTCTCCAGTCAGATTTAATCAATATCTTCAACAATTTATTTTATGGTCCTAATTTGAGATTAGCATCTAGATTAAGAGTAACGGTGCACTGCTGGTGTCGGTTAGGAAGATGAATCCAGTTTAGATTGGAAATATTTCATTGTTGTGGCAGAAAATGTTGACATGTTTACACCACCTGCACAGCGGCGCAGTTGACAACGCTGCTATGGAAAGCCATTTCAGCCTAAATTAAATAAATAGGGAAATAAATAAATGAATAAATATAAATGGGAATAAAGATGCTAATTACTCATTTATTTATTCCCCTATTTAATTGAAATGGCGCTCCATACAATGCGGCTGCAGCAAGAAGGTCCAGGATGTAAAATGGATGGACTGCTGGATGTTTACCACAAAGATGGAGGGCAACATTTTATAAAAGGACTGACTTAATATATATGATGTCTGTTGATGGGCAATAGCCATTGATGGTTATTTTATAGAGAAATGAATTGAAACTAAAGTGATGCAGTGAATTTTCAACTTAAGATGTAAATCAATTGGAAAGGGAAGGTGGTGAGGTTGAAGGGTACGGAGACCCCTATGGGGAAACATTTTCTTTTGCATTACCTCACAATAAATGAGAAAAAGTACATTTTGTGTACAGTCAAGTATCAATGTCAAATATAGACACATTTAAATAGCCTCAGTGAAAATGTGTGTATAGATTCTTAACTCTTTGGTGCAGAAAACTTATTGAAAATTGATTTATTAACTGCATTTTTGTATGTTTGTGTAGAGATGAAACTGCCATGAAAACAGCCCTTTATTAACCAATCAGACTACAAACACAAAATCTAAACTGTCAGATGACTTTATTACCTTGTGAAAATAACTCCAAAGTAGTTAAAATAGTTTGGATATATTTATTTATTTATTTCCATCTTACAGAAACTTTGCTTATCTTAGAAGAGATGGAAAGAGATGGAAAGCTCATGTTTGACGAGATATTAACATACATGGGAAAATCTTATTAAAACCTTGTATTATAGCAGAAAGTACGGTGGCCACCATAAGAAAGACTTTCAGTATTCAATTATGCCGCATGAACTAATTAGTACATTATTGCGAGAGAACGTAAAAGAACATCTTTCCCCATGTCCTCTATTGGGCTCCATAGTTTTGGTTTAATACTTCTGTTTTTAGATATGTAAGAGCTTGATGTTTCGGTTGTGCTTATTTTTGTTGTGAAAAATGTGTAAAAAGAAAGCAACTGTCATGTTGGACTGTTTCATGGTAATTCCTAGATATTTTGTTTCAGATCAAGCTTTACTGTCCAGCAAAGATAACGTGTGAAAAAAAAACAAAAGCATTTTCTTTTTACGGAGAAACAAAAACAACTGGCAACATCTGCTATCAAGCATCTTAGATAAAAAGAATAAAAGGAGATAAATTTTACCCCAACCTTTGCAGAATTGCTTTTTATTTTTTAAATCAACCTGCACCCAGCATCCACACTGTGAACTGTGGTGATGCTGACATTATACTGTGGATTCTTTCATTTATTGTGAACGATTGACAACCCCACCTTTTAAAAACACTTACAACTCCCTATTTTAATAGTTTACACACAAAATATGTCTTTATTTGCATTAATGCACTGTAAAAAACATCTTAGCTACAGCAGAAAATAACATTGTTTTTCTTGCAGCCAATTTGCTCTAAAGTAAATAAATGCCGCTCCTGGATTTGCTGTTTTAGCATTTTATTTAGGTATTTCAGCTTCCCAATTTGTTCAAATACTTAAAAATCATTCCTCAAATGGGTGAATTTTTCGTGAATAATTTGGAGTCACGTTTCAGAGGGGAATCAGCAAAACTGTACACTGAGGTTTTTGCTTAGTACAAGACAAAATAAGAACCTAAAGTTTGGATTCCTTTGATTCAAACATCTTAATATGTCGCCGCCCAGTGAGCGAAAACATGCAACATCTCGTTAGCGTCCGTCTCTCTTCTTAAATGGACCTCTGTCCGGCAGAGCTGGACGTCCATCCAGCTCCCAACAGCTTGTACATCAGATTATTTGCTTGTTTGTCACTTCCTCCTATCTCCAAAGCCCCAAACAGCTTGTTCTGCTGTCACAGACATCTGGTTGCCACAGACTCTAATGGTTGTACTAATGTTTAATACTACATTAGATATGAGGCTGACTGCAGCATTGTGTGGGTGGCCAGCAGGTGTCTGCGCACCAGTATTTCCCAGTTTGTGTGTGTGATGTTGTTCTGTTTGGTTAACGCTTGTAGCAGATGGGTGGAAGATGGATATCGCACTGGAAGTAGATTTTTTAAAAGAGATGATTTGAGGGGAATAAAAATGAAGGTTAAAAGGTGAACTGTGATATTGGAAAAATGAGGCAGTGACAGGTGTGAAGAGCTTGGTGAGCGACGGCAGAGAGGAAAAAATGAACGAGGAGATGTGGAAAAACCGGGTAATGAGCTTCGAGGAGGAGTAAAGGCGGGGCAAAAATGGGAAATAATTGAAGAAACGTCAACAAGCGTTGGAAGTGTGGCAAAGTTGAGAAGCAGAAGAGATCCTCTGCTGCTCGTTTCGATCATCACGCTCTGGAAGGATTGAGAGGCTAATGTAGTCGCCTCTTTAGATGAAAGGCAACAAGGAGCTGCAGAGAGTCTGAGTAGGACGGTGTCGGCGCTGATGTTGCTTGAAGGGCATGCACCTGCAGATGTATTTGGTGCCTCGCAGTGGAATTTCACAGCTGTTGTTCTGGAGTGCTGAGAGGAGGAATACAAAAGAAAGATAGGGTGAGAAACATTTAGGGTTTGAATGATTTAAGAAGCAAAAATAAGCCAGGGATGCCTTTGGGGAGGACAGAGTGGGAGGCAGGAGACTCACACTGGGATAAAAAGAAGCTGTAGACTATAAAAGAACTAGAATTTGGAGGGAAATGTGGAGACTTGATATAGGTGGGTTGGTTGTGATGCGGATTGCAGGCGAGCTTTGAGTATATGTCTCATACAGCCACAGGCAATAGAGTCCATCTGGAAAGATCACTAACTATTCTCCACGCCTTCCTCCCAGGATACTTTGATCGCAAGTGGGGAAGCTCTAAATTAAGCTTATGAGATGCGTTGTAATAGCAGGTGTGAGCGCGGTCATCAGTGACATTTACAGCCTCGATTCGTAACCATTAAGTTTCAGCAGGTCATCTGTGTAAAACCACAGTGGTCCAGATAAACCTCTGCAGACCAGGATAGGATCAACGCTGCTTTACTAATAAATACAAAACGACAAAACTGAAGGAGAAGCCCACGGCACACAAAACAAGTTAAAACCTCAAACAGAAGAAAAGCAAAACTTGAGCTGTGTTGAAAATGTTTAACTCAACCCACAACCCCTTTTTTTTTTTTTTAAATGAAACACTAAACTTTCGCTGACCTATATTTGTTTTGTTCTGCGTTAAGTCATTGAAAATGCTGAAATTTAAGTTGTTTTTCAAGGTTTGGGAAGGGCTTGACTTTTGTATAAAGTCCTTGAAATGTCTTGAAATTCAAATTGCACAGTTTGAATATTTAAGGAAAATCTCCTTACTGAAAGTCGAGTGATTTTGTTATGCTTAGGCATTTAATTTGAACAGAATGGTAATTTATCTTAACACAAACTGATTTGTTCAGTGTGATGAATATTTATTATTCCTAATACGTTATTGATTGACATAAAAGTGGTCTTACATTTTAAATGTTTCTGAAATTGAGGATTTTTTTTTGTTCTCAGAATATTGATGAGTACACGGTGTGTATCTTCAAAACATAAAATTTTCTTATAACTTAGTTCATCCCTCTTATATAGAACGCTTTTACAAGACATTAACAGAAATAAATGTCATACAATAGTACATTTTTATCTCCAAAGTGTGGTGCTCAAAACGTTTTAAACTTACCTTGAAAATTTACTGTGGAAATCCACACAGTTTGAGTTTTTTGCAACATTTAATTATGAAATATAGCATTCTTTTGTTAAAAGCATCTTTTTCATTGTTTAATGCATCTGAAAACATAGCATTTTACTTACTTTCAGCCAGCTGACCAGTGATGTGCAGGAACATATGGGGGACAAATGGAACTAGGTTACTATAAAGAAAAAACCTAAAAAAACCAACTCATTATCTCTTAAGTCAGAAAGTCCAAGTGTGTTTCACATCAGTTTTAGGAGTAAAGTGAATGATTCTTGAAGACGATGCATTAATTACATTCATTGGTGCGAAAACCACACAGCAATGACTGTATAAACATTTTATTCTTCATTTTGTAGTTTATGGAACGCCGTCTCACATCTTCTGATTGACAGAAAGAGCCCAACAAATGTTATGAGTAAATTAATGTCCAGAGCGTATAAACCTGCCCTCGGCTGCAAAGATGACCTCTAATGTTTGAATTCTCTGCAGACTCTGGGATAAATAAGCTCCTTTCACACAGGCTGCCCTCTATTTGTGGTGTAAAACTAATTACATTCACTCACAGAAAACTGACAGAGCTCCACGCTGCATTACTTTTGTTTTATGTCAACGCGTCCCTCTGCTAAAGGCAGGTGTCAAGGTTTTTTTCTTGCATGTATATTCAGGTTAATGCACTGGTTTTCAAAGGATTTGTTTAGTTAATGTCTGTATTTTAATTTTTTTACTGACTATAGATTGTTTTGTAGAGCATATCTGAAATATTCAAATAAAACTGTCACGAGTGTCAAAGATTCGTTTTTGAATCTAAGAGTCGCCAAAAATTAGATTCACATAATAACCACAATTCTCATTTACTGTGATTCAGAATCTATATGAAATGTCCGAAAATCGATTACCATCACGCAGCCAGTACTGGAAGCTGCACAAAAAACACCAAAATTAACAGCAAAAATGGCAGCGACAGATTGACTGGATGAAGCTGTTGATTTTTCAGGACCTTTTCATGATCCAGGTTTTAGAAGTTTGTAAAATACCTCCATCCACACAGAGGCTACATCAGGTGTATCTGTAAAGGCTTTTAGTCGTTTAGGCTGTTCTTCCACAGGGATCCGGTGTTTTTGGACACCGGAAACCGTCATTTGGAGGGTGGGTACATTTTAAAATGATGGTTTTGCGTTTCTGTGTGTACGTGCGACCTGCGTCTTTTTTTGAAATAACATGTTGACTCCATCTCACTCACTAACATTTTTTTCCATTGTTCTTTGGCAGTGTTACAGCGCCGCCCATTGGCCCGGCATACATACTACAGCGCTGTCATGTGAACGCACATTTCTCCATAAAACTTTATGAAAATTAATGTTCATCTGTGTAATCAGGGCTTGTACAAAGTTCAGAGCAGCTCAGAAACTAAACGTTGACTCTCAAATCACAGCTTTAGCTCCCTGCCTGTTAACTCCAGTAGGTAAAAGCAGAACCCAGAACATCTAAAGCACTGCAGGCTTTAGATGAAGTCAGGTTTTATGCTTCAGCCCCATCTCGCATTTACCAAAAACATCTTAATGGTTAACAAGACCAACCTATTGGGTGATGGTCAGTAGCTGCTGTGCTACTCCAGGCCCAGGATGATCTGTAGGGAGCCATGAATTCAGCTTTCTACCAGAAAAGCTTGAAGGAATAAGTTTGATTCTGGTAGCTAATGCTCAAGCAGGCTTTGCTTTTACATTAGGAGAATCATCCAAAGGGGTAAATCTGACTCAGACGCTGTTGCATCTCTGTGAATGTTTTCCTGTGTGGTTGAATAAAAGCTACTAAAACTAAATGCCTCCACTGCGATGTAAAACACCAACTACCAAACACTTGGTGGCAACTGGGAGTTACATTTACAGAGGAACTACTGGGCTGTAAATACTTCTTCCCGGCAGTATTACTGTATTACGGTTCCTGTGCTTGTTAAAGACAACAGCAGCTTCTGTAAGCGTGTAATGTGTTGGAACATTATAATGGTGGTTGTGACAAAATATTTGAGAAATATCTTCCATTTATGACTTCCTTTGCTGCTTCTGTCTAAAGTGCCTCTGAAATTCAGTTTGAAGGCACAAATAGCTCTGCAGCTCAAACTTGTTTTATGCATTTCTAATGTCAGAAACCTTTTAACCTTGGCTTTTGTATTTAAAAAAAAACACCTATAGATAATGAATCCTACGTGTTTGAAAGCTCAAAACAATTATAAGACAACATTTTTATCTCTTTTCGTCTCTTCTCACTAACACTTCTCCAAACCTTCAACTGCTTTCTGAGCTTTGATTCATCCTCACAGGTAGATTTTAACCATTAAAATTGCACTTATATTCCCATCTCCCTGCCTCTCTGTCATTCTGTCTCTTCCTCCTTATTACTCTTTAACTTTCTGTAGCTCTGCTGCTCCTTCTGCTCCTCTCCTCCTCTAATTGGTACAATATCAGTTGGAGCTCAGATACTGCCGTCAGTTTTTGTCTGCTTTTTTTTTTTCTTATGCCGATGCACAGCTTGCTCAAAATGTGTTTTCGTCTTGAAGCCTTTTGCTCTATACATTCACTTCAGACATGTGCCTTGTGTTGCTATATTAGCAGCGAATCTGACAAAGGACAAGGTGAAGCTTGGTAGCAGCAGGAGACGCAGTTTGGTAAAAGGATTGGAAGGTTTGGGAGACAAATGGTTCAGAAGGTGATTTACCTAAAAATATTAAATTTCTCCTGTTCAAACGACTCAAAATGGTACAAGTGAACTTAATTTTGCTTAAAAAATTGTATTTGCTTTAATGCCCAAGGCAGAATTGCAGCACATGAATGCAGTACAGTTTTGGTGAATGTAATTTGGTTTTTACTGAACTCTAAAATTATTTACATCTATCTTCAAGTACAAGATTAAAAACGCAAGTTTAAAAAACAAAACTAAAATGGTGAAGCAGCATGTAAAAACACTGAAAATGAAATATGTAAGTTCATGCTTGCTGCTTCCAGAGGAACTTGGAGTAAATTGCAGCTGATCTGGCGGCTTGAGTTAATAAATCGTCTTACTGTCTCTATTAAAGCAGGAGTTTTAGCTGTTTTTCTCTGGAGGATATAAATCTTAAAACGATGCCAAGAAGAAAAGACACCATTGCCTTTGGAAATGTTGCTGCCTGTCTGTCTGGAAAGAATTTAACGCTATTTCAGAACAATTATAATGACTGTGATTCTGCAGTGAGATTTCAGTGAGAAGTATTTATACATTTAAGATGGTAGCCAGTTTGTCCTAGTATTGCTCTCCCAAAGGTTTGACTGATGAAGGTATTTCAGTTTCCCAAGCTGAATTTTCTTAAGAATATTTTAGATGTGTGAAAAATCTGTGAAAGGGCAGCTTTTCTGTAAAATAACGTTAAGTTTCAACTAAAATATGTGAAAGTCTACTACATTGAAACCAAAGATGGACTTAATTGATAAAAAACTGTGGAGATCACAGCTGCACCTTTTATTTTCTGTTTAGACATAATAAATGACTATTGCTAGTATTACAGATTACCATAAGACCTTTCTTCTATTGTTAACTTAAAGTAATTAGTTAACTCAATCTTAAACATCCAAATCAAACATGACTAAATAACTAAGTAAACCCGACATAGGAAAGAAATCTGCCATATTTGCTGCAGTTCACAAAAACATTGTGGGTCTTTTTGTCGTTTGCTACCAGTTTAAAATACTTTCAGAGTAGAGTCGTCTACAGTAGAAGGAGGGACCAGGTCGGGTCGGTTGGCATGCTTTTTGGTCTGTCAGCCATATTAGGTTTAAAAAAATAATTTCTTGCACTATAAAATAATAGTGTATTTTATGATGCGTTTGTGTCCACTTCAGTGGTCTGTGTGCATTTATAACATGAAACTGTAGTGACTACTACGCGTGAAAGGGTTAAATTGTGTATTCTTGCTTTCTCGGTTGTATTGAAGGTTTATTAAAACGCATCAGAGAAGCCCGATACTAACCGAACACCAAATGTATCATTTTGACCCAGGCCAACTTTTGGCTCTAGCTATGAATCTAATGTCTAATGAGAATAATTTTCGGATCATAGAAACTAGAGTGTTTATGACTACACCTGATCATACGTCAGCGTATTAACAGAAATGGACCCCCTCCACCTTCCATCCATTTATTTTTACCATTTTGCTCAGAGTTTTTCCCATTTATCCGCTGACAGTAACTACTCTGACCCGGTTCGCTGTAATCCACCCTGAACCCAGAGCTGCTACATTTGGTGTTTTTTTTTTTTTATTTAAAGACTGCAGTAGCAGTCAGTGATTTGTAATGAACCCCATGATGGAGCAACATTTTTCTCATTCAAAGTCAGAGAAATGTTGACCTGCACTGCAGAGGGACTGAGGAGTTTTAGTGATTTATTGGAAGCATTCAGGAAACGGATGGAGGGGTTGTAGACTGCTGCTTTCTGACAGGAAACCAAAAGGAAATGTAGAAAAATGTGCTGTTAATGTTGAAGAATAGGTAACAGAGTGAAAGTTTACAGCTGGATAAACTTGACAGATGGTGGAAAGATTATCAGACGGATTTAATACGAAGCTGCAAAGATTGTGTTTGCGGGTATCTACTGATCAAAACAAGCGGGACAAAGATCCGGGCTCCAGTGACTCCGAGTGCCTGACTGCGTAGAGTTGCATCAGTATGTGTGTCAAACCACCAAACTACTTAAATTATTTGTGCCTCTGACTCCCTGGAGACGATGAAGAAAGAGGTAAGACAGAAACAATGACATGGTGGGAGTGAAGGAGCAGGAAGGTGTGATTTTTCCTGTTTGACAGTGCCCTGGGCTGAAAGAAGCCATCACCTAGACTTGAATTATTAACACGGTACTTGACTTCCCCTTCAGTTGGGTCGGTACAGTAACTCTTATATTTCTGGCTGGCAGATCTGTAGCAGCGCTGCCTCTCAGCCAGTCTTGGGAAAATGAGATTAAAGTATTGTGGCTTCACTGTGGCACCATTTTCGTGTTTGTGTGCCCCACAGCTAAACCCCACTATTCATATACACTCATCGGCCACTTTATTAGGCACACCAGTCCAATTGCTCCTTAATGCAACTGTTGAATCAGCCAATCGCATAGCAGTAGCTTGATGCATTTAGGCATGTAGACATGACCAAGATGATCTGCTGCAGTTAAACCGAGCATCAGAACAGGGAAGAAAGGTGATTTAAGTGACTTTGAACATGGCATGGTTGTTGGTATGAGACAACCATCTCCAGGGTTTACAGAGAGTGGTCCGAAAAAGAGAAAATATCCAGTCACCGTTGGTTCTGTTGGCGCAAATGTCAGAGGTCAGAGGAGAATGGGCAGACTGGTTTGAGCTGATAGAATGGCAACAGTAACTCAAATAAACACTCATTACAACTGAGAAATGCAGAAGAGCATCTCTGAACGCACAACATGTCGAACCTTGAGGCGGCTGGGCTACAGCAGCAGAAGGCCACACCAGGTTTCGCTCCTGTCAGCTAAAAGCAGGAAACTGAGGCTATCATTATTACAGTCTCACTAAAATTTGACAATAGAAGATTGGAAAAACGCTGCCTGGTCTGATGAGTCGATTTCTGCTGCAACTTTCGGTTGGTTGGGTCAGAATTTAGCGTCAACAACATAAAAGCTTGGATCCATCCTGCCTTGTATCACCGGTTCAGGCTGGTGGTGGTGATGCAATGGTGTGGGGATATTTTCCTGGCATACTTTGGGTCCATTAGTACCAACTGAGCATCAATGCCACAGCCCACCTGATTATTATTGCTGGACTTCCAGCAGGATAACGCGCCACGTCATGAAGCGCCAATCGTCTCAGACTGGTTTCTTGAACAATGAGTTCATGAACTCAAATGGCCTCCGCAGTCACCAGATCTCATTCCAGTAGAAAACCTTTGGGTTGTGGTGGAACGGGGGTTTTCGCATCATGTATGTTTATCTTACTAATCTGCAGCGACTGCTTGATGCTGTCATGTCAGTTTGGACCAGACTGTCTGAGGAATGTTTCCAGTACCTTCTTGAATCTTGGCCACGAATGATTAAGGCAGTTCTGAAGGCAAAAGAACCTGGTACTAGCAAGGTGTACCTAATAAAGAGGCCAGTGAGTGTATTATATTAGACTCACACAATAACACTCCCAGATTCCTTATTAGCATTATAGAACTGCTACAAGGTTATTTTTAATGAGTGCAAACATTTAATTTAGAGAAAATTAATAAAATCCTTCAATTATCTGCCAGGTTGTACTTTCTCCTTATTTTAGTGATTATTTTCTGTAAAACAAATCCCATCTGTGTGGTTCTAATAACCGAGTATCCACTGTGTTACTGTTGTGAATTCTTGTCTAACTTCATATCCCATTTATATGTTTGTTCAGCCAAGTGCAACAGCCAAACATCTGTCTTGCTGCACATTTCATTAGCCTCCTGACATGAACACGCAGCGCCGTTTTCACAATGTTGGCCCTCATTTTGGTGGATCCAGCCATTTTCACTATAAAAATACATGATTTTATTTGTGCAAAAAGCTTGGGTTTTATAGGTTTTATTTACATACTCATGTAGATGTTGTTATTGTTAATTAGTTACTTTTTGTGTTTAATATTATATCTTTCAGCATGGGATTAGTTGAAAATCCATTAAAATAAAGAGAAATAACATAAACAAATTAAATTATTTCAATAAAATTATTCAAAAAGTAAAAGTTGGATAGTTTTATTACACAGAATAGAATATTTAGTGTTTATTTTTGTTTATTTTGATCATCTTGGATTTAAAATTTACATAAGACTTGTTTTTTATGGGTTTTATTAGTTTGCATACTCATGTAGATGGAGTTATTGTAAATTAGTTTGTTTTTAATATTATGTCTTTCAGCATGGGATTTGTTGAAGATCAACTAAAATAAAGTGTAATATCAGCAAAAAATTTAATTATTTCAGTGAAATGATTCAAAAAATAAAACTTGTTCAGACTTATTACAAACAACAAAATATTTAGTTTTTATTCTTGCTCATTTTGATTTTTTTGCTAAGATCTTGGATTTTACAGGTTTTATTAGTTTGCATATGCATGTAGATGGAGTTACGTTTTGTGTTTAATATTTGATTTTTCAGGGTGATAGTTGTTGAAATCCAATAAAATAAAGAGAAATATCATCATCAAAAAAAAGTAAAAGTGGTAAAGATTTATTACTCACAGTTATATATTAAGTGTTTATTTCCGTTCATTTTTAGTATTATGGATTAAAACTGAAACAAAAACATATTAAAGAAGACATTCAAATTCCAAAGTACTGTATTGATCCCAAAGAAAAAAATTATAAATACATTCTTATAAAAAAATGAGTATTTAAAAATAATGGATATGTTTTAGGCTACACAATAGTGAAGGAGGCCATTAAACAGCCATTGACTCCCTCCATGAGGAGGGTAAGCTTCATAAGAAGTTGTGCTGTATCCAACCATATTTCTGAAAAGTTTAGTGGAAGAAAAAAAGTGTGGTTTAAAAAAAAGCATAAGAAAAAGGGGTCAACTGAAGCCTTGATATGCAAAACTCTTTGTGAAACTTTTTTTTTTATTGAGTTTTGGAGAAATTCAGTGTACTCGCTCTTATCCAGGATCTCTCATAAACAGCGGCTCAAACTCAGGTTCTGGTCTAAAAAGAAAAACTGGACTGCTGCTCCTTAGTGGGAAAGTAATTTGGCTTTTCATCTAGAAATCAAAGCTCATTTGTTCCATCAAAGTGAAGCTGCTGATGCAGTTCTGCAGGAGTGGATTTACGTCATAACGGCTTTAAAGAGCCCCACTTAAGAAGCTGACTGATTCCTTTACATCTTAAACATGAGTTGTGCATAAGCCCCACTTTTGGTTATTTCTTGAAGCTCAGTATAAAAGTGTTAAAACCCTCTTTGAGCATCAACCCCACTGTTCAGCCGGCCAACGTCTTTGAAGGTTAAACAGTGACTGAACCAAAGAGCTGCATCAGTTTCACTGTAAGCAAAGTTTAATGCTGTCCTCCATTTCCCCTGGGGAGAAGCAGCAGAAACGCCGGCTGCGATCGGCCACTCTGTCTCTGTGTCTCTGCAGTCAGCGCTAACTGCTGCTCTGGTCGGGTGTTTCTGTTTAGCCTGCAGTGCTAAAGGGCTTGGGCAGAGGGCAGTTCGCTTTATAGCCCCCTAACGCCGAGAGGACACCTAATGAGGAGAGAGGAAAAGTAAGCAGTGGAAAGTAAAGACAAGTGTGAAAGCAAAGGATGCAGAGAGTTGGATACTGATAGTGAAAGACCGCTGGGGAAATATTGCCAGTCCAGGAAGGATTTTTATTCAGACTCTTTAGCCAAGTAAATCTTGACTGGGTTTTTTCAACTTTTTTTATCAGCTTTATTTCACCTGCTGGTGAAAACAGTTTCTTTATGCCTCCTGTAAAAGCTGTGTGCAGACAATCTTATTGTTTCGGGAGGAAAATTAAAAAGCTATCAGTCTATTGTGTTGCATTTGGAAACCCAGACACTAATTTCTCTTTTCACAAAGCAGTAGAATAAAATGAAAGTGGATTTGTTATTTAGAACCCATTTCCATTGCTTCTCTTTCACAAGGCAACAAAAACATTTTTCATTTTAGTTGCAGCCTAAAGACTCTTGGTATCCTGAATACTCACACTTCCACCATGTCTTATAAATGCGCGTCCCGCTGAGGTTCCGGTGCGTAGTGTGTCCCAGTTCTCCAGAGTCTTTACCCT